>NW_028252487.1:0-399148 GCF_964263255.1 Lissotriton vulgaris
GTAAGAGAGAGAGTGTGTGAGAGAGAGTGTGTAAGAGAGAGAGTGTGTAAGAGAGAGAGTGTGTAAGAGAGAGTGTGTAAGAGAGAGTGTGTAAGAGAGAGTGTGTAAGAGAGAGAGTGTGTAAGAGAGAGAGTGTGTGTGAGAGAGTGTGTGTGAGAGAGTGTGTGTGTGGGTTTGTGTTACTATCCTTGTGGAGACTTGGGCGTGATAACACACTCACGCTGTGGGGACTTGATTGCACTGTGGGGACCTGAACCCAGGTCCCCACAAGGTAATGTCTTCTAAATGATTAAAAATGACTTGAGGAACATCTGTGTCAATTTTTACAACTTTTGAAAAATTTGCCTTGTGGGGACCTGTGTTTCACCAAGTGTGTTTAATTTTTTGCTCGCTCTGTCCCCGTAGGCAGGAGGTGGTACTGCAGTCCTAAACACACTTTGCATTTAAACACACATTGCTCACCAGAAACACTTGCTAGCAGCAGAAACAACAGACATTTAGATGGGAAAGCAACCTAATCTTGAATTTATCTAAATATTTGTCATGCAAATAATGTTTTGTCTATTTATTCAAATAAAACTTTTTTACATGACGTTACCAAATTTAGACTCTGTGTCTGAAAATTATTAGTGGTTTTATTATAAACGTTGATAAAAACAATTTGGGTCAGCTTTGAATCCCAGAATACTTCACTATTGCCTTTTGATCATTATCTGCAATTAAAAAAAGATGGTGCACTGCACTACAATAAAATAAAAAATTATCTGATAATTTTTTGTAAATAACCTAAAGGCATCAGTACCTATTGTTATGTGTTAATGCTTGTACCAGTAGTTCTGAAGTCTTTATGCTGCTTTGGCTTTCTTCGCATATCAATATGCACTATTTAATAAATTCTTTTAGATGGTGGCTAGATGAGTGAGTGACTAGCTTTGCAATGTGCTAAGCGCTATGTTCTCACAGACAGTGAACTGAAGCAATGTTATTTGCACAGCATTAGGACATTTATTTTTACCAGGAAAGGCATGCTCTAATAAAATGTATGAACTTCTTAGAAGATATATTCATATATCTCCATAATATTTATTTTGAGGTATTTAAAGAGCAGAACAATATGCAGTTTGATATCAGTGCATGACAGATTAACTACTTACAGTTCAAAATCACTTCCCAATTGCCCATTGCTCTGCAGTAGTCAGTGCATCTAAACATCTTTCCTTTAAGTATGGGCGAATTTTGCGAATTTGCGGGAAAGTGTACTCGCGGTTCGCAAAATTCGCGAACTTTCGTGAGATTGAGGATTTTTTTATTTTTGTGAGTTCGCGAGATTTTTTTCACCGCGGCTTAGAATTTCCGCGACTTTGGGAAAGCGAGCTGTTCAAATCTCCCGCCGGATGTCAGCTGCGCGTCGCATCTACGTATTCGCTATTGTTTACTCTTGCGATACGTGATCGCGGGCCCGTATGACGTATTTGCGTTCTCAAAGTCTCGCAGTGCAAGATGGCGGGACTTCATGAAGTACTCGCGGTCGAAAAGTCTTGCGCGATCACGCCATGACGTACTCGCGGTCGAAAAGTCTTGCGCAATCGTGCAGCAAGATCGAAAATGGTGCAGCGCACGCAAACCGGGAGGAAAACAACTCGGCGAACTCAGAATCACAGTAAGTCAACGCCGCACGCGCAAGATTGTATTTTTGAAGTGCAACCAAGCAAAAAAATTCACCAACTAGCGAATTGCGTATTTTTTGGCAATTTCACGCGATTCGCTGACTGCGAAATTTCCAAAAATTCACAAATTCCGCAAGCGGAACGAATTTTCAGCCCATGTTTACTTTCCTTAAGACATTTGAGTTAAACAGAACAATTGAATTCATGCTTTTGCATGTAAATGTTAGCATTGTGAAATGTATGAGTTTCTATTGTGAGAACCAATTTGATTGCATGCACTCATACATTAGGTTAATGCATGTTGCTTGGTTAAGTGTGTCACGTTGTCATGGATATAGGTGCTTTGCCTTATTGACTTAACTTGGCTTAACACTGCTTGTAAATAAGGCACCTTATCACGCTATACTTCGCGTGAAAGGGGAGGGCAATTGGCATTGCTGTGGGCGTTCCACCACATCACCCATTGATTTTGACACTGACCCATATTAACAAGGGTTCCGTAAATTATGGGTTAGTGCCAAAATTGAGACCAGGGAAAACCTGGTCTTACCTTGGCGCAACGAGGAACATTTTTTAATTTCTCCAAATTTTTGCTGTTTTCATGTGTACTGCGTTTTACAGCACACATGGAAACAGCAACACACCAATGATTGTTTATGTGCAGGAAAGGGTCTTTTCCTCCACATAAATCTTTTTTTTTTTTTAAATGGCGTTTTGCAACTTCTATGTTCTCTGCATTAAGCAGCACACAAAGAAGTTTCAAAATGCCAGTTGAAGATTATTTATGTGCAGGAAGAGACACCTTCCTGCATATAAACAATGTTCCCCTACAATGCATACACCCTTGTACTATGGGCAAGGGTGCCTGAGTTGGTGATAGGCAGCTACATTTAGCGCCCGTGCAAGGGGAAACACAGGTCTGCACCATATTCTTGTAAATATGCTGCAGCCCTGTGTTTCTAAAGTGACGGAGCATGTTGTTAGCCTTCTTGGCATAACGATACGCTTCGCCACTTTTCTTGTAAATATGCCCTGAGTGCTTCATAACATCATATGTCTTTTAATTATTTCCCTCCCATTATGTTGCCACCTCATTTGATGTTATAGTTTCAGTAAAAACAGCTGGACGTTTGACAGCCCTGTGTAAGAAACACACACATGATAGGAATATTTAAATATCTCTGTAAAATAAGCCCATAATATATGAACCATAATACTGCCACTTCTATAGTTAATATTGCCTTTTCACATACCACCAGAGCATAAAGAACATAAAGAAGCACTCTTACAACTTACATATTGCTGTGGGTGTATCTCTTTCTACGTGACTTAGCAGTTAAGCTGTACATACCAGGGGTCTCACATTTGTCCTTGTCAGTGGATTGAACACACCATAGGGCCTGTTGCCTGTGATGATGGACTGCGCACATTGTGGGTCCCTGTTAGCTAGTAAGAAAAGTTCTAGGTAACCTGCTCTTTCTAAATGTATAGGGAATCTCACTAGACTGTTGGAAACACGTCTCAGTAAACTTTCCAGGATAAATATTTAGGACTCAGCATTATGTTATTTGCCTCAGTTACATGCCCCCTAGTAGGAGCAACTCAATATATTTTCCTTTAGAAAAGACGGCCATTTGCAATGCAAAGCCCCACACACATGCAAAATAAATTTGAGCCCAAGAGTCTACTTCACTCATATGGCTGAGATTTAGGTTGGAGTGGAGATTAATTTCAGCCAGTGGTTGCCGATGTGGGCCGCAGCACTTATTTTTGTGGACCGCCCCTTATTTTAACTCATTAGACATTTTGTGAGAGCAAAAGAAGGAAGAACACACAAATTGGAAAAAAGCAGCAAGTGAAAGATGGAAAAACCATCACAAAGGGAGAAACCAGAAATTGCAACAGTGAGCTAAAGGAGCAGGGAATGTGTGGCAGCGGATTAAAGAGGTCTGAATTGGATGATTCAAGACTATGCAGCTTTGAGCTTTGGCACCTGACATATACTAGAGCTGGTGGTGGGCTTCTGAGCAGAGCTTTGGGCACCAGCACTCATTATTTTACAAATTAAGCACTGACTGGAATGTAATCGGAATGTTTAATTGAGAACTCATTCATAAACCTGTAGCCCTGGAGGAAGTCCTCATATTCCACCAAGAAATGATGCAGTCATTGTGGCAATGTAAGTGTGCAAACTTACCACATCAGCATTAGTGGATTTGCAGCACCTAACGACAATTCACACAAATGTAGCCACACAGAAAACACACTGTAACAATTGATCTACTGCACTATATGTAACTGGGAGCATGCATCCCGGCAGAAAGGGTGTTGCATCACTGAAGGTGTAAAATGTTTTGTCATAGGCATTGAATATGTGCCTGGCCTTAGCTGAGGTTCAGAATGCAGATGTCTGGTTGCACAACACTCTTGTGTCCATACATCTATCCTCCAAAGGCTATCAACCATGATATCATGGGGTGGCGATTGCTGACTTGCCAGAACACACCGAATCATGCCACTAAAGAACAACCGGTACCTACTACAGGACTTCATCCCACTCTTGTCTGCTGCTACTTTGGTCAACATTTGGCAGGCTGTACGATCTGGACCCCTCCTCACTTCACAACGATATACTGACCGCCCAACCTAAATGCTGTTGAAAAGTGTTTGAGCTTGATATATTTTTGACAAACTAGGGCTTTTACCAAGAAATTTCCCTCATGATGCACCTCAGTACCAGAGTTGTTACATGTTCTTACTTGTGACCTTCTTTCAGGGCACAAGTCCTAAAAATAGAAGTGAGGGGACACTGACGTCACAACAGGAAGTGACGTCACGAAAGGAGGCTTGCACCATCAGACTCATTGCCTCCCCTCGTCCACCCTTTAGATGCAATTGCATCAGAGAAGCCAGCGCATGAGCAGCGTTCTGAATGAGCTCCGATCTCGCCCCAGAGAGGCCAAAGAGTGAATGTGTGGCTCCATTTGCTCCAGTTATTGAGCTCCCAGTAAAATAAGTGGGGGTACGCTGTCCACCCGCATGGTACCCCGACTAGAGCCCTGCCTTCTTTGTTCCCTATTGCCTGGAGCGTGTCACCTGGGCAACCCTTGTTTGTCCAGGGAAAAGTGCAAGTGTCAAAGAGTTTCCACCTGTAGCTGCCAACCAATGAAACACATTTAATACACTAATCCGTTGCAGCCACATCTAGAATTCTGCTTATAGTCAAGGCCGATTGACAAAGTAAGAGACGGCATTGTTTATCAGAGATGTCACTGAATGACTTGATCTCTTTTTTCTCCTATGTCTGGCAAAGCACATATGCTTGAACAGAATTTCAACTGTCTGTGAAATACATCAATTGATCTTTCTTGAGATTGACATTTTTTCTCAGCTTAAACCTTTCAAATTCTTTGTTAGCCTGATCGCTACAACGAGCCATAAACTAGAGGTGAGTGATGCCTATCCTAGCTTAGATGGAGGTCCTCTGGGACTCTCAACCACAAACCGAGCCGAGCTTTTGTGTGGCTTCAATCCACAACCCATTCAGTAATATTATGTGCCAAGAATTAAATACAAAGCATGAACCTTTGCTCTAAAAGCAAAGAGATGCCCATATATGGCTGAATTGCACAACGTGATACCAGAAATTCTACAACCAATCCCAGCTACCCAGCTTTACCAAATTGTGTCATACTGGGCAAATATGTTATTTCACTGTGCCTTCTTTTACTTCATTATTGCATACGAGAGAATTTTAAAATATGCGTGCTCAGGATCATTGCTGTACAAAAACATCTTGTTTAATATAAAGATTACAATGTTCTTGCAATTATAATAAGAATGTAGGCCATATATAGCGTACAGATGACTACTGACTTCCATTTCAGTACACTAATGGCATTTCCGTCTGGGTACTGAGGGCATGAACTTTTATAAACTCAAGTTAAAACAACATCTCTTTTGAAAAGAAATGCCTCTCAGTGCAGTGATGTAATCTTATGTACTGAGGGTGGAATCATTCCACGTTTCTGTTTTTAAAATTTTAAGATATTGTATCTTATTTTTACATGATGCATATTTAGGGTCTGACTGCGACACAAAATAGGCCTGGCCACGTAAATAAGCAGCATCCAATTAGCGAATCAGAAAGCTAAAAACATAGTGTCTCAGGTTGTCAAATTGGGACAGTTTTGACCTTGTAAAGACATGCTGTACAAGAGCTCTGCAAGGTATGGAAGAGGGCAGGTTTGAGCTTGCAGTAGGCAATGCTTGTTTTAATCCCAGAGAAATCAAGGAAAAGCCGCACACCGGTCAATAAAGCGAGCCACACACTGCCTTGTCAGACCATCCCATCGAGCACTCATTTCTGCAACTCTCCACAGTAAAGATATGATTGCAGGTGGAGGAAGCGAGCCTTTGAAATAAAACAAATAAGCTTTGTAGAATAATCACCCAAAACTTTTTCACAGAATTTAGTCGGCTTTCAAGCGCAGGAAAAAAGCCATAGCTGCTGCAGGCACAACTCTTACAAAGTCATACTTAAGTTTAAAAAAACGACTTTAAAAATTACCAAACTGTGCTCGAATTAAATTTGAACATAATGTAAAATTAGAAATGGAAAACCATTCTTACTCCGTTTATTGCTTAGCAAACAAGCTATATGAAAATTGACATCGATGCCTCTAAATGTATGCTATTTGTGTTCTTAGAAGTGAACTACAATTTTGTTTAGAGTGCACTGGCTCTTTTGATTCTTGTTAAAGAATCGGAAAGGCTCAGCCTCCTTCTTTATCAAAGAGAAGGAAAGAGCGGGCGTCAGGGCGTTGCCTTGGTCACCGGCCTGCATAACAATGCGCTCCTTAACTAGCAGCCCTGAAACACCTTGAAACCTTGACCGGCGCAGACTGGGGGAATGGGCAGTGCTACAGCAGAATACACACAGTTGTATCATGATGACAGAGAACCGGCAAACAGCAAAACCTGTGACTGCGCTGAAACTTCCACAGCAGCCAGAATGAGAAGGAAACCTGCAAAAATTGTAACATTTTCAAAAGCACCATGAAGCCTTATTGTAAGGAACCTGCATATTATTGTCAAGAAATAGATGACAAGTTCCAGGGCGTCTTAGTGATTTAATGGGAGCAGTGCACGTTGTAAAAAGAACAGAAAGTGTTCACCTTTCGGAGCAAAGTTGAAACTCTTTAAATATATGTTTTTGGGCTTCTGCATTGTACGTTTGATGAGCATTTCGTAATCATTTCTGTCACAGCCTTTGGGTATTTTTATATATAAGTGAGGAGGGCTTCATTTCTTAAAATGAGCAATCTGCCAATGACGTCTCTATTTTTAAAATCATTGACATTGTATTTTTTAAGAATGTTTCCCGCTTCTGCATCTAACATATAGATGCCTGTCTAATTCGTTTTTTTACTGCATTTCCTTCATAGTTAATGCAATTTCTTTAGTACAGCGCTCCCACGTCTTTGAGGCCTGGTCCCTGCTATACAAAACCATGTTTATTTTTCAAAAATGAATTGTTTATCAGCTTCTTGAAACATCCATTACTATTCCAGATAAACTGACTTACTAGCTTAAAAGATGGGCAATCACCCTGGTTTATGAGCAGAGTTTATGGATGACAGGAGTATAACCATGAAAAGGAAGCCCTAAAAGCACACATAGGGCTGGGTTTTTCATAAGTGCGGACAAGTGTACCCCATGCATTTAACCTGAAAATTGGAGCACCTGTCAAAGATGAGGCAAGGAACTCCTAAGGAAACACATGCACCTCTGTAAAGGACAGAGAGCAACAAATCAGCTTCTCCAAAATGGGAAGATATTTCAAATGCCACTGAACATTATAGATAACAATGTACTGTCACAGTTTAACTGTTTTTGTCAAAGTCGTTTTTATTGTGGTTTCCAAAACATGACTCAAGGCACAATCCGCCCACATGCCCTCGCAGGGGCTCTCCAAAGTGCAAATCACAACAGTCACATCACTGGCAAACAGTAAATCGAAGTGCCACTTAGCCACCGTGTACCCAATCTTAGTCCATATCATAATTGAAGGGGTCGGTGTTGGAGTGAATGGGGAGCAATTGTCACTTCCATTACAGGGGACCATCAGCAAGAGCAATGTCATGTCCCTGAGCGTCTCTTCGCTCATTCCTCCATCTATGCTCCCTCCTTCACCAAAGCGCCAGTATGTGCCTCCGGCACGCCATGATCCCAAAGCACTCGAGGAAGTTCGTCGGTGGGTAGTGCATCAAGAGCCAAACAATAGAAAAGGGTGATAACAAAGGAATAGGAACCCCAACTCGTCCCACCTCCCCCCAAACTCTACCCCCCCTCCCCTCCCCAGTGGTGGTGTTGCGGCACAATAGAGTGTCTCACCGTAGAGTGAATCCTAGATTTGGAATAGGTGAAGGGCCCTGATCGTGGAAGGGCAAACCGCCGATGGCAGGCCCTTCGAAAGGGAGACCAAGGGACCCCACCGGTATTCAAAGTTTTTGAAATCCTCACGGGCTATGTCAGACATACGCTCTAAGCTCATCAATTGCCACAGGCGGGAGTGCCACAGGGATATCGCCGGTGCTTCCTTCTTCTTCCACGCTGCCACTATAGCCAGTTTAGCAGCCCCCAGACATAGCCACATAATTCTCTTGTCGGCCCTGGTTTGATGTTCTAGTGTAGGGTCTCTAATGCCAAGTAGGGCCTCTGCCATGGAGGTTGGGAAGGATACCCCAGGATGGTTTTTATCTGCGCCAGGATTTCCTCCCAAAATGGCCGAATGGAGGGGCAGTCCCACCAGATGTGTTGGAAATCCCCCAGGAGGCCACATCCCCTCCAACATCAATCCGACGTGCCGGGAAATATTTTGGCTAGTTTGGACGGGTACAAGTACCAGTCCATCATTACTTTCAGATGGGGTTCTCTCAGAACTGTGGATTAATTAAACTCAAAGACATCTGACCATAGGTGGCTCCAGTCGTCTTCTGGAATGTCGCGTTGGGCCATTCCCTCCCATCAGGCCAGATATCGCGGGCGGGGGTTAGTCTCTGTGGAGAGTAGAAGCCTGTATAGAGCCGAAATAGCCCCCTTCAAGGAGGAGTAATTCAAATTTAGTGAGAGGTCTGGTGGCTCCCTCCCTGATCCGGGAGTCGAGGGCCCAATGTAGTAACTGTGCGTGATGGTATCACGTTCCCCCACCGCATATTCTCTTGTGCAGTTCTCAAAGGTAAGTGGGTCATAGTTGTGGAATAAGTGTGTCAGTGCGAGGCAACCTCCCTCTCTCCAAGCATTAAACAGCCCCTCTACAAGCACAGGGGGGAAGTGGGAGGGGAAGTGGAGAGGTGTAAGTGGTGAGGGGAAGGACGTCCAGTCCTCCCTTGTTGCTACGGTATCCCACACCTTAAGAGTAGTGTGTGTTGGGGTGCTGAGGTATGCGTTTGGGGGCCTATCCTTTTTCTCACGCCAAATCAAGTCCCATATCGTTCTGCCTGCTACACTGCGGTCCATGTGGAGCCAATGCTTCTCCGACTCCATCTGCGCCCATTCGACTAAGATGCGCAGTTGGGCCGCTTTATAATAGAGTTTGAGATCAGGAAGCCCTGCTCCCCCCTCCCTCTGCGGCCGTTGGAGTATGGAGAAGGCGAGACGGGCCCGCCCTCCCTGCCAAATAAAGCGCAGGATCATTGTTTTCATGCACCTAAAAAAATCCTCGTCTAGCTCTATGGGGAGCGCCTGAAATAGGTATAGTAGTTTGGGGAGGAGTATCATCTTTATAGCGTGTATACGTCCCAACCAGGAGAGAAAGAGCGGCTTCCATCTTGTCAGTTATGTTTGAATGCGGGCGAGGATAGGGGGAAAATTGGCTGAATATAATTTCTCCAATGTGGGTGTGAGTTGTACCCCTAGGTATTGTATGGAGGAGGGCGCCCACACCAAAGGCGTTAGAGATCGGAGTCCTAAGGACTCCGCATGCGAGAGGGTAAGGTTGAGTATATGGGATTTACCCAGATTAACCTTGAAGCCCGCCGCCGTCTCAAAGGAGCTAAGAACTTCCTGTAGGTGTGGGAGTGAGCCTATCTGGTTAGACAAGGAGAGGAGAACGTCGTCCGCAAAGAGGGAAATCTTATTGGATTCCCCATTGAAGGGAAGACCCTCAATTCCCTGATGCTCCCTAACTGCTATAGCTAGGCGTTCTATGCTAAGGGCGAACAACATGGGGGACAGGGGGCAGCCCTGTCTGGTCCCCCTGGAAGGGAAGAATGAAGAAGATTGCACGCCGTTGACAGCGACTTTGGATTTAGGATGTCTGTATTTGGCCTGGAGCATCGTTATGAACGTGGGGGAGAAGCCAAATCTTGCCAGTGTGGCCCATAAAAACCTCCAATCGACCCGGTTGAATGCTTTTTCAGCATCTACGCTGACTAAGACTGCAGGAATTTTAAATTTGTTGGCTTTCTCAATTAGATGGAAAATACGACGAGTGTTGTCGTGTGTTTGGCACCCTTTAATAAAGCCCGACTGATCGGGATGGATAATAAGTGGCATAAGGTCCGTCAGGCGCCTGGCCAGAATGGAGGAGTACAGCTTTGCGTCAATGTTCAGGAGGGCAATGGGTCGGTAGGAAGAACAGCAAGTGGCATCCTTACCAGGTTTGGGGATCACAGAGATCACCGCCTCTGCCATAGAGGCAGGGGTGTCGCCGTCTAGGTCCATCCAATTGAAGAGCATGACCAGGTGATGGCTAATGTCCGCCGCAAAGGTCTTATAAAAGACAGCGGTATACCCGTCCGTACCGGGTGCCTTATGGGGTTTCAGTGCTTTAATAGCTGTTTGTACTTCCTCAAGAGTAATAGGTGCAATGAGGGCCTCGTTCCACTCTGGGGAGACTTGCGGGATTGGGAGATCCTTGAGGAAGGCCTGCTGGTGTTCCGTGTCGAGGGCGTCAGCTGAGTACAGCGAACTGTAAAAGGACTCAAAGAGTTCTGCCTTATCTTCGTCCCTATGGAGTAGTTTCCCTGCCCTGTCTTGAATTCCCCCTATGTATTTCCTTTCTCGTTTGTCCTTCAGTTGTCTAGCTAGGTGTTTCCCTACTTTGTTGCCCTGAGTGTAGGATAGATTGCGCAATTTAAGAAGGGTGAATTCTGCCCTGTTAATATATATGGCACGTAGCTTACCACTGAGTGCCGTGAGTGTGCGTAGTGTCTGCATAGTGGGCGTAAGTTTGTGGGTCCATTCAGCCTTCTCCAGCTCCTCCTCTAAGCCCTCCCTTTCTTTCGCCCGGTGTTTATTCAGGGCTGAGTTGAGCGCTATGCATGTACCTCGCATAACCGCCTTGAAGGCGTCCCACGTGTTATATTCAGAGGTCGCATCTGGGCTATTGAGGGTAAAGAATTCGGCGATAGCCTCCCTCAGCTGTGCCATAGATTCCTTGTCCCTCGTCAAGGCTTCCGGGAAGTACCAACGGGCAGGTTTTGGGGCATTACCCAGCCATGAGAGACACACTGTGTACAGACCGTGGTCAGATACCGAGATGGGAAGTATCTTGGCATACTGGAGGTTACCCTGCAGGGATTGACTCAGAAAGATGTAATCTAGCCGAGAGTACATCTGGTGTACATGTGAAAAGAAGGAATAATCTCGCGCGAGTGGGTATAGGGTTCGCCAAGTGTCCAGGAGGCCCATGTCCCCAATTTGTGTCTGTAAGGCCTCGGGGAAGATACCCGTGTCAGAACGGCGTGTGTGTGTGCTGTCAAGGGCTGGTTGCCAAACTAGGTTGAAATCCCCCAGAAGAAATAGGGGGCCCTCTGCAAAGTCAATCACCTTCCCAAACAATAAGTGTAAAAAGTGTTTTTGCCCCGTGTTGGGGGCGTAGAGTGTCACAAATGTGCAGAGCTTACCCTTTAAGCAGCCCTTAACCATTAGCCATCTTCCATCCTTGTCACCCTGGGTGGCCAAGGGTTGAAATTGTACCACCGGGCTAAAGAGGAGAGCCACCCCCTTCTGTTTATTGGAAGCAGAGGCTTTATAGATGAGGGGATATCTTTTATGTTTAAGACGATGATCAGTTTTCAATAGGTGAGTCTCCTGGAGGGCCACTATATCTAAATGATGGTCTAGAATATATTTCCAGACCTTCTGGCGTTTCTGCGGAGAGTTAAGCCCCTTGACGTTCCAGGTTCCTATAGTAAGCGGCATATCAGGTCAGACCCTGGTGTTTCCTCTACGGAAGCTAATCTTAGTCCCGTTTCCCCTCGTGGAGAGCCACACCTTCCCATTTCCTCCTGCGGTTGCCACCCGGTCCCTCAGTGGTGGCAATGAGGCCTCCCATATCCCCACCCGCAACATCTCCTCGTCTCTGGTGCCCTACACAATCGATCCACATCATTCCCCCCAAGAGGCCTATAGGGAAAATCAGTACCGCATCCACCCCACCCCTCCCCCCCTCCAAACCCCCCCCAAGAACACAATAAGCACGATCCCAAACAAAGAACACCAACTGTAGTACATTGTTCCAGGCCTATGAAAAGTCTGTCCAGGCCTACAGTACATTAGGACAAGAATGGATTATGTGGCAGTTGCGGCTCGACGGCTCGAGACCCCCCGCCCCGACCCCAACTCGTGTTGCCATACTTAGCTAATCAGGACCGTAGCTTTAGTTTTTCAAGAGTCGGCGCCAGTGTCTCTGGATACTTCCTGAATTGCCGCAGCTTTTTCTTGCTCCATTGTTTCCAGGTTCGGCTTGAGGTGTTTCCTGGAGGGCCGTCCTCTTCCCACCTTCTGCCAGCCGTCACCCTGTGTCCGAAGGGATCTGGACGGGCCCCCGATGATTGTCCCCCCTCCTCTTCATCTGTTCGGACCTCCTCGTGCGGTATGCCCAATAGGCTACATGTGTCCCTTAGGGATCGCAGTTGGTGGAGTACCCCGTTCCATTTAAAGATCAACCTAAAGGGGTGCCCCCATGAGTATGGGACTCCTTCGTTGCGGAGGAAGGGGGTGGCCATTTTGAATGATCTCCGCTTTTGCAGGGTGATAGCCGAAAGGTCCTGGAAAAGTTCCACCTCGTGGCATCAATATTTGTTTCATTGACCATATTTAACATGTACCCATTTTGAAAATGTCCCTTTTCTCATGAAAAGAGTAGTTACAGAACTATTTGTCATTTTCTCTACTCCAGCACAAAGGGAACACAAATCTAACTGCAAAATGAGGAGCTTCTTTATGAGCCCCTTGTTACACTTTTGCCCCGCTGTTGCGTCACTATTTGTGAGGCTGCAATAGCATAAATAATAATCCATGTTGAACCATATTTAGAAAGTGACGCATCTAAGCAGATGAGTCACTTTATTAAGCCATGCGCCACATTATACCTGCGTCAGGTATAATGTATGTAGGGTGGATGCTCCCCCGCAAAAAGCCTTGTAGAAATGGCACAGTAAAATCTATCATATTTCACGGCGCCACTTCTAGGACGCTACTGTGCTACAACCTTACGCCTGCCTCACAGCAGGCATAAGGGTGACTCAGTGCAATGGGAATTGGCTTTCCCCCATGCATTGCTGGAATTGCATCATGCTTACGACACAACCCCAGAAATACAAGGGTTTTACGCCGACAGATGCGTCAGGATTCCTGACATATAACATTCCTTGCAATATGGTGCGCAGTCAATAAATGCGGCACATCCATCATGTCGCAAGGAGGGCGCACTGAAAAGTGTTGCATCACTGCTCTCACGCAGCGATGCAACACTTTTCATATAAGAAGCCCTTGGTGTTTAAGACTGTATGTATAAAATGCCCACTACCAAAAACACGTTTTTCAACTGTGAAGGACTCCTATCTTTAACATGGGCACATTTTAAGGTTTCTTTTCTCATTAAAACAGTTATTGCATGACTATCAAATTGTCCTTCTCTATTTCTGAACAAAGTATTCATCAGCTCCTTTTAGGAAGCCTAGTTTTAGACCCCACACACACCGAAGTACAACATTTAGGCTCACTCCTCAAAATTATTTTTGTTAACATAGTGAAAGATTACTATTTTTAGGCGCATTCAGAGGTTTTTATTCCCGTGAAAAAGAGAGCTGTAAGTCAGCCAAAGTGACTTTCGCTACTCTTACATTATGAGCATACCAGCTCAGTTCAGTGATACAATTTGTAACACTCTTGTATATGATTTTCCCTTTAAATAACAAGACCATCAATGCTGAGATAGTCTCTTGTAGCTGACATTGGCACTTTTGAGAATGTTGAAGCCTTCTTTAAGAATTTCTATTTTACATTCCAAATATGAACGGCTGAACAAATAGATCTTTCAACTTTGGGAAAGTTTCCCATGTTTCATCTGAGCACATTTTGAGAATGTGTCTTCCCAAAAAAGGTGTGATGTACCACTGCCAACTTGATTTTTTCTACCCCTGCAGAACAAAAATAATATATATATATATATATATATATATATATATATATATATATATATATATATATATATATATATATATATATATATATATATATATATTACCTACTGGCGGTCGCCAGTAGGTAGTTATAGTTAGGATTATTTTGTATAGGGAAATCGCAACATTCTATTGGGAATAACTTTGGCGCCGGTCGAGGAATCTGCCTGAAACTTTCCTCAAATTTGTCTCGCGCCGCTCCGGTCCTTCCCTGAAAGTTTGGGGGCCGGATTCGTCAAGCGGGGGCCGAGAAAAAAGGGGGGTCCCAAAACGTGTTTTCCCCATGTTAATTTTCATAGGGCGGTCGACCTCACTTTTAGCCCGAACTGTTGAATGGATTTCCACCAAACTTGGCAAAATTGTAGGGACTGGTAGCCCGATGTGCCTTTGCTATGTCTCAAGATATGTGCTCCAGTGGATTTTGAGTAATTTAGGTTCAAAAAAATATATATATCTGTAAGCGTGCCCCGGTACGCGCACCGGGGCGCGAACCAGCGCGCTACGCGAGTTCGCGAGCGGAAAGCTGATTGGCTCTCAGGTGTCTGTAAACATTCCACACAGTCCGGTGCGGCCGCCATCTTGTGTCTCGGTAGGATCGAGACACAAGAGGTGGCAAAAACAAAGGGGGAAATGACCAAAAAGGGGCAGGGTAGACCCCCCTGACCTCCTAGGTTTGATGTGGGTGCCATAAAAGGGCCCCGTGCGGCAAAAAAAAAAAATGATTTGCGCGGGGGGAGCGCCCGGTACGGTCACCGCGGAGCGCACCGGGGAGCGTACCCTGGAGAAAAAAGAATTACATTTTTTTTTTAAATGTAGTTTTTTTTTTTATAAATTGGAGGTAGTTCTAAAAAGAACAGTTTTTTTATTCTTTTTGTTGTTTTATATTTTTTATTGTTTTTTTGAACATTTTTTTACTTTTTTTGGCTTTTCTGAACAGTTTTATATTTTTTTTGTATTTTTTATGGGGAGAAACAAAAAACAGGGAATTATAAACGGCTCAACTGGAGCAAAAAAAAAACAGGAAACAAATTAGGGTTTCTTCGGGCACTTGTGGTTATCCCCAGCTATGTTGATGAGGGTAATACTCTTCTCACCATAAGTAATTGTTTTGCTACAATATATGCAAACGAATTTGTAATCACCAAACTTAGTTTGAATGTTTGGAACCATCTGACTTGCCTCTGGACCCGATGGAGTGGGTTCTTTGGTTGTTGAGGTGCTGGCAGACGATTGTGGAAGGTTTCTGCACAGTTCCCTCACCTCTGCTGCAGAATAGTTATTGGGGTGCAATCGTTGCATGTGCCGAATCATTGTGTGATTCCCAAATGAATATTTTTTTTGCAGGGTTCCCCCTGGATAGTACAGCGCCACAGATGAGACAAGTCACCTTTGAAGTGTTTACCCTCTTTGCACCCCTTGGGATTTCAAAAAACTCCCATATAAAGTGCTCCTTAGGTTTATATGGGGATTTTTTTCAGGCAGGAAATGCCTTCTCTGCCTTCTCTCCTCCTCCTCCTCTTCTTCTTGACCACCAATGTGATGTTGTGGTGGTCCTTGTGGTGGTGGTGGTCGTGGTGCAGATGCTCCAGCTGCTGCTGCTACCGTAGCCTTTTCTCTAACAATAGAAGCAGGTCTTCCTCACTCTCACAACAAAGTGAGAATGAGGAAAAAAGGTGGGGGCTTTCATCATTTGGAAAACAAAACTGTTCTTAACCAATGAAAAGTGTTATTTTCAGGTCACATGACCTGACGCGCTTACGCTACGTGCCCCGGGGTGCGCCCGGGGGCGCGTAGCGTAAGCGCGTCAGGGCGCACCCTGGGGCGCTTACGTAGCGCGACGGTATGTGCTCCGGCGCTTCCGG
The DNA here is from genome assembly GCF_964263255.1 of Lissotriton vulgaris. Lineage (NCBI taxonomy): Eukaryota > Metazoa > Chordata > Amphibia > Caudata > Salamandridae > Lissotriton > Lissotriton vulgaris. Next base: position 16,003 of record NW_028252487.1, read on the forward strand.
GTGCGCTTACGCCGTGCGTCACAACACGCATCACGCGGCTACGCGATACGTCACAATGATGTTTTCGTTCGCGGCAATAGCGCTAACCGGTATGCAAACTGGGGCGCGGTAAAACTGCGCTTACCGGTAAGCGCATCGGTACGTGCCCCAGGAGCGCTCCGGGGCAAAAAAGAAAAAAAAATAATATATACACAAAAAAAATAGTATTACATAAATATACAATATAAAGTTCATTATAAAAAATATTACATTTCATACCGAAAGAGATTTGCTATTAAAAAACCTTTGAAATTCACTGAAAAAACTATAGGTTTCACACCAGTTATAGTTAGGATTTAGCATTTAAAAAACCTATTAAATTCACTGAAAAAACCATAGTGATGTAATATGTGACGTCATCAGCAGTGCATTGCACGCACAAGTTATAGTGAGTCCAACTAACTAACGTGGGAATTTCAATGGTTTTATGTCAGTAAAATTTCCAGCTAACTATAACTTTGCTATATGGTTTTTTCAGTGAATATATATATATATATATATATATTCCTCACATATATTTTTTTAGTATTGTCTGTATCTTATAGCTCTCTTTGCTATACGTGACGACCATCCTTGGCGGTTCTTTGTCATTGTCTTTATCCTGTTTGTTTGGTTTTTCCTGCGAGGGCAGTAGGGTTTCAGCTCTTGTTTTATTTCTGGCTTTTTCTTCACCTTTTTTGATGTCTTGGTATTTGTATCCTCTGTGTGTGAATCTCACTGCGGTCTCCTTGAAGTTTTTTTCCATTTCTGTGTCCTCCGAACAATTTCTCCGCATTCTTAGCAGTTCTCCATAGGGAATGCTTTGCACATGGGAATGTTAGAAACCACCAAATCTCCCCTGTAAATTGGAACATGCTTATCCACAACAGTTGCAGAATGTGAACACTGCCAGGTTGCCAAAATGTGCCAATTTTGGGACTCTAATAATAATTAAGGCACTCAGCCATAACTGTGATTCAAAAGCTATATATATATGCTTTAATTGTATTAACACTGAACCTAGTGTAAAATTCATTATCACTAAGGGTGTTGGTTGGAACTTTTCCATAACCAACTACATGTCCCACAATGCACTAAGTAACCATAATCACTTAAATATTGAAAGTGAAGTAGGACAATTGTTTATGCCGCCGTGAAAAGGAACCAGTAGGTTCGAAACGCGTAGGCTTGTACTTTTGCACTGAATAAATCAAAACTTCATAACTAACGGAGTGCTGGAATATTTCATTTGTGAGGAATCTAAACACGGAACCCTGTCCTGGCTCCGACTCCAGCACCGACCTGCTAAGCGCTCCCTCTGCGACAGGACAATTAGCGTTGAATATATATATATATATATATATATATGACCAGTATATCTAAAATACCCTAATTGTATATATATCCAAAGTTTTACGCTCTGTTTTTATGGAGTGATAAACTAATATATTTAGACATTTTTATACATTTAATCAATTGCATGTATTTATTCAGCATTGTATTTTTACATGATTTAATGTTAAAGTCTTTTTTCTATATCTTTTATGAAATAAGGGAGGAGCCTATGTTAATTGCCAACAGTATTTATACACTGTGGTGGTCACAACATGTCATGTGATCAAGTCCGGGCTAACTGAACAAAACGCGTCATGTCTGTTTGGATGGGAAAATAAAAGCACTTTAAAATTTCGAAACTTGCCGCGTGGTCCGTGTCCTGGTCGGAGTCTTTCTTTATGGTGAAAACTGGGAATCGTTTGGTATATATATTGGTATTGGTATTGATATATATATATATATATATATATATCTATCTCCTACTGGCTGTCGCCAGTAGGTAGTTATAGTTAGGATTATTTTCAATGCAAAATCTCAACATTCTATTGTGAATAACTTTGGCGCCGGTTGAGGAATCTGCCTGAAAATGTCCTCGAATTTGACTCGCAGCGCTCCGGTCCTTCCCTGAAAGTTTGGGGGGAATTCGTCAAGCGGGGGCCGAGATAAAAGGGGGGTCGCAAAACGTGTTTTCCCCATGTTAATTTCCATAGGGCGGCCGACCTCACTTTTAGCCGGAGCGACTGAATGGATTTCCACCACACTTGGCAAAATTGTAGGGACTGGTAGCCTGATGTGCCTTTGCTATGTCTCAAGATATGTGCTCCAGTGGATTTTGATTAATTTAGGTTCAAAAATATATATATATCTATAAGCGCTCCCCAGTACGCGCACCGGGGCGCTAACCAGCACGCTACGAGATTTGGCTCACGGGTGTCTGTCAACATTCCAAACAGTCCGGAGCGGCCGCCATCTTGTGTCTCGGTAGAATCGAGACACAAGAGGTGGCAAAAACAAAGGGGGAAATGACCATAAAGGGGCAGAGTAGACCCCCCTGACCTAGGTTTGATGAGGGGGCTATAAAAGGGCCCCGCGGGGCAACAACATTTTTTTTTTGATTTGCGCGGGGGGAGCGCCCGGTATGCGCACCGCGGGGCATACCGGGAAGCGTTCCATGGGGAAAAAAGAATGATAGAGTTTTAAAAAATGTAGCCTTTTTTTATAAATTGGAGGTAGTTCTAAAAAGAACTGTTTTTTTCTTCTTTTTGTTGTTTTATATTTTTTTATGTTTTTTGAACATTTTGTACTTTTTTTGGCTTTTATGAACTATTTTATATTTTTTTGTTATTTTCATGGGGAGAAACAAAAAACAGGGAATTGAAAATGGCTCAACTGGAGCAAAAAAAAATCAGGAAAAAATTAGGGTTTTTTGGGGCAATTGTGGTTGTCACCAGCAAGGAGGATGAGCTTTATGCTCTGCTCACCATAGGAGATGGTCTTACCACAAAAAATACATGTGATCCTGAATTCACCAAACCGTGGTTGTATGCAAGGGATCGTCTCCCTTGTCTCTGGTCCCGATGGAGTGGGTTGTTTTCATTTGGAGGTGCTGGGTGTAGATTGGGGAGGGTTGCTGGCCAGTTCTCTCACCTCTGCGGCAGCATAGTTGTTCGGATGCTTGCGCTGCATGTGCCTAATCATGGTATTACCAAAAGAATATTTTTTGTTAGGGTTCCCCCTTGACAGTTCAATGCCACAGATTTGGCAAGTCACCTTGGGCGCATTGACTTCCTTCTTGCCCTCTGGGATAGAAAAAAACTCCCATACAATGAGCTGCTTTGGCCTGTATGGGGTATTGTCTTCTGGCAGCCACCTCCTCCTCATCCTCCTCCTCATCCTCCTCCTCCTCCTCCTCCTCCTCTTCTTCTTGACCACCAATGTGATGTTGTGGTGGTCCTCTTGATGGTGGTGGTGGTGCAGATGCTCCAGCTGCTGCTGCTACTGTAGCCATTTTAAAGTACAAAATATTTCTGATAGATCTCCAAACAGGTCTTCCTCAGTCAAAGGACAAAGTCAGAATAAGGAAAAAAGGTGGGGGCTCTCATCATTTGGAAAAAAAACCTGTCCTGAACCAATGAAAAGTGTTATTTTCAGGTCACATGACCAGGGCTTTCATCATTTGGAAACCAAAACTGTTTTGCACAAATAAAGTGTTATTTTCAGGTCACATGACCCGACGCACGTACGCATGTTTGGAGTGTTTACAGACACCCGAGAGCCAAACAGCTTTCCACGCGCGAACTCGCGTAGCGCGCTGGTTAGCGCCCCGGTGCGTATACCGGGGCGCGCTTATAGGTATATATATTTTTTGGAACCTAAATTACTCAAAATCCACTGGAGCACATATCTTGAGACATAGCAAAGGCACATAGGGCTACCAGTCCCTACAATTTTGCCAAGTTTGGTGATAATCCATTCAGCCGTTCGGGCTAAAAGTGAGGTCGACCGCCCTATGGAAATTAACATGGGGAAAACACGTTTTGGGACCCCCCTTTTTTCTCTCCCCTTCTTGACAAATCCCCCCAAACTTTCAGGGAAGGACCAGAGCGCCGCGAGGCAAATTTGAGGAACTTTTCAGGCAGATTCCTCAACTGGCGCCAAAGTTATTCACAATAGAATGTTGAGATTTTCTGTTGAAAATAATCCTAACTATAACTACATACAGGTATTTATAGAGTGTGAGCCTGGTTAGCTAGAAAGAGCCCCAAGAGCAGGTAGAAGGAATACTTTCAGAAAAAGAAGAGCTTTGTGAGGAGAGGACCATTTCATTCTTGAATTAAAAAAACTATAAAGATGTACCAGTTCTTAAATCAATGTCTTTATTGTAATAATCCTAAAGTGTCAAAACGACTCAGTATGGGGAGTTTATTGCAATCAGAAATACAGTTTTATCTTCTTAATGGAGACTAGAGTTGATAAGATGGGGGCTAGAAAAGAAAATGAGCACTCAGATACTTGGATTTTTAGGGAAGTGTGAACCTTCCTGGATGGACACAGTTTAAATCAGTTAATGCTGCGTTTGAAGTGGGATTCATAGATATGGGTTAAATCTCTAGTGGTGGTATCACACCATATCATCTCATGTGCATACATAAAGTGCACATTCACACCTTGTTGCTGAATACCATATTTTTTTTAATGCAAGTAAATAGTACTTATTGTACCTTGGAAGGAATAAAGACTGAGTGGTAGCACCAGGATTCAAACATGTGATAGAGAGGTCAAACACATATCCCTCAAGTGGATTCATCAGTTTAATAAGCCACCAGACTAACACGATCTGTATTATTACGATCGGTATGGCTACTTCAACATACCTCATCCCTCCCTCGAAACCTGAGGCGGAAAGCCGGGTGTGGGCGAGCGGGTGTTAATGTGCTGAATTGCTTCTGATTTTAAAATTGTTGTATGCTACCTGCTGACTACTAGAGATTTTATCTGCTGACTACTAGCGATTTTATCTGCTGACCACTAGTGATTTTAACTGTGTTGTGACTCTAGGACTTCTTTTCATCACTAGCATTCTAATCTGACACTTACCCTTCGTTTCTCTGCTATCTGTATTGCGCTGCTTTGCATTCAGTGTCCGTCACCCATTCAGACGATTAGGTGCTGAAGGGTGTTCTGGGACTTGTAGGCCTCGCACTTTTTGCAGCCATCTTGGGGGGAGGCAGGCTCGCCGGGCGGCAGACTAGTGTTGCTGCCTCTCGCCGGTGACGCCTTAAAACTAGGCACCCTCGTCTCCGCGCAGCGGACGCGCCGAAGGAGCGCCAAAGGAAAGCCCGCCTGCGCCCGTCAGCGTCCCGGAGGCGGACGGGTGCAGGCGTGGCTGGGACTGGGTTTACCTATTGGTAGGTAAGATGCTAAAATATACCCCGGGTGAGCTTTTAGGTTTCAGAGATAAGGCGAGTAACTGCTGCATTGTATTTCCCAAACGTCTCAAAGGCAAGAGGCGCTGCCCCAGCTGCAGATGGCTACCAGGCAATGGCTCCATTTCCACTCCCAAGTCTAAGACCAATAGGAGCACTTGTCTACTCCTTAATACTAGGTCCCTGGGGAAGCATGCGCTAGACCTTCACAATTTGTTGTCTGACACTAAGCCCACCTGTCTCTTTCTGACTGAGACATGGCTGGGGGACTGGTCTGGCCCTGATATAGCCACGGCGCTCCCCCCAGCTATGTTATCTTCAGGAAGGACAGAGCTAATGGCAGGGGCGGAGGGGTCACGATGGTAGTGGATTAGCGCCACGCATGTTCTATTATACACACTGACTACATCCAGGGTTGTGAGACACTCGGTTTTTCTCTGTCCCTGTCCCCTAATCAATCCTGCTTAGGACTTTTGGTCTACAGGCCTCCTGGTCCCATCGGTTCTTTTCATGAGGAGCTCCACTCTGTGATTTCTGCACTATGTGTAAGATCACAGCACTGTTTGCTTTTAGGCGATTTTAATATCCATATGGATGTGGAGGACGAGGTAGACACCATTAAGATCAGTAACACCACTATCTCACTGGGACTTATCCCGTGTCTTTCTGCCCCTACACATATCAAGGGCCACACACTGGACCAAGTGTTCTCAACTGTCCCGATTGATACCTCCATTCCCGTGCCAGTCCTGTGGTCTGATCACTATTTAGCGTATTTAGGGCCCTGCCTCTCTGTTGCGCTGCCTGCACTGGTAAAAACTTAACTTTGGACGCATATAATCAAATTGATTTAATAATTTGAAAGTGGTTTGCCAAATTGCCCCGTAAAGCTTAACTGTTTGAATTGATGTAATAATTCAACTGTTTTTAATGGAATAACTGCACTATTATTATTTGCGTTTCTGTCACCTTTTAAAAACAATCTGCCCTACCTTTTCGCCACCTCCCCGGTCCACCACCGACACTAGGCCGGCTTGTAGTGGAGGGAGGACGGCATTCTACCTTGGACACACACCGGAAGTGAGGTGACTTCCGGTGCGCATGGGCCTCAGGTCATACGGCAAGTCTTAAAAGAACATGCCCCCCCGAAGGTGCGCCAAAGGTAAGCCCGTCTGCACCCGTCCGCGCCTCGACTGGGCCCAGGGCCACACCCCCTGGTCAAATCATACAATATACAAGGGAAACCTTAGTAGGGTTAAACCCTGGCCCAACTATCTGCACTCAGCCACTAAATATGGCAAACTGGGCTGGACCATGGAGCTGTAGGATATGCAGAAACTGCTTCCGACCAAACGACAATGAGAGCACCCAGTCACACAGGCGAATGAAAAGCCTACGTTGCGGACTCATTAATGCTAGGTCTATGGGTAAGCATGCCCCACACATCTTTGACCTAATAACTGAAAGGGAGCTGAACTGCCTTTTTATGACAGAAACATGGCTGACACCAAACAGTAACCCCGATGTCACGAACTCCCTCCCCCCGGGATACCTCATTTCCAGAGAGGACAGACCTAACCAGAGGGGTAGAGGTATTGCAATTGTCTACCAAGATACGCTAAACTGCCAGACCTTTACAATTCCAGGCCTTAAAGGCGCGGAAAGCATACGCTTCGCAATAAAGGTACATGACTCATTTACCTTCTCGGGTGCACTAATATACCGGCCACCTGGGACTCATACAGACTTCACGAAAAGCTTTGGAGAAGCTATTAGTGATCTAGCCCTTAAATCGGCCAATTTTACAATCCTGGGAGACACTAATATACACCTAGACTCCCCCTTAGACCAGGCTGCGATATGTTTTACGGACACGATGAATGTCCTAAGCCTAAAAATACTCACAACCACCACCACGCACAAGGCAGGTCATATTCTTGATTGCATCTACTCCAACCTAGAGACACTCAAGGTAAAAACACCCCAAGTATTAACATGGACAGACCACAGCTATATCCCTTTCGAATTCCCAGTGACAGCTAACACAGCTATAAATAACCTGGGTAGGAAGTTGTGTCTGCTCCAGGGGGAACCCTGCTGGAAAGACTTGATGGGACAACCGGAATTTCTAACCAGAGCAGTAGGATCCATGCCAGCTCCGATTGGAGACCCGACCAAGGACAGTCAGGCCTTCAGGGAATGGATGACTGCCCTAAGCACAGGAAAAAGGCTTTGCTGCACCAAAGCCGAGGGTCAGTAGGAAACAGAGGGGCATATTACCAACAACTAGCGATAATTTTTGTCTCTAACTTGTTTAGAGACAAAAATTATCGCCGCACATCGGCGATTTTTATCGCAGATAAACCTTGCTATTAGCAAGGTTTATCGCAAATGCGATAAAAAACGGCCGCAATGCATAAATATCGCTGAAAAGTCAGCGATATTCATGCATTATTGAGCAAATGCTCTTAGCCATGTTATCCACCTCCCATTGGATAACATGGCTAAGAACTGCTCAGGGCAGGTGTTAGCTTTTGGAGATATTCGCGCTTAGCGCGAATATCTCCAAAAGTTGGTAATAGGAGATAGCGATGTTAGGGACTGTTTCCAGTCACTAACATCTTGGCACGCCCACTTTGCATGTCATTAGTGATAAATATCACTGACATGCAAAGCGGGGCCCAGGATGGTCGCTATCTCCTATTAGCTGTCACTAACTGGTGTTAGCGCCAGCTTGGTAATAGGGAGATAATTTTATCTCCGCTTTCTTGGCTTTTAAAGCCAAAAAAGCGGAGATAAACCCCCTTGATAATATGCCCCAGAGACCTTCTGCCCCCTGGTTTTCCCCAACCCTGAAAGAAGAGCAAAGGAAGGTCAGGGCTCTTGAGCGGATATGGCGGATTAATTATACCGAATCTGATCAGAATCAGTATAAAATTGCCTGCCGCCTCTAACATGGGATGATAAAAATGGCCAAAAAGGAATATTACACGGAAGTAATAACAAAAAGTAATAATAAACAAAAAGAAATCTTTAATATTGTCAACACCTTCATTAACCCCACAACTATGCAGAGAGACATTCCCCCCTCTCAAACTCCATGCAATACCATTGCAGACTTTTTTGAGAATAAAATTCTAATGCTCACTAAAGATTTCCACCACCCTCTACCTGAAGAGGAGATTCTAATAAAAAGTGCAAACATAACGATGGACCGCATGTCCTCTTTCCAACCTGTTAGCCTAGAGGAATCCCGGACAGAAATCCTTAAGATAAAATCAGGCTCACCGTTCGACCCCTGCCCTCCGTTTGTTCTCCACACATTGATAGAGATTGCAAATCCTATCGTCAACAATATCATAAACTCCTCACTCAACTTAGGCTTAGTCCCTGAAGAATGGAAACTTGTAGCAGTTAAGCCCCTGCAAAAAATACTGTTACCAGACCCCACTACTCTCTCAAATCTGCGACCCATTTCCCTACTTCCTACTTTCTGTAAACTAACAGAAAAATCAGTAAATAAACAGCTAACTGCCTTTCTGGAGGCCAATAACATCTGGCACCCCAACCAAGCAGGTTTTAGAGCTCAGCACTCGACCGAGTCAGCTCTAATCTTTACCTCCGAAACACTCAGTGCCGCAATGGACCAGGGAAAGAAAGCACTTCTGGTACTCCTAGACCTGTCCTCGGCTTTCGACACGGTGCCCCATACCATCTTGGTTGACCGTCTAGCCGCGGCAAGAATAGCCAGAAGTGTACTGGGTTGGCTGAAAAGTTTCCTAGCAAATAGGCGACAAGTGGTCACCCTAGGCCAGTTCAGGTCAGAAGGAAAACTACTCAACTCAGGAGTGCCCCAGTGCTCCTGTCTGAGCCCGACGCTCTTCAATGTTTATATGGCCCCCCTGATTGCCCTCATATCATCCTTTGGCATAAATACCATCTCATATGCGGATGATACACAGCTCATCTTGGTAATGGAGGACGATACCTGTGAAGCTGAAGTCAAGCTTAAAGACTGCCTTAAAGCCACATTCCAATGGATGAACATGAACCATCTCAAATGCAACTCTGGGAAAACGGAGATCCTACCCTTTGGAAAAGGGAACATGTTCAACCCCACACTATGGTGGCCGGAGGACGCCATCGTCCCCCCAATCACTGCTCTCTCAGTCCGAAACTTAGGGATTAAATTCGACTCCTCCAAAAAATGTGCCAATGCAAAATATAATAAGACAATCGTGAATATAAATCTATAACAGCAGAGGATATATTTTCCGTTGTCTGTTAAATCTCCTCGGTGACACCTGGTGTGTTTGTTACATCCAGTGTGCCCGGGGATCAGACCGCACCTCTCCTGGACCTGGCCCAGGAACTGTGAGACCCCGCTCTGTCCGTCGTTGCCTCCGGCTGACTCGGTACCGGCACATTTTTTGCATCCTATGCAGTAGCATTACTATTTAGAACAGAGGCCCTGAAGAAAGCCTGGGTCCCTTTTTCCCATTAGGCTGAAACATGTTGGCCCCCATGCAGATATTTGGTTAAACTGCTATGATATTGCGCTGTTCTTGGTTTTAACAGGAAGAGGCCCTCTCTACTAAAAATTCCTACCTTTGGTCCTCTATCCTATTTTAATTCACCACTTTTATTATTTTTTGCACTGCACCTGATTCCATCAGACCAATACCACATGGTCCAACAGTGATTGCGGGTCGGAACCCTAATCCACCATAGGATACAATCTATGTCTCAATGATCCAGAGACACACGACCCTAAGGACGACCAAATGATAACATTGATCATTACAAGTCTTTGATGGGAATCCTACAAGAGTTTTGATCTACAATCACTGATGGCACCCTGCTTAAGATTTCTTGTCTTTCGTCAGAACTATTTAGTCTTGACGCGATCTCGATGTACTATGTTAGACGTCGGGTTAGTAAAAAAGGAATTTCCAAGATATTTTCCTGTAGAGACCCCTAGGTTTCCTTGTTGTTGATTTAGCTATATAGAGGGATACAACCTAGGCTATAAATATCCCTCAGGCCCTCCACTAACGTATTGTTATTTGTATATGCAGGCGCTAACAGAGCAGTCTGCCACAAACTGCAAATGGTGCAACATGCAGCGGCTAGACTGGTGTTAGGATGGAAAAGGAGGACCTCAGCCACAGCAGCAATGGACATTCTGCACTGGCTGCCAATCCACAAGCGGGTGCTTTTTAAAATCCTCCTAATTACCTTCAGGGCCTTCAATGGAAACGGACCTAGCTACATTCAGAGGATGTTCCAACACTATACTCCCTCGTTATGTCTGAGATCCCAAAATGCCAACCTCCTCACCATCCCCAAATTCAGACTTAAAACTAGAGGAGGAAAAGCTTTGGCAGTCTTGGGCTCCAAAGCGTGGAACATACTCCCACCACCCCTCCATCAAATCACCACAGAAACCGCTTTCAGAAAGGCCCTCAAAACCTGGATTTACACCTTATCTGACTCACAATGTAAAAACTTAATCTAAACCTACCAACCTATCTCACTACATGAACAAGGCCTTCTGTTTGCTCCTCTCTAAAGCGCCAAGATGCTCCCTGGAGTGTAGTCCGCGCTATACAAGAACCCTTTACATTACATTACATTACATTACATTACAACTTTCAGATCACTCACTCTGATAAAGCTTGTTCGAGTGGGCATGTCTGCCAATGGCAGAACTTTAGAGCTTTCCATCGGGTCTCCCCGGACATGCTGGCGCAGGCCCTACTTACTTATCCCTGCTAGCGGACAGGTATTCTAGAGACTGATTTGGAACACCTGCAGTCTTGGCTTGTCCAGCAATTAGACGAACTCGCTCCCTCCCAAGACGACCAAAAAGAATCTCACCGGGCTTCAGCTCCCTGGTTTTCTTCGGCTCTGGCGGAGAAGCGGCAGCAGTGTAAAAAAGCAGAAAGAGCATGGCGCCGCCATTACGATTTAGCTTGTAAGGAGATATACAGAGAATCTATTAAGGAATATCACCGCGACATCACCTCTGAACAAAAGTCTTATTTTGCAGGAAGAATTGAGGCAGCTACAAACTCCTGCAAAGAAATATTTCGGATAGTGAAGGAATTTACCTCTCCTTCTTGGTTTTTTTCCAAGAACTCGCACTCTGAACTTTGGGTTACTGAGTTAGCTGACTTTTTTGCCAGCAAAATCAAAACCATCCAGGCCTCTTTTGTATCTTCGGGGGTGGTCGCAGCTTCGGCTGTGTCTTTACCTGCATTGATGTCACGAATTTCCCTCCTCTTTCTTTTCAGGCCTCCTTGAATCTTCTATCGAAATTAAAATCAGGTTCCCCTCTCGACCCTTATCCTGCCAAATTTTTGGCAAAAGTAGCACAAGTGATTAACCCTCTAGTCAATCCGGTGCTCAATCTTTCCCTCAGCACAGGGGTGGTCCCACAGACATGGAAACAGGCCCTGATTCTGCCACTCCTAAAAAAAACTAATTTGGATCCCACGGCCCACGTTAACTACAGGCCCATTTCTCTTCTGCCTGCATTCGTGAAGATTGTGGAGAAACATGCCCATCTGACCCGTGCCAACTTCTTTGAGACTAACAATATCTTGCACAACTCACAGTCGGGTATCCGGTCTAACATGAGCACAGAGACGGCATTGTTGGAAGTCACGGAGGCCATCAAGGAAATCTTGGACTCCGGGGGCAAGGCGATGCTCGTGATGCTGGACCTCTCGGCGGCGTTTGACACCGTCCCCCATGGCCATCTCCTTTTAAGACTCCGGGAGATCGGCCTGAGGGGGGCGGTGTACAGTTGGTTTGAGTCTTTTCTGGCTGACCGCCAGCAAACGGTCTGGGCCCCCCGTTCTCTGCCACGGTGCCACCATTGGAGGTAGGATTTCCTCAGGGCTCAAATTTGAGCCCTACTCTTTTCAACATCTATATGGCCCCTCTGGCGGCACTGGCGGAGTCCCACGGAGCCCAGATCGTGTCGTACGCCGACGACACCCAGCTCCTCTTTGCCTGTAACAGGGACTCTGACTTTGACGGAGAGAGCATCCGAGGCTGCCTTGAGGCTGTGTTTGACTGGTTTCAGCTAAACAGCCTCAAGTGCAACTCTGATAAATCTGAGGTGCTTTTCTTCGGGTGCCCCTCTGACCTGAGGTGAAAGTCTGGGTGGCCGGCGGCCATGTGTCCTCCCTCGGCCGACTCTGCGGTGGCCAAAAATCTTGGAGTGCAGTTTGATAATAGCCTTACACTTAAATCTCAGGTACTGGGCCTAGTAGGCAAATGCTTTGGCCTCCTAAAAATGCTTAGGAAATTCCTGGCCCTATTATCTCTGGACCACAGAAGAATCACTGTGCAGGCATTGATAGGCTCTCGCCTGGACTACGCCAATGTGCTGTACCTTGGCCTCCCGGAATTCCTCCTAACGCGTTTGCAATTTGCCCAAAACTCGGCCGCGCGTGCCATCTTCGGCCTCCATCGGAGATCTAGTGCCAGTGATCTTTTAAAAATTCTTCACTGGCTTCCAATCAGAAGCATATTGCCTTTAAAGCGCTCACTTTGGCCTTTAAGGCACTTCATGGCACTGGTGATAAGTACATCAGTAAACGGATAGAGTTCTATCAGCCATCTAGGTCACTTAGGTCATCCTCCTTGGCCTTGGCCTCTGTGCCAGCTATTAGGCGTGCTCGCTGTGGCGGCCGCTCCTTTAAACATCTGGCACCACAGATGTGGAATGCCCTGCCTCGGTCTCTGAGGACGAATGACAGTCTCTTAGCGTCTAGGAAGGACCTTAAATCGTGGCTCTTTGTTCAGTAGGTCTCTTTTCCGCTCTGTACCGCCTTGGGTTTCTAGCGCCGGGACACTTCTCGGAGTAGCTGAGCGCTATATAAAACTCATTATAACATAACATAACATAACACACATCACTGTGGAGACTTGAATATGATGGTAATCACACATTATCACTGTGGGGACTTAAACGTCACTGTAATTACAAAATATATTTGTGAGGACTTGTACATGACTACAATCATGCACTATCTCTGTGTGCTATCCCTGTGCATTCCATTAATCACACGCTATCTCTGAGGGGACCTGGGCATGTCTATAACCACACGCTATCTCTGTGGGGAACTGGGCATGTCTATAATCACAAGCTATCACTGTGGGGACCTGGGCATGTCTGTAATCACACACATTCTCTTTGGCAACCGTGGTAATACTATAGTCACACACCATCTCTATGGGGACCAAGACATCTCTATAATCACACACTATCTCTGTGGGGACCTGGGCATGTCTATAATCACACACTATCTCTAAGGGGACCTGGGCCGGTCTGTAATCACACACTATCTCTGTGGGGACCTGGGCATGTCTATAATCACACACTATCTCTAAGGGGACCTGGACCGGTCTGTAATCACACACTATCTCTGTGGGGACCTGTGCATGTCTATAATCACACACTATCTCTGTGGGGACCTGGGCATGTCTATAATCACACACTATCTCTGTGGGGACCTCGGCATGTCTATAATCACACACTATCTCTGTGGGGACCTCGGCATGTCTATAATCACACACTATCTCTGTGGGGACCTGGACATGTCTATAATCACACACTATATCTGTGGGGACCTGGGCATGTCTATAATCACACACTATCTCTGTGGGGACCTGGACATGTCTATAATCACACACTATCTCTGTGGGGACCTGGGCATGTCTATAATCACACACTATCTCTGTGGGGACCTCGGCATGTCTATAATCACACACTATCTCTGTGGGGACCTGGGCATGTCTATAATCACACACTATCTCTGTGGGGACCTGGGCATGTCTATAATCACACACTATCTCTGTGGGGACCTCGGCATGTCTATAATCACACACTATCTCTGTGGGGACCTGGGCATGTCTATAATCACACACATTCTATTTGGTGACCGTGGTAATACTATAGTCACACACCATCTCTGTGGGTTACTTGAACATTCATTTAATTACACACAGTCTCTGTTTTGGCTTGAGCATCACCAGCTTTGCATTCTCTGTATGGGGCTTTGTGAATACTGAAAAGTAGTAAAGTTAGACTTTTGGTCTAAGTTTACATTGTTGAAACTGAAAAGTACAAAAAATAGATTATTTGTCTAAGTTTACCATTGTGAATAGGGCCCAATTTTAATGAGGACTTCAACACAATCATCTTTGTGCACTATCTCTGTGGGGACTTAACCATCACTATAATAACACTCTGTATTTGTATGGGATAAAACACTGTCTTTGTGGGGATTTGAACATCACTATAAAAACATACTATCTCTGTGGGGACTTGAGCTTTCAAGTAACTAAACACAAGCTCTGTTTCAACTTTAATCACTAGGGGGAGCCATGAGGCACAGAGTCAAGACTGATTTTCATATAGCTGGGTCTCAACTGGCGTGGCAAAGTGAGCTAAAGACCGATGATGGATTCAAACCAGATCTGTGACTGGGGGCGAGTGACTGAAAAGTTTCAGCACTCAGTCCTTCATCTCCTTATGTTTGTTTTGTTCGCCCCTATGTTGAGACCCAGACGTGGGCCCCTTGCTCATTTTGCCACTGGATTCAAGCTAGCCTGGCTGATGAGGGCTGTTATCCAAGTACCGGTCCCAGGATGCATGTTTTCTGTCCAGGGAAGACCTGGTTTGGCAGTTCGAGCTGGACTGTTCCCATGAGGCATAGGGCCAAGACTGATTTGCATATAGCTGGGGCTGATCTGGGGTGGTGAAGTTAGCTAAAGAACGATGATGGATTCAACCCAGATCTGTAACTGGGGCTGAGTGGCTGAAAGGTTTCACCACTCCGTCCATCATCTCCTTTTGTTTGCTTCGACTTGAACATCATCAGCTTCACATTCTCTTTATGGGGTTTTGTGAATTTTGAAAAGTAGTAAAGTTAGACTTTTGTTCGAAATTTACCTTTGTGAATACTGAAAAGTAGTAAAGTTAGACTTTTTGTCTACGTTTAGCTTTGTGAATCGGGCCCTATTTTAATGAGGACTTAAACACAATTACCTTCATGCACTATCTCTGTGGGGACTTAAACATTGCTATATTAACACACTTTCTTTGTGGGGATTTGGATAACACTGTAATAAAACACTATCTTTGTGGGGACTTGAACATCACTATAATAACACACCATCTCTGTGGGGACTTGAACATCTCTATAATAACACACTATCGTTGTGGGGACTTGAGCATTTCTATAATTACACACAACCTCTGTGTGGACTTGAACATCATTAGCTTCACATCCTTTATAATGGGGTCCAAGCCTTGAATGTACACACTATTTCAGTATCTCTGTGGGGATTTCTATTTTGGTAAAAATGTGAGCAGCTACTCAAGCTCTGGATTCCACTTGACCATATTCCTTTGTTCCATATGTTAATATCTGTATGTGTTAGTTCCCTAATCTCCTAAGATTTTAAGCACTAATAAATAGGTTAAATGCAGCTTGAAGTGTCTTTAATTAAGCATGATATGACATTTTCTGGCACATTAACATAATCTGCCTTTAATGTATACCCCTGTTATATATGCAGCAATTCATATATGAATATATTATCATTTTTTTTGGGTAAATATTGTTGCTAAAATAAACATTTAGCCGTGTGCCATCAACTGTATTCAACAACATATAGTGTTACAGACCAGGTCCCCACAAGGATGGTAGCACGTGTTCAAGTCCCCACAAGGATGGTGCTGTGCGCGCGATTAAATAACGATATATTTGCAAATTTGAAGCAGGATCCTGTATCATGAATTTTTTCTTAACATTTTTCTGTTAGTTGTGTGTTTTAAAAACATTGGGAAAGGTAAGTCCCCACAAGGCAGGTATTCACACATAGTCCCCACAAGGATGGTAACACGTGTATGTGTGTGTGTGTGTGTGTCTGTGTGTACAAATACTTCACACATTGCCTTGGGATAAGCCTGACTGCTCTGTGCCAAGCTACCAAGGGGGTGAGCAGGGGTTACCTTAGCTGTGTGACTCTCTTACCCTGACTAGAGTGAGGGTCCCTACTCAGGCAGATTACAAACCACTTCCAACCAGAGACCCCATTTCTAACACTCCTTGGTTACTTTTCTCTTTAACTGACCACAGCAGTGTCCTGCGTGCTCACTCTCTTCATAGAGTTGCTACTAACAGTATATTTCTTGTTAACCACCTCTCTGGAAGAGAAAAAGTCTTTGAGGCTCTGACTTGCCAAAACGGATTAGCTTTGAATTGTGCAGTGTGTAAACTATGGTTATCCCTATGAGCGTGCTCTAAATCGTGTTGCAGGGCAGTAATCTCCTCAAGTCTTGCTTGATTGACTTGGACTGTGGAGGAGATCTCTTCTCCCAGAATGAAGGCTTTACTGTTCCCTAGAGCCCACCTCTCCTGAGGCTCACCTGAGAGCTCCCACTCATCCCCTCTGGGCCAAACCACCCCCTCCCTCCCCCTCACCTTCCCTTCCTCCCCATCTCATTAGATGGTGCCTTGGCATGGCACTTGAGGACTGCCTAAGGCTGCTAAGGGTGTCTCAAGAGGATAGGGCAATTAGCCAGGTAACTTCACAGAAAGTTCCCAAAATATCCAATAGGGCATGAAAACATTTAAACATTTCAGGCAGCCTCAAGATGAAAGATTACTTGTCTGACCCTGCTCACTCTGTCCCCCCTCTGGGCTGCTGGATAGAGTGCAAAACATTTTCGGCTTGTTCTACCGATTGGAAGATATGCGATTGTTCCTTGTGGGGTGCAGAGATTCTGAAAGCAACTAATCATGCCTTTGAACTCTTGTGACGCCATGCAGAAAATACAGACATGAAAGGCTGGTATGTTTTGTCTCTGATGGTGTTAACAAGGGTTCACTCCTTGACCCTCAAGTCCCCGAAGTTAACTAGGATCGCCCGTGGATATTTTGCGTTGAGGGGTTGGACAGCAGGAACGCAATGAGCTAGCTAGACATGTTCAAAAATAAGATCCGAAATTAAGCTTGGAACTGTTAGTCCTTCAGGTATCTCCGTAAATCTAAGATTTGACCGGAGTGATCTGTTTTCTGCATCATCTATCTTCATCTGGACCTTCACCAGTTCAGCCTTCTATTTATTTGTGCTGTTATTTTTTTTTAATACATGAGGTGGGCAACACAATCAAAAACTGCAGTGTCTGAAGCTGTTATTATATGCCTCCCTCGAGTCAGATCCATTTGCATGAAAAGTGCTCACAAAACTGCAGTACCCGCAGTCAATGTTGCAGCTTTCAAATAAATGTCTTTATTGTTATGGAAGACTGCCATAATGCCTTATCAGTCATTGGTAAGTACCTTCAAAGTTCTAACTTTAGTGTGCTACATGTTGGTGGGTAAATATATGTGCTACAGCAAAATGCAGTCATTCCAATTGAAGGCAGCCAATGGCTGAAGTGGGCTGATCCACTGCCCTATGCTATTCATAGCGATGAAAGGATATATCAACTGATTTGCATTCGGACAGACCAATATATAAAGAGGGGCGACTGAAAGCGCATCCATGTTAGGGTATTTTATGATTTCTTTTTTTAAAACATGAGGTTGTCAAGACAGCAAAAAGCTGTTTTTAGGCCGCAACTAAATTATGGCATGAAATGCTTTGGAACAAAATCGAAGAAAGAATAACACTGAAGAGCAACATGAAATGCTTGGGTTTTCACCAACCAGTTCTTTGGTAAGAACTCCTTTAAACCATTGTTATCAAGTTTTTAGCCCAGATGGTATCTTAGAGATGGTGCGACATTATCTGTGTGTGTGGGGGGGGGGGGTAAGAGAGACACAGGCACTAGATCACTATATCACATCTTCTTTATGAGAATGGTTGGTAATGTTAGTGTCTCTAAAGTGAAGGTATGTGATAATATTGATGGAAACCCCTCATAGAACATATAAGGAAGAGATAGAATTAGTGTTTTTGTGTTTTTGTTTCTCATGTTTTGTATTCTAACTTATTGAACAATTATTTGTTATATTTAATTTCATATTGCTTAGAGCAACGAAATTTGCAGTTCTTTTCTTGCTCCTTTGAAACTCCCTTGTTATTTCTCTCCCAGTACTCGTGATGAACATGCCCCAGGTAACTGGGGATTCCTGGATCAGGTGGCTGCTCTGCAGTGGGTTCAGGAAAACATTGCCAGTTTTGGAGGAGACCCAGATTCGGTTACCATATTTGGAGAATCCGCTGGTGGAATCAGCGTTTCTGCTCAGGCAAGTATAGTCTAATTTTCTGCATTTTCCTAAATAATCCTAAGCAATTTTTAGCTGAAAAAATGAAGTGTCAATGTGTTTTTTTCAGTGAGAAATGTCCTTGGCTGAACTGTAAGTTGTATCCGCTGGTATACATTGTCAAATGTTCACAAATTGCAGAAATGTACCCATACTACAAAGATGAAATTCACCGTTGCTAAAAAAGAGAACGAAAAACAGAAAAGGGAGAAAGAAGGAGGCAGTCAAAAAGAAAGGAAAACACTGACAAAGGTAGAAAACAGCGATGAAAATGTATCTACCAGAGATAAAGAGTAATGAGGTGTGGGTGGTGAAAGAAAGAGGCACAAGGTGAAATCAAGACTCATCACACTTGGGGGCATATTTTCAAGGGCCGGTGTTAAAATTATCGCTGTTTTATCGGCAGGAAACTGACGATAAAACGGCGATAACGGGCTTGATAATACGCCCTTGTTAATTCCCATAGAAGCCCATGTTCTGATGTTAACATGGGCTTCTATGGGAATTAACAAGGGCGTATTATCAGGCCCATTATCGCCGTTTTATCTGTAGTTTCCTGCCGATACAACGGCGATAATTTTAACACCGGTCCTTGATAATAAGCCCCCAGGTATTTAATAATTCTGGCATTCGGAAGTACTGCCGGTGGACTCCTAAGAAAAATGTTTTACCCCTGCAATTATTTTCAAATTCAGCACTGAGAACCACACTGTTGAAGTACGATCAAGAAAGGGCTGGAATAATGTGTGTTATTGATCCCACTCTATCATTGGTCGAAAAGACTGTGCAATGCATTTGTGCTCTTAGTCCAGATCTCTGTATGCATTTACTGTTGCTGGCAAATGCTGAGATCTATATTACCCTTACTGTGCAAGCAATAATCGATGATAACCGATTGAGGAATTCAGAGGTACCAAGTTTTGGCCTGCTGTTCTTGAAAACAAACTGTGTCCTAATTGTGCAGTGTGCTTAGTAGATTCTAAGACCATGCTTCCCCACATCTAGAGTTACTACACATTTGAACCATAGAGATGACAGGATAGTAGTTATACATGTGTGCACAGATCTAAGCAGATAAAGTCCTCACACCTCATTTTCTAAACAAGGGACAACAGACTAATAACCTTAAATGCATTGGATAGAAAATTGATAGGTATTCCACAGAGCAATGTGTAACTCAGTTAAAGATAAAAGATAGGACATTTTTTTTGTTCACAATATATTCACATTTTTTACACACAACAGCACTTCTTACACAATAGCATTTTTCCACATACCAGCTTTTATGATTTTGAGAAATATGTATAACTAATTCTCAGCAGCGCACAAAAGCGTTAGATAGGTGGCAAACATACTGCATACAGGATGAGATGGCTTGAACCAATCATTGTTATCTTTTCAGGTTTACCCCTTGACAAAGGCGCGCTGCGCCGAAATGCATTGGGACAGCAAAATACATATTGATGTGTAAAAGATATAACAAACATAAAGCACAGATTGAAGTAATGCTTAGAAGATAGATGAGGAATACAACTTCTGAAATGAAATGCATGGATTAATAAACAGAAGTTAAATATCCAAGAAGGTTACACAGTATCTTTATTGTTTGAAAGGAGATGGATACACAGCATCATTAGTGCCCTGGCAGACAGGCCAAGGATTTGGATCTGCAACCAACGAAAAGATAGGAAAACCTCATGGCATTTAAATGATGAAACTTGCTTCACAACCTGTAGGATTATATGTCTTTGAACCCTCCCATGTTTTATAATTCTAATATTGCCTATATTAACAGAGTGGAAAGCAACACACTTGCGGCAGCCATAGAGTATCACTGACCTTTAAACGTCAACAAATACATTTTCTTCCACCACAAACATTAGCAGGCTTTCCGTAAGTGCTCTGATTGAGATTCTGGTGAACATTGGACTGGTTAGATCCCTTAAACAAATTAATATAGACCTTGCTTCTTCAGTGTATCGCTGCTGAGCAACATTGACTAAAAATGCTGAGAGATTTAAGCAAGGAATGGTGTAGCAGAGAAATTATGATGGACCTAGCTTGCGAGACAAGGAGCAGAAACATCTATACTTGAATTGTCCAGAGACATTGATTAATTTATTCTTGGTCCCACTATTTGCTGAAAGGAGCATACCTTCCAGGTTCATTATAAACAATGTTTGCATGAGTGCCTTCCATGGCAGAAGAAGCGTGTGGTGCAACTTGTTGCCCAGTAGACAGCAGCATTTGTAAAATAAGGATGGTTGTCAAAAATGGGAATTTTAGATGAATTATCAAATATATTCTAGTATTTAGTCTCAAACAGGTTGATATAGTGCCCTATGATCACAGTTATAATTGTTTAGGGACATTCTTTAAATAAAATGAGCCTTCTTATGACACAATTATTGCTGTGGAATGATCCTGAAAGATTTTATCAAGAAAAGCCTGAACAAAACCTTTTTTATCTTCTGCAGTCTACTTTGTATGGGGATAGCAGACCACTGAAAAGTATTATAATCAAGGAGCTGTATTATTTCTTTGGAGAAAAAGGGCTCAAATGCAGTTGCTTCTTTTTTATGATGTTTGATTCAGTGGCATAGGTATCCACAGTGCAGGAGGTGCAGTGATAACAGGGTCTTGAAAGTTGAAGGGCCAATTTCAACTCAATGACTACTGCTTATTGCTCCCACTTGGAGACAAGACGCTCAACTTTCCTTCATTTGGGTTCAAGACACACCTGCTGTGCCCCGGTTATATTGAAGCAGCATTTATAAAATATAGTGTGATTAGTGGAAGCCAAACGATGAAACACTGTATTTAAGGCTAGGTCAGAGTCTTTGGACTATATCAGGCCACATACAAGCCAACATTTCGGAAGAGAAAAGAAGGAGAACGTTAAAACAAAATGCGAAGGAATTTATTTTTCAAATTGACTAACATTTAAATAGACCCAATTTTAGAAGGGAGACAGCTTAAAGAAAGCCATTTATTGCCTTAAAAATCATGGGTCTCTAGCCTGAATTGAGTCAGTGGGCTTGTGCTTGATCACGCTCCCTTACTCATGTAATGCATCAACCAGTTGCGTTTCTAAATTTTAAAGATATATTAGGGGCCATACTACATAAAGTGCCCCGGGGATGTAACAGGCGTTTGTGCCAACTTTGTGTGCTCCCGGGGCACTTTGGTATTACAAAACGAGCCTCGGTCATTTGTGAGGCCCCCTCTGTAATACCAATAGCGCCAGCGCACATAAAGCAGCAGTCATATCTGCAGGTGGCATTCCCTCATTTGCATGAGGGTGTGCCCATGCAAATGAGGAAAGCTATTTGCCTCTGCGCCTGTGCTATATTACAGATTCAGTGCAGAGGCAATGAAGCCCTCAGGAGGCACACTTAGAGGTGAGCCCCCTGATGGCAGCCCTCTATAACATGTGTTTGTAGCTCCCCTGAGGGCAGCGCATTCATGATAATGAAGCACATTTTCACTGTTTGCACCTTAAAGGTGACCCCGGCGCAAACAATGAAGATGCCCATTTAACTTAACTCCCTCGATGCTCAAGACGAGCTCAGCTCATCTTGAGCCACCGTTCTCGTGTGCTCATGACGAGCTCAGCTCGTCATGACCGTTGGAACGCTCGCATGCTGGGCTAATTCCCCTGCTGTGTGAGCGTTCTCTGAAAACGGGTGTGGTCATGACAAGCTCAGCTCGTCATGAGCACACGAGCACGGGGGCGCTGTGCGCGCCCCTCCTCCCCCCAGCACAGTGGGGGAATGTGCCCAGCATCGAAGGTGTTAATATGGCCTCTGAAGTCTTTAAGGAAATATGACTGAATAATGTTTTGATTTCTCAAAAGTCACTAAGGATCATAAAAATAATGTAGAGATGTTATCACATGGATAAAGAGGGAAGAAACACCACTCCAAAGTTTAGAAGAGTACATTGGTTTTATAGTTCACAGAACCTTTAGGCCATGCGATATGCTTGGAGAACAACAATAGAGCAATCTAAAGCGCAAGTGATTTGAAATGGGGTAAGAAGATGGAATGTCATATCCCAAGAAATGTATCTTTGTAACTTTTTGTTTATTTTATCACGGATCATTCAAAGCTGGATGTGGGAATATAGAGTCCTAACTCCTGCAGGCTGTCAGTGTAGAGATTCTGCCAGCAAAGCCAACAGGGGCACATTCATCAGAAATATAGTGGTCTGTCAGAATCTAAATAGACTGGGCAACCTATCACTGTGGCGGACTGGGTACTCCACCACGTTTGTGGTGGAGTACTCAGCCTACCAAGCACTGAATCTGGCCCTGTGTTTTTATTACGAAAATTATTAGAGACATACAAAGATATGCCTTGTAAATTATCCAGACTAAAAGATTGGCTGTTGTATTTCTGAGATTTATCTTTATAATTTAATTCCAAGCGAACATAAGAATGGCCCAGTATGTACATTGTCCACACGTACAATCGTTTGCTTACAGTTTGAGCTATGATTATAATCACATTATTTAAAATTAACTGAATCAAATAGAGTTGTGGACAAACAGGATTAAAGTAAGGTGATTCAAGTTCCTTAATGAATTTTGGAACAAGCCCAGAACCAGATCTATGAGCACGAGCAATGACCATAACATTCACCATGGGATCTGCATGATCTCAGACCCCCAAATTAATTAAGGTTTTTTCTTTCTTCTTCTTTGGTGCTGGATGCAGGGGTGTCATTAATCCCCCACTATTACAGCTTTATGGGGGTAGATGACAGTAGGCAAATCTGTGCAACGTTATACATTGAATTTGTTTTAATGGCTCTTTCAGCTTTGATCAGAGATTCTGGTTTCCAAGAACATCACACAAATGACCTTAGCAGTCAAAGGATGAAGGGAGGGAAAGGTGGAAAAAAAGAGAGATGGAGAGAAGGATGGAAAGAGGATGGACTGAGGGATAAATGGAGAGATGGGCTGATGGAAGAAGAGATGGATAGAGAGAAGGCTGGAAGGATAGGTGGAGAGAAGAATGATTATGGATGGACGGAGAGAAGGAAAAAGAGGTGGACAGGAAAGATAGCATGACAGATGAAAAGAATGAAGGAAGATAGGATGAATGGAAGGATTGATTGAGAGCAGGAAGAATAGATGAAATAGAAAGAAAAAAAGGAAAAAGACAAAGCAGAATGGAGGGGAAAAAGATGAATAAAAATAAAGAGAGAGGGAAGGAATCGATGGCTAGGAATGACAGAAAGATGGATAGCTGGAGAGGTAGATGACTGGATGCATGATAGATAAGTGATCAAAGGGAAAAAGTTCAAAGAAAAACTTGAAAAATGCAGAAAAGCAAGCTGGAAAAAGACAGAGAGAAGAAAGGACAAAAGACTTCATGACCGAAGGAGAGAAGGAAGGAAGTTTAGATTTTCATAATTCCCTCAGGAGCAGCAATTCCCTGAGTGACCTCCTGGTTGTTGTTTGTTTCACTCCTTTGTTCAGAGAAATTTCGTACACGCTTCATAGTGGTGGGTATTTTTTCCTTCTGGCTACTCCCTTGGCTGGGTGAGTAGTACATTGTGGGAAAGTGTAAATATTTAATTTTAATTCCATCAGCACCCGACCAATTCACTTCAAGTTCCAAGTAATATGGCTGCCATTCCTTAGAGGTTTACAGGTGCAATACAATGAGGTTCCCATGAACAGTCAACTGCTTTGAATATGGGGTTCCATTGTGAGTAACCCTGTGACTGAAACATGTTCATGTCTGCATCACTGTAAGCTCCATTCTAAAGCAATTAAAGAATTATACATCTAGAGCTTAAATAGGAAATAATCAGTAATGGCCTAAGTGTCTTCAGTACAATGACCATCTAAAACTTCATCAGGTGTAGAATACGGAAAAAAGTCTTCAAAGCAGAAGCCCAAGATAAATAAGACCATTGTAAAAGTGCAGAAACCCAACAAAATGACTCAGCCACTTGCCAAAATGCAAAAACACAATCAGCAATTCTTGGCAGTTTCTTACTGTTGTCCTCGAAGTTACTGTCATGATGTATTGAACATTTTCAATGTTTATAGTAAGTATTGTGTGTCTTGGTATAGGTGATGCCTAACATTTTGTGAATTGTGTCACGAGCCTCGTGCACATCATGTGATTTTGACTGTGTAGCATGCTCAGTAATTCGACAGGATAGGGTCCTTGACATCCATCAACCTCATCCTCACTCCTTGTAGTAGCAGGGTCAGGGAACATGAATCGCCAAAACCAGCTGCGCATACAGGAGGCAGCAGGTCAGCTTGTGTATATGAGTACTTGGGAGTGAGGAGGCCAACCCCTCAGGCTGGGGAGGGGCAGACAAGAGGATTGGGTATGGTTATGGAGAATGAGGGGAAAGAAACATCATGTGGATGTGAACGTTGGCCAGACATGTGGCATACACAAAAGACTCTTGCATTGCCTTCCATTTGCTGTTGCCTTTTTTGGATGTAATATGAGGTAAAAAATCAAGTATAATTGTGTGGAGTGTCAC
Organism: Lissotriton vulgaris; assembly: GCF_964263255.1. Lineage (NCBI taxonomy): Eukaryota > Metazoa > Chordata > Amphibia > Caudata > Salamandridae > Lissotriton > Lissotriton vulgaris. Next base: position 41,096 of record NW_028252487.1, read on the forward strand.
AGGAAGCCAAATTCTCCACAGAATCACAAAGTAGGCTATTGAGGCCTTTCCATCCTTTAAAGAACGTTGGTGTCTACTTTCGTTGGAATTCATTAGTGATCTCCCTGCTTTACAAAAAATGCTATTAGTTAGTTTGTAGTAGATGTGTTTCGAAAATGCTCACTGTGCTGTTTTTAAAGATGGCACAAGTATTTTGCAAATAGTAGAATGTTAGTTTATTTTCAGTACATCTGTATTGGTCCTTTGGGCTGAGGTTGTGAAACGAGCCTAAAGTGGGTTTTGGAAAATGGATCTCAATTTTTGTACATATACACACAAGAAGGGGTGGAGAGATTAAGAGTACACGTGTAACAACACGAGACAGAAAAAATACATCTGTTTTGAAAAACTGCCCTCACTCACACACAAAAGTGTGTGACATGCTTCATCATCGGGTCTGCTTACAAAACGCCCTGGTGTAGCCACACTCAGGGTGGAGCATAAGGGAAGGGGTAAAAGATAAAAAATGAGAAATAACAAGACACAACACAAATATAACAAACAAAGTGATAGAACATTGAATATCACCCTGTGACTGGCAATGGTGATAAGACAAAGTGCAGTTAATGGGAAACTTCTCTAAAACTGGTTAGTGGACACCAATCAGACCTTTATTTATAGGTTCCACAACCAGGATTAAAAGAAATGAGGATGGGTCGTGTTTAGAGAGAAAATTAGGTTCTCAAAACTCCCCTCCTGGAACTGCTTGTGCCAATATGTTTCGACCGACTTACTGTGCCACAAAGGTCACCCCGGTCTTCTTCAGTTCGTCTATCGTTCCCAGTCCTGGTATCGGCCCGACCGCAATTTGGTCAGAGTACCAAAGTAAACAGGTCTCTCGTGATCATGACTTTCTACACGATTTATTCTGCCAAAGGATAGGTAGACAGAAAGGCCTGATAAGATACAAGAAACAATTTTTTAACTGCTTTAGGAGGAATGGAATGGACACAAAATTGTAAAGCACAATGCTTGGAAAATAGCAAAAAACACAAGCAGCAAATAATGAGGTATTAAACAGAAGTCAGACTAACAGAAAACGGAAGTTTTCAACGTTTTCCTAAGCAGAGTGCAAAAAAAATATTTTAAATCGAAAGGAAATATGTTCCATAGCTAAGGGCAAAGAACAGGGAGTTATTTGCCCCCACCCAATGTCTTTTAAACCTAAGGAAGACAAACAGTAGAGAACTGCAGGAATTTAACACTTTATGAAGATTACAAAGGGTAAAACAGGATGCCAGGGGAGATCTTTCTAGACCACAAAGAACACCCTGTGCAAAAGGCAAAAGTGATCCTCTACCTCACAATAAGCCCCATGTAGATTGATGCCAGCTGAGGTAATAGGGTCACGTTTTTCAATACACTAGCAACACTAACTGCTACATTCTGAACTGACTTCAATCAGGTCAAAGTGACATCACAGAGAACCAAGAGAGGCAATTAAAGTGGCCTAATTTTTATTTAAACATAATTGGCATAGTTAGGTTGTTCAGTTACAGAATACACATTGTACATATACATTCTTATCATATTCATCAGTAGTTTTTGTTGTTATGACATTGCTGGTATCTTGCTTTGCATACATACTTTCGCACAAGTATTGGGTTCTATCATCTTAATGCATTTCTAGGTCAGTAGACACTTTCAGTAATGCGCATATTCCTCCCCTATAGGTGTTCCAGCCTCCCCACAGTCTTATCCACTTTTGGGCTTCCCCTTCGTACATATACTGTTTTTTCTGCCACCATGGCCATGTCCATATCTTTGCACCATTCTGTGTGTGTGGGGCTGACGGATACCCCATAATGTTTGGCTATGTTTCTCTTTGCCAGCATCATCCCTAGTATCGCCCATGTCTGCGCTGCGACGGTAAGGTCTGTGCTTCCCAGATGTTTAACAGGCAACGTTTGGGCTCTGGAGGGACTGGGAATCCGCTAACTCTTGTAATTGTGTCCATGACAGATTTCCAGTATTTCATTATGGCGGGGCAGGCCCAGAGTGTGTGGAAGAAGGTACCAAGTGCCCCACACTGTCACAGGCAGAAGTGGGTATCAGCTTTGCCCATCTTGTAGAGAGTGACTCTAGTTTCATAGATTCTGTGGAGGATTTTGAGCTGTACAAGGCGCAGGTTAGATGAAACCGCTACCTCTCTGGGTGATGCCAGTGCTTCTTGCCAATCAGTGTCGTCTAGGTCGCCTACCTCCTCCCCCCATTTTTCTTGTGACCTTTGCATGGCGTCAGGCATGTTGTTAATGATTTTTCGATATGTCATTGAAATTGCTTTAGTGTGCATATTATCGGTCAGTAATCTGTCCTCCAGTGGTGAGGCCTCGGGCGGCATTGTGTCAGAGGGTATTACTGCCTCCAGGGCATGTCGGATCTGGTGACAGCAGAATTGTTTCATGGGTGCCATCGTGCTGCTGTTGTAGCTGGGTAAAGGGGATCACCCGTCCTCGGACCCATAGATCTCCCACGCTAGAGATTCCTATATCGTCCTAGCGCTTGAAGAATTTGCTCTTTCCCAACCGGACAAGTTTGTCCGTGACCCATTGGTGTGTTGCTAGTGTGATCTTGTTGTATCATCCAGTTTTTTCCACACTATGTTCCATATCTGACGTGTATGGTTTGTTGGGCCTGTCAGGCCCTGGAACTTGTCAAAAAGTGCTGGAAGTAGTCCCTTATCGCCCAACTCATGTCTATCAAGACCGTAAGCAGGTTCTGTATGGGGGATATGTAACCATTGGTTGATTACAGGTAATTGGGACGCCCAATAGTATGTCTGTATATTATTGAGTGCGATGCCACAAACGCACCAGGTTCGGAACAATTTCGTCATAGCTATGCGGGTCGGTTTATTATCTCAAAGGAGTTTAGTGACCTCCATTTCTATGACTCAGAAGTATGACTGGAGGGCCAGGAAGGGTATGTTTTGCAGGGCGTACAGAAACCTCGGGAGCGCCATTATCTTAAAAAGTGCCGCCGTTCCCAGGATCGTGAGGGGCAGCTACTGCCAATGTTTTGTGTCTCTTTGCAGTCGTTGCAGAGGAGCTTAAAGATTCAAAGTCATAAAGACCTCCGGTTCCTGGGTGACATGGATTCATAAGTATTTGAAAGTGTTCTTCACTATTGTTACATCACAGCCAGCTGGTAGTGCTGGTGGAGGCCCATGCGTATATATAGGATCGATTTAGTCCAATTGATCGCGTACCCTGTCTTCCAAATGAGCTACATATATCTAAGAGACATGAAAGGGAATGCCTGGGAGAGGCCATATCTAGGAAAACATTGTTTGCGTAGAGGGATATTCGATCGTCGTAGCTTTCTTTCCAGCAGAGTCCACGGATGACTGGGTCTTGTCTTATCCAGGCCGCTAAGGGCTCTAGTATTCGGGCAAAGAGGAGCTGCGATAAAGGGCAGCCCTGTCTTGTGCCTCGGTGTAGTGGGAACTCCCCGGAGATATGCCCATTGGCTACTACATGTGCCATGGGAGAGGCATACAGCAGCCTAACCCATGAGCAGAATTTAGGTCTGAACCCCATCTTAATAAGGACAGCAAAGAGGAAGGGCCACTTGACCGTGTCAGAGGCCATTTGTGCGTCAAGGGACAGAACAATCGCATCTTCTTGTACAGTATGTTTACGTCTCAGCACGCCATGTATTTGTCTCAAATTTAGAGCTGTATTTCTTCCTGGCATAAAACGTGATTGGTCTGGGTGTATTAACGTGGCCATATGCGGTGTAAGTCTGGTAGCTAGGGTTTTTGCCAATATTTTGGCCTCAGCGTTGATCAAAGATATATGCCTGTAGGAGGCATATTCCCGGGCAGGCTTACCGGGTTTATGGATGGCCACTATTGCCGCCGTCCGTTGGTCCCAGGGGAGTTACACCTATCCAAGCTTGCCTGATACATAGCCACTAGGTGGGGTGTAAGTGTTGTTGTATTTCGCTTGTACCACTCTATTGGTAACAGTTAGGGCCTAGCACCTTTGCTGACTGGAGTATTCCAATTGCTATTGCTACCTGAGCCCCTTCTAGGTCATGCATCTCCTGTTCAAGGGTCGCCACTGTCTGGGCTTTCTCTCTTTTTTGATTTGTTATAAGGGAGATTGCCTGTCCATGGAACACTGCCTTGTATGCCTCCCATAGGACGATCAGGGAGGAGACCGAGGGCGCATTCTCAATAAAGTAATGTTTAAAGTGGCCTAATTTTGATAGTATATATGAAGCATTGATGTGTCCATGTAAATATTATGGCAGAAGCAAAAAACGTGCTTTCACTACTTTCAATTAAATACAGCAATATGAGAGCATCACTCTAATCTGGGGCACAATATATAGTTGGGAACCAAGGGGAACCTGATGACATTTCACTGAAATAGATGGTATCCGGTAAAATCTCAAAACTGGATAAAAAAGTGTTAGTCCATCTATCTGGGTGTCTGCCAACCATTAAAAGTTTCATCTTATTAGCACTTAATTACAAGAAATTAAGTCACATTGGGGCATATTACCAACAACTAGCGATAATTATCGCTATGTTGGTGTAGCGGAGATATTTTTATCGCCGAGCTGCGGCGATTTTTATCGCTTAGGAACCTTGCTATTATCAAGGTTTATCTCCTAAGCGATAAAAATCGGCCGAAATGCATGAATATCGCTGAAAAGTCCGCAATATTCATGCATTACCGAGCTAATGCTCTTAGCCATGTTATCCACCTACTATTGGATAACATGGCTAAGAACTGCTCAGGGGCAGGTGTTAGCTTTTGGAGGTCCACTGAACTTGAGAACAAAAAGGTGGTAAAGCCACCAACTGTGTTAAATTACTAGAAGTGTATTAACAAGATACCCCAAAGCCCCCCTAGAACAACCTAGCACAAATAGTTTTAAGTTCGCACCTGCCTCTCAGCAGCCTGCCCAGTCTTTCACTGAGGCTGCTGGATCCCTCCCTGTCAACCTTCCACCTGACTGTCAGCCATATGTTGCTGTCCTTACTAGTGTTCCACCACTGAAGGCTGGCCAGCATGAATCTTACCAGGCGCTTAAAAATAAAGCCATGCACTGGTTAAGAGCAAACAGACCATTGCCTAACAAGCTGGATGGCCAGATTCTAAACGTTAGAAGGGTAGGGTGGGTAGGATACGGACACAAGTATCTCCAGGGGGATTGCGTGGTGGTGAATTTCAAGGACTTATTTTATTGTATGTGTATATTGAATATGTTTATTAAGTAATTTGTGAACTTCTTGCTTTATTTAATATTTAAGTTTGATACATGACCAACAGTGACTCTGTGCTAGAATACCGTAAAACGGAATTGTGAGAGAGAGGTGTGAATATTGTACCAGAGCACTGCATGAATATATTTGCAAAAATGTTTTTTATGAAGAATGAATTTGTTTTATGAAAATAAACTTTGAGAGATCTTAATCCAATCTACTGTGGAGTTATAATAACATTTAGTGTCACGGTTAAAAACAAAAGTTATTGGATATACATGTAGGCCTGTTGGTCACTAACATAAAAGCCTAATAACACAGAAAGGAAAACTTTTTTGAAAACTGAATTTCAAGGATGCCAGGGTTGCCCCATTCATCTGCAACCAGCAGCAAGGCTATGGAGGAGAGGGTATTGGCTTAGTAGATGTGAGTTATTTTTATGCTAGGCCGCCAAGTTTTTCAAATGTTAGTTATCAAGGGTGGGGTGGAAGGCATAGTTCCATCCCCCCTGAGTACCACCATTTCTCTCTTTCTTACCTACTTCACCCTTGGTCACAAACCACTCGAGGGCTTTTGGGTATTGAAATGATACTTGCTCCTGGGACACACCTTTTTGTCTGAGTACGTACCATGTCCCGGAATCATTTACTGACAATCTCCAGTCACGTCCTGCTCCAGGCAGTCCCTCTGACTCTATTCTCCCACGCCTTAGACGGCCTTTAGACTTGTCATCTGGTCTTGCTACTAACTACATTGCGAGGCCCATGAGAGAGGGCTTACCACAAACTATTTTGGGGCGGGCGGCCATACTTGGGTCTGAGTTCCGCACGGAGCTGGCTGTGGCGGATCCATTTCTCAGGATTCTCAGCTGGAACGTTGCGGGCATCTCTAGGAAGCTGGACCTTCCCGATTGGAATACCCTCGTGGAGGCCCATTCAATTTGTATCTTCCAAGAAACATGGAGCAGGGAACCCTGCCATAAGGTGGGGTACTCATCGTTCTTTATACCCGCTGTTCCCTCCCCCACAGGGAAGGGTCGCCCCTCAGGCGGCCTTCTCATAAGGTTTGATGTTTCATTGGGATGCAAAGTTATGCAGCATGCGTCCAACTCCCCCGATCTACTCAGAATTTCACTCAAGGGACCACAGAGAGGGCTTACCCTGCACATTATTAACATCTATGCCAGGGGGCCGAAAGGAGGCTTACAGTCACCCACTGTTACAGGCATGGAGGACGTTCTTAGACAGTGCCCGGCTAGATCCCATGTCCTGGTTGCGGGGGACTTCAACTGCACTTTTGAGCCCCTTGCTACGGAGGACATTTTGGGTCTTACCGAAGAAGATGCTATGAGAGGAATTCCCACCCTAACTATTCCACCTATCAGGAGGTGGTCCCCAAGGGCCATACAACTTAATTCCCTGACCCTGGAATATGGCCTGAGGGCCGTGAACGGGAAGACGCTTTTGGATCCTCTGGGAGCCCACACCTACAACAGGGCGCATCACACATCGAGGATAGATTATATTCTCCTCAACGTTAACTTGTGGAGTTTTGTGCGGGATATGGTGGTCTCACCCACAGCCGATAGTGACCACAACCCCTCTCCTTGACTCTTCACTGATTGTGTTCTAGGGAACTTAGCTAGCACACGCCCTCTAAACCAGCCTTCACCTCAGCAGTACGACCCACTAATTGTGGGAGGCGCCTGAAGTGGTGCAATGCCGCTATGGACGAGGGCAACCTGCTAGCTATTGGAGCGCTCCTAGCAACTGCACAGCCCAAATTGGACTTGTGCACCGAGACACCCAGTGCAGTGACAGCTCTTTTCTGTAATTTAATCAACGCTATGGGTAATTTCTTCCGTCTCCCAGTTAGCGATCCTCCATCCGGGAATAACAAGAGACCTAAGAACCAACCAGGCTAGTTTACTAAAAAATGCAGGGAGGATAAATCCGCCTTGATCACTGCTGTTAAAACTAAATCCCCGGCAAAGATCACGCTTGCTAGGAAAAAGTATACCCAGAGAACGAAAGCAGCAAAGAAAGAGTTGGAGGATAGGTGCTGTTCTGATCTCAACTAAGCGAGTGCTGGCAGAGATTCTAGGGGGTTCTGGAATTTAACCAGACTCAGGAACAGACCAAATAGCACCCTTATCACATGCAACATCTCATCACTAACTTGGTGCAACCACTTTCTCTCCCTTTACACCTCTGATGAGACGATTCCTCAGCTAATCGATAATAGTAGTCTCTATACAGCTGAACCTCAGGGGGACACAATAGGAGATTCATTCACCCCTAGAGAAGTGGAGAGCGTAATAAAATCTCTGGTGCCCCTCAAAGCCCCTGAACCTGATGGGCTACCAGGTGATCTGTTGCGCCCCAGCTACAAAGAGTGGGGGAAGGTGGTTTCTTCCTTGCTTAACGCTATTAACAATGGCGCTCCTGTCCCAGAATCGTGGAAAGTGGCGGAGGTCGTCCCGATATACAAAAAGGGGTGTCGGTACGACCCCGCAAACTACAGGCCTATAAGCCTTATTGATTCAACCCAAAAGGTGGCGGGCAAAGTGATTTCGGGGAGGGTCCTTCAGTGGGTAGACGACAATAACATTCTGTCGGACTACCAAGCTGGCTTTCGCTCCGTAACAGGGACAATAGAACAAGCTTATAGATTGGTTCCTCTGTACTGGAAGGTGGTAGTGCTGGGCAAGGGCAGTCTTTATTTTGCCTTTATAGACCTGAAGACTGCCTTTGACCTAGTACCAAGGGAGGGGCTATGGAGGGTTTTGTCGGAGATGGGGTGCCACCGTATATCCTGTCTTTATTGGTGAGGCTCCATGCTGACAACTTTGCTCAGGTGCCGTGGGGCACGCATGGAGAAAAAACGGACAGTATCCCTGTGGGGAGAGGTGTCCGTCAGGGATGTGTGCTCGCTCCCACTCTGTTCTCTCTTTATGTGAACGGAGTGGTCGAGCATCTGCTTAGAACTCCTGCAGATGCACCGCCCCTGGCGGGAAAGCGTATCCCCACACTACTCTTTGCTGACGACACCCTCCTTATCTCAAAGACTCCTTTGGGCCTGCAGAGCCTGCTTAACAGCTTCCAGGAGTTCTGCTCACTTAGGGGCTTGATTATCAACACCAATAAAACTAAATATTTGGTTTTGAACCCCCCCAAAAAATTGGTCGGCCCCCGGTGCTGAATTCCATGCCTTTCGAGAGGGTGGCCGAATTCGACTACCTAGGAATCCGCTTAACTGATTCAATGCACTGGAATTCGCACATCCAAAAAATGATACTTAGCCATAAAGGGTGGGTGGTGCTCTCCTAAAGGAACAATGCTCCTCTTCAACCAAACCGATCACCCCAGTAGTGGAGATCTACAAAGCAAGAGGGGTAAGTGCTGCTTTGTATGTGGCGGAGCTGTGGGGTACGTGCAACCTTGAAGCCCTAGCTAGATCAGAGTGTGCATTTCTGAAGGAACTGATGGCCCTTCCCCAGAGCACCCCTTCCATACCCGTTTTAATTGATCTGGGCTGTAGATCGATTAAGGACCAATGTCAACTACGTCCCTTGCTACTCTGGGCTCGCCTGTGGCGTGTGCCCGAGTTGGCCTCATATGCAGAAGCTCTGTTAGAGGTGATGCAAATGGAGGGCTGGTCCAAGATCAAGTGGCTGAGGGATGTGAAACGCTTGCTTGGGGTCATCGGTCTCGGCGAGGCATGGGGGTCCAGGACTGCCCCCCCCCCCCCCCAAAGCCGTCCTAAAGAAACTATACTGGACTTGGATCTCTTGTAAAAACTCTACAGACTCTAAACATTGCAAATCGACTTTAGATTTTATGAATATTAAGGATGTGGTGGTTTATGAACTGTATCTAGATATCCTATCCAACCCCCTAGATCGAGCCCTGTATTTTAAATTTAGAATAGGGACGCTCCCTCTAAACGAATTGTTAGCACGGTGGAAAACACCCTACCAGCGATCCCCTTTTTGCGTGTCGAGTCTGTTGCCCATCTCTTTTTTTAATGTCTGGCCTATCTAGCCCCTAGGCGGCGGTGGCTCAAACCACTATGTAGCCATTTTGGGACTAGGAAACACAAAGTGGCCCTCCGTAAATTAGCAATGCTCTCGCAACCACAATCAAAGTGTAACAACAAATGTTTCAAATAAGGTATGACAATGTCTTAGTAAATAAGCAATTGCAGATCTTTGTGTCTTTTTCCTTCAGGTAGGTTGTTTAATTAGTTCACAAATGTAGCGATGGTCCACATTCAGCCGACACGTGTTTCGTCATGTTTGAATTGAGTCAACACCACTCTTCAGGGCTAGTGGTACGACCCACAGGTCAGTAGGTCGAAAATAATGGACACTTATGCTTCGGGTAGAAAGATCCGTATTTAGAGGTAATGAACGCTGGAATGTAAATCATAAAATTCGGCTCTGAATCTAGAGCAAAAGGTTCTCTTCTGTATGTTTGTTCTCCAAAGCCAAGTGTGGTGGATGAACACACGAGTATACTTGATACGTGTGTGTACCAAGCTGTACCGGGAGTGGATCCAACTTTTAGTTCTATATAGTAGTTAGAATTCGATCCATCTGTGGATTACGAACAAAGATGTGGTATCCCTCCTCTGTGTATTCCCGGTCGCCGTGTTTCGAAAGACGGACCACCGTATTTTAATGTCCGACACACACACTTTGTTTGTTTGCGGTGTATCCAAGTTCCTGAAATGGTCTTGGATAATTTGTTCAAAAAGGCTTGCCCTGTCAATTTAATACTTGTCTTAACTGCTTATACAATGTTTTTATTGTGTAAATTGAATGTGCATGTAAATATTGATTTTAACCCATTGTATTATGCTTTTATGATATTCTTTTATATCGAATAAAGCCTTCATTCAATCAATTAACAAGATACCAAGATGGTATACACCTGTTACAACGCATTTGTTACAACGCACTACTGTTACAACGCAACTTTTACAACGCATACCATTACAACGCATTGCGCTGGGGGGCGCTCTAGGATAGGGAATAAGTATAATTTACTATCCAACACCTTCCCTAGAATAGTAAAGTTAGAATAGTAAATTATACTTACCACTATCCAGCACCTCAAAGCGCTATGCGTTGTAATGGTATGCGTTGTAATGGTCACGTTGTAACGGTAGGTAGTTGTAATGGTATGCGTTGTAACATGGTACATCCACCAAGATCAATGGTGTCAACAGATCAAGTAACAACAGGCCCGAATAATCACCCTGAACAACAACTGATCATAATCCGTCTAAAGAAAGTGCCAGGGCAGTTTCTGTGACTATGCCATGTCTAAAGCCTAACCCCCAATAACTCAATAAGCTGTTGTTTTCTAGTTAGGCTGTTAGCTGTCTATGACCATTCTGCTAAGTAGGGTAATCATATTTACTGTTCAAAGACAAAATAAAGGTGTACCTAAAAAAGATTCACCTGTCAGAATAAGGATCTTTTTTCACTTACTTTTACTATTTATACAAGCTAACATTAGGCTCCTGGAGGAACACACTTCAGACGTTAGAGCTTGGCATGAGTTGAGGAAACTTTATTTAGTGATAAAGGATCGATGAAATGGGCAGGAAACGGCACTGAGGATAGAGGAGTGTTAAAGATGATGGTAGAAAGTACAATACCAAATAATTATACATTAACCTACAAGGGTTTTCTTCCTTGAAAGAAGTAAAGAGCAGGGGGTGTGGTGACACACTGCCCAAACACAGAATTACAACATTACTGACTCCAGTTAGGGGGGTGCTACAAGAAATTAGCAGAATTGGGGTAGGAGTTACACCTTTTGGTTGTGGGCAATTCCAGGCCTTTTGCCTGATATTCACAGAACATGATTAATCTGAAAACAGAACTAGTAAGATTTTGGGCGGGCTGGCTGGCCAGCCAAGTGGATGTCACATACTAATGCTATGCAACCACGAATTACATGTAGCTAGTGGAGGTATTTGATGTATGATCCAAAAGGGAGCAAGAGCTAATAGACTTGAATTGTTTTTTTGCTGATATGTCTATGGCACAATTGCCTTGAACAAAGTAGAATGGCCAGGAAGGAGAGACATCTATTGCAAATGAAAGGTAACAGTGTCCTCCAGAAGAATGTGTTTTTTAGCCCAGGGGATCCACCTGTAACCCAAGCCACTCATCATAGAAAAGGCCATTGACTAAACCGAAGGAAACTTTATGTTGAGATTACTAGATAAAATGGGACCAGGGTTAATATCAGAGGGAACATTTCTGGACCATTTACCCTTGTTAGGAGAATTAGAGAAGAATAATAACCCCTGCAAAGCCATGCTGTTCTCTCTTGCCATTTACCTGGAGGTGAAATGGAAGTGGAATGGATGTGGATGACCCCGATCCTGATAGGGTTCAGCTGGCTTGGACCAGAGAGGACAGAATACATCCTATGCAGATGACCTCTCAACATACTTGGAATACCTATCCTTGTCAGCTACTAAAGGTATGAAAATGATGGTAGAGTATGGTAGACAACTAAGCCTGTGTATAGTCTAGTACATTGCGCATTACCTAGCCATTGAATAGAAGAAGCATAAATCTGACCAAAGAATACATACAGATGATTGTGAAGGACAGTTTTACATCAGGATAACTAAAGAACTTGCAGGTGTCTAGACTTGAATCTTGAGGTAGTGCTTACAAGATTTGTTATTGATACCAAGCAAAGGTTAGAGCTCTCATGTACATGTTTAGATTGAGTGCCACCTGAAAAGTGGTCACACTCCCAAGACTTTTGTATGTACACCAGTCTGAGACCCAACACCTTTTTAAAATGAGTCAAATGTGTCAATTACTTTGCGAAAACAAAAGAGGGCCTGAAAAAATTTACAACATTTGTGGAATTGGGTGACATACCTCCAGACAAAAAAAAAACGATGACGAAGGATGAGTATGTATAGGACACAGAGAAGGTCTGAGGTAACAGGGCACATACATCACTCCATTGATTATTGATGCCTGCTTTTCATTGCTTGAGATTGGGTAGTCTGGTTTACTCTAACAAGAGATATACAGGCACATGCATCAAGCGATTTGGGAATCGCAAACGGTGCGAATTGCAAAATTCGGCCGTTTGCGATTCCCAAATCACTATTTGGGATGCATCAACTCAAAAGTGAATAAATCGCTATTTTAGCGATTTTTTTCAAGTGCGATTACTTTTAAGGAATCGCAAATTTGCGATTCCTCAAAAGCAATGCATGAACCTAAAAAAAATTGCGATTTCGCAATTAGAGAGAAAAAATTACCATGAGGTTGGACCTCATGGTAATTTTGCGAAATGTTAGAAAAATGCTATTTCTTGCATTTTTTTAACTTTCATGTTGTGCACACACATGCCTTTAGGGCATGTGTGTACACAACATATGTGCATTGTTTGATTTCAGGGGTGCAACAGGGTGTCCTTTGGACACCCCTGCACCCTTGAAATCGCAATCTCAATTTGCGATTAGCTAATTGCGATTCGCAAATTGAGATTGTCTTCCCATTCATTCCTATGGGCCTCTAGGCCCATAGGAATGAATGGGAAGGGATTCCTTAATTGCGATTCGCAAAATGCGAATCGCAATTAAGGAATTCTAAGAAATCGCAATTTATTTAGCGATTTCTTGATGCATAGGCATTTGCAATTCCTTAATTGCGATTCCTTAAAAATCGCAATTAAGGAATCGCAAATGCCGAGTTTGATGCATGTACCTGATAGTCTGCATGGTGGATATCTAGCACCGTCTGCTCAGTCCACCAGCTGTCCATTGGTTTTGATAAATTTGTTGTACAGAGAAAAGGGAAAAAATGTATTAAGATAAGACTAAGGTGGGATGGAGTCAAATAACATCCTCTGTTTTTTATTTGGGGAGGTGAGATAAGAAGGAGTCAAATAACATCTTTCATTTATTGCAGATATTATCTCCATTGTCCAAAGGATTATTTCACAAAGCCATATCTGAAAGTGGGGTAGCATTGCTTCCAGGACTGATCGAAACTGACCCAGATGCTGTAAACTTTGTTAACAATGTAAGTACTGAATCTAATTGGGGGAAACATTTGTAACAATGAAATAAAAACATTGTGTAAACTACATACTTTTTATGTGTGATCCATGAAATCGAAAATTGATATGTACAGTTATTTCCTTACTACATACAGCGGTTTTGTGGAATTTCTTCTGTTGCTCTACAAATGTAAATGTGTTTGTATTTATATAGCACATTTCTACCCTGAGGTCTCGTAGCGCTGTATTCATACCGCTGTGGAACCCTTCCTGGCTTTCCTGTGAAATGTCCACTCCTGAGCACCCCCAAGGTGAAGCCAGGCATCCAAGCGCTGCTGGGGCCATTGTGGAGATTAAGCAAGTTATTGCCTAGAGTCACAGAGTGGGACCCATGATTAGACTAGGCACCGAGGCGAGAATTATCAGGTCCAGGGAGATTGAGTCCAAGAGCCGCCAAGGCGGGGATTGAACCCTGGTCCTCGGCCAGATCTCTGCATTAGGGTCTGCCACTCTAACCATTGAGCCACGCTTCTCCACTAATACAAAATACACATGTAGGGTTTTTACTGGGTTTTCTCCATCTTGTTTCGGAAAAAAGTTTTTGGAATGCCTGAATTTATTATATCATGTAGCAACAGTATATAAAGGAAATTTATTTTGCATAATTTTTGACAAAATTGTTTTAAATAACTCTTATTAAGGTCTGCTGGGTTTCATAGTTCAAAATAATTGCCATTATGGTAGATTTGTAATGTTAAATCACAACTTTGAAGCTGTTATAATAAATTCCCAAAGTCACCCCCATTGCTATTCGGACCTCTCAATTTATTTTGAAGCAGGTGAGTGAGTCCTTGTTGTTCTCTGGATGCTCTGGGTTTTAAGTAGAAGTCTAATGATGTTGAGAATCTACTGTGCAGTACTGTATTCTACCAGTGGCAGTTTCCACTCAAATTGAGAAACTGTTGGCCTGTTGTATCAGCATCAACCTCGTTCAAGTTCTTCTTTATTCTGGCGATGAGCAAGTCAACCTATGGCCATGGTCTTAAGAAAAACAGTTCACCAGTATTTGATCTTTAATAGACTCACATGCTTGAATCATCGCTGTCGCTGAGCTTGGAGTCCCACAGTAACAGTATGTTAGCAGTTTTGTATTAATCATAGCCGTAATACTGTAAAAATTGGTCTTTAGTAGCCTAGTTACAACATTTAAAAAAGAAATAAACTTTTATCAGAAACAATGAGTCTGAAGACTGCAACCTTATCATCATCCTGCAGATTTCTATCGTTTGTGAAGGCGGTCCCCTTGAGTGCTGCTCAATTCTCACTATATAAGTCTTTTTTCTTCAGTGTTGTTCTTACTAGTTAAATGTGATCCCATATAGTCCTTGAAGACTATTTTCAATTTTTAAGTTCTTCAAGATGTCCGATGGCACCAAAAATTGACTTTGCAGACCCTTTAGCTTTTGTAGGAAAAAGAAAATCTATAAGATGATCCTCATAAGGCTTGCACTTATTGTTTCATCCATCTCTCACATACACAGACTGCAAGATAAGCAGACAGTTTTCTTCAAAAACCTTAAAGGATATAGAGGAAAGGCTTATTGTGTGGCTTAAAAAATAAAGAGCTAAAGTTTCCTCAGATATGGAATCAAGCTTGGCATCAAAGTCATAAAAAAGAGGTCTCACGCTCATGGAAAAAAAACTTCTCTCTGAAACAGTGTTAAGAGTAGAGGATCCATCTAATTCAAAAAGACCTGTGAAGAGATCTAAGCAGTGCAATGAATTTGCTCTCTTTCCTAAAGTTTAAAAAAAGAAAGCCTCTACTATGGATAGAACCATCTTCTCCAAAGAAGTCACATTCTCACTTGAAAGCTCCATCTCCGGAGCCAAAGAGTATACCATTTTGGCATCATTGTTTGTTTCACTGTCATTGAAGACTACAACGATGATAAAAGTTCACATGTTGATGGCAACAAAGACAGCGCTGTTGACAGGCAAGAATCTTTTGGTATTGATGTTTTTGTCTACAGCAGCAGTGTAGAAGACACCAGCTAGAAAGAAATGACAACCCTTGTAAACAACATTATCAATTGCACATCAATTGGCATTTATCAATGACACCTTTGCCAAGAAATCTTTGGCTTTACCGTCAATGACATCTTCGTTGATGACACTCCCATTGATGAGACTTCTGTGTATAACACTTTTGTCGAAGACACACTCATTTACGACACCCCCATCGACTAGCCACCTGTCAACGACCCCTTCATCGATGAAACATCTATCGATGACGGTGCAACCTCAGATTTAATGCCCAATAAGTTTTATGTCAAAGATTGGAACACCATCAGAAGTCATGCCCGAATTTCAGGCTGCAGGTACAGTGGTACTCCTACGGGACTCAAGACTTCCATCCTGTGAGGTACTGTGGTACTCCTGTTGAAACCTCCGCTCAAGTTTCACTTTATACTTAGGTATGTATTAAGGTCTTCCCTTCTGTTAAAAAAATGACTAGAAAACAAAGGTAAAAGCAACGTTATAGTTAAGTATAGTAAAAAGATATTGGCTTAAGTTAAGGTTAAAGTAATGTTATAATTAGGATTTTAAATAAGATGGGAACACACATTTAAAATAAAAAAAACACTAACTAACATCATGGATATATAATCGGGCAAGACAGAGACAACAATATAGCTAAGCTTTCAGCTTGCAGTCAGAGGCTATTGGAGGGAATGTGTGAACACTTAAAAGGGAATTAAATATTTTCGGTGACCAGAAGGCAGGAGAATATTGAAATTTCTGATGCCACAGGAAGTAGTAACTGATAAAGAGGGAAATGTTAAAGAGTATGCCTCTGCAATTAAGGCATTTGTTAAAATGTACAATTGCAGGGAAACACTTTCTCTGAGAGATACAAATTCTTTCAAAGAGTGCTAATGCATAGGGAGCCAATAGATCATTAAATGGAGGTGCTCTGAGTTTGGATGCTCATTGGTCCAAGGCACTTGTCATGATGAAGCGATAAGGGAGCAGCTTATAGAATAGATTAGTAGCAAGACAATGCAAGAAAGACTCCTTTCGTCCCAGGGCTCTTCACTGGAACAAGTTGCAGAAATTGTTATCTGGATTGAAAATGAAAAATGGTGTTTTCCAAAAATATTCATAAAAGTGGAAATAGGAGCGAAAATCTATAGTGTACATGAGGAGACTAAAATGAAAGTGATATTGGACTAGATAGTTAAGTGGAAAGTTGCAGCAGTAGTAGAAGGGACTAGTTGGCTAATCATGAACTCTGTTCAATACTAGACCAATTTATTTAAAAAGTGCAAACATTTTCTAGCGTATTTAATGCTAAAGAAACAACGAAAAGTGGGAAGGTAATTGGGGAGATGCAATTTTAACAGACATGGATTCTAAGTGATGACGAAATTTATTTATGGGTTACATGAGGAAAATGAAACAATGCTTCTAGCAAATATCGCATAGTGGCACCTGTGTCTCAATGACGGACAATCAGGTTCACCTTACACTCTGAAAGCATGAATAGGAAGGATGCAATTTTACCACTCTGTGGAAGTTGAACGTCAGGCATGTTTAATACGTGAAGAATCTGATTCTAGATTTTAGAAAATTTGATGGCGAGCTAGTTTCAACTTTAGCAGAACAACACATGTGGTTTACGTTGTTAAGGATGGCTGAACTTTGCTGGGATTGGGATGTAGTTAAGATTAGACTCCAATCGCCCTGAGCAGAGTTACATTGTGGAATGGTGATCAGGCCGTAAGCTAAATCATGTTATTGGACTGCCATGGAAGGAAAGGTTTCAAGGGGTATTTGCTGATAAACTGGAGAAAAAAATCAAGGCATTCCATAGCAATATTATTTTGAAATCAAACAGCCTACTGAATGTACAAAACATTCACAGTGCACCTATTGGTCTTGAGAAAAAAATTAAAGTGAAATTATAGAAACTGTGCAAAGAAAACGTATTTGTGGAAATTGAAAGCTGCAAGTGGGTGACTGGTTATTCTGCCGCTTTAAGCATGGCTTGTTGAGAAATGTGTTTACCTCTTGTATGCAAATACCAACACATTGGTTGATTGGATTCACTGCCTAATATAGCAGAGAAATGGGTACAGTGGTTTATTTGTAAACAAATATGTGTAAGGGCACCAGCCCAGTTCTCCTGTTAGAGCCACCTAAAACAGAACCAACTACTAACCTAGTTAGCAAGCAATGTTCACTTTATGTCATTTTTGGACTTAGCAGAGTTATGTGCAAGATTTGTACCAAGATTTGCAGACAAAAAAGCCCAGTAGTGATTGCACAGAATTTTTTGTCGGCAAGTATGTCTTTAATTTGGGAAGGCGCCAGGGAGTCTTTGCCAACCTAATAATCACAGCCTAGTTAGGTCTTAGCACAGCTGTCAATGAAACTCTGCTCAGACCCTCTTAGCTGTGACACAAGCAGCATGCAATTACCCACAAAAATGCATGTTAAGCTCGAACACTACCATAAGTTTTAAAGTCAAGAGAACAAGATAGGAAAAATAGGAAAAATATAATGGAAAAAACATATGAACCAAGATCAGATAAGGGAAAACAGAGATATGAATGTTTAATGTTTTGAGGCAAAAAGTGCCCTGCAAAAATAACACACCAAAGTAAAGTATCAGTTCGTGGTTGACTGAGGGCTAGGCAGGCAGAGAGGACATGGAGTTTGGATACACCAAGCAGCTCACCCTGGTCAAACTCATCACACAGAGATATTTACAGCTCAAAGTTTTCCAGCGGGATAAGCTCCAAAGCTGAGCCAGCAAGGGTCCCTCAAAGTCAGATACATTGTTGCTGAGCTCTTGCTGAAGCCCTTAGTTTTGGCACCAAAACCTCTAACTGGAACAAGGCTGTATTGACTAGCAGCTGAAGTTTTTTCGGTCCTAGGTCCACGCTTTTACCATCACACTTAGTCACTTAACTGTTTACAGGCCCCCTGTGTCAGACTGCTAGAGAATAACTTTTTTTGTGAATGGTAATCGGCAAGCATGGCATGATGACACTGAAAGTGAAAGTATAAGGAGCCTTTCAGCTTCTCCTTTCACCCGGTGTGATGACTGGGGAGACATACCTTTTTCTTTTGTCCTCAAACTGCCAAAACTCTTATTGGGATTCCTCCTATCTCTCCATACCAACGTATACCAGCCCTGAAGGAGGCAGACAGAGAAAAGAAGCTTTCCCTCTAAGATAATACTGTTACCTTTTCCAACTCCTGTTCACCTTTCTTGGGGCCCAGGTATGTTACTAAGGAGGCCAGGACCAACAGTAAATTGGCTTAATCATAGGACCCACTTTCCTTCTCCCTCCAGTTCGACAAAGCAGCCCAGATCTCAACTTTACTTCTTTGGTCACAAGCCATTTGTATTTGTATTTGTATCTGGGTTTTATATCGCGCCAACTCACCGACAGGTCTCAAAGCGCTTCTGACCAAGTACAGCAACAGGAAACAAGGTGAAGGAGTGTGGAAGTACCGACCTATCTTACGGGGATGTAAACGCGTCCTTGAAAAGTAAGGTCTTCAGGGATTTCCTAAAGCGGAGAAGATTGGGTTCTCTACGAAGCACCTCCGGCAGCTTGTTCCAAATGGTGGGAGCTTGGACTGAAAAGGATCTGCCCCCTTTAGTTGCCAGTTTAAAGCGTGGGCAGGATAGCAGGAAGGAGTTAGAGGATCGCATGGCGCGCTTGGGTTCATACACTTCAAGCCTATCTTTTATATAGGCTGGCGCCTGTCCATGAATTGCTTTATGGCAGATGCACATGCTCTTAAATTCGACTCTCTGCTTCATAGGGAGCCAATGTAGCCCATAAAGCAGGGGGAGGCGTGGGTCCGCCTGGGTAATCCGAAGATTAGACGGGCTGCGTCGTTCAAGATGACCTGAAGACGATTGATGGAATTTTTTGGAAGACCTAGGTATAGCGCGTTTCCGTAGTCGATTCTGGACACTATTGTGGCTGAAACAATGGTTCGAAGCATGTTCGTTGAGAGTAGAGGGACAAGTTTACGTAGCTGCCTGATCAGGTTGGTACAGGAGCCAACCACAGAGGACACTTGGTTGGTCATCGAGAGTTCCTGATCGATTTTCATACCGAGGCTCTTTACACTAGGGCACGGTTTTGGGGTAGGTCCGAGTTCTTGTGGCCAGAACAAATCGTTCCAGGGGGAAGTAGAGGTTGAGACTACAAGGACTTCCGTTTTGTCTGGATTGATTTTTAATAGGTTAGACGACATCCACTTTACTGTGAACCGTAGTATATTTTGGGCCATGGACTGAGCCGATGTTGTGTTGAAGATACTCAGCAGCAGCTGAGTATCATCGGCGTAGTTAAAAACTTTACAGCCCATGTTTGCCAAGGAATCTATCAGTGGCTGTAGGTATAGATTAAATAAAAGTGGTGAGAGTGCGGACCCTTGCGGGACTCCACATACCAAGGCCCCCACGTCGGATACCTGATCTGCTAACTGGATCCTCTGCGTCCTCCCTAGTAGAAAAGCCGTTAGCCATTGGAGAGCTTGTTCTTTTATCCCGGACCTGGCTAGTCTGTCCAGGAGCAGTGCATGGCTGACAGTATCAAACGCCGCTGAAAGGTCTAGTAATATCAGGGCGCTTGGCTTTTTACTGTCAGCCATGCATCTGAGCTCATCTAGTACTGACAGCATTACTAGTTCCGTGCTATGGTGGGCACGAAAACCAGATTGCCGCTCCTGGAGAAGATGGTGAGATTCCAGAAGGGGTGATAATGATTTTAACACATGCTGTTCTAGAACTTTTGATAGAAATGGCAACTGGGAGATTGGCCTGTAGTTCTTCAGGCTAGTTGGATCTGCCCCAGGTTTTTTTATCAGGGGTCTGACGCGTGCCTCTTTAAAAGTGGTTGGTAATGATCCAGTAGCTAATGAATTATTTGGGAGGTCTAGGATCTGGTTTTCTAGAATCGGAATTGCTAACCGAAAGATATCGGGAGGGCAGGGGTCGGCGGGGGAACCTGACTTGGTAGATGCTACTAGTTGTCTGAGGGTAGTGGAGTCAATTTCGGGAAATCTAGTAATGATAGGGGTTGAGGGGTTTTGAGGGGACAATGGCATGGTGTGTATAGTTGAGTTGTTTTTCTTGATATCAGACAAGATAGTCGCTACTTTTTCAAGAAAGTATCCTTGAAAAGTGTCACAGTCAATCAATGTATCTACCTTTTCCTTCTTTTTGCTTAGTTCTTTCAGTATTTGGAAGGTTTCTTTCTGGATGTTTATGGCATTGTTTATACGTGTTTCATAAAAGTCCTTCTTAGCTGATACGATAAGCTTTTTATACAGTTGAAAAGATGTTCTGTATAGTTCCCTATCAGTATCCTTTTTAGATTTCCTCCAGCATCTTTCAAGATGACGGAGCTTTCTTTTTTGATCTCGTAGGCTTTGGGTGAACCAGGGAGCTCCTTTTTCTGCACCCTTTATTTTTTGTGTTTTTTCAGGGGCTATCTCGTCAATTGATTGCCTGAGGGTGGTTACTATAGTGTCATAGTTTAGATCTAGGTCAATGCCATCTGATGGGATTATGGATTTCTGTTTACATTTGGACAGGACTTTGGTCAGGGTTTCTGGGTCAACTTTTTTCCATTGGCGCACTTTTTTAGTTTTTAATGGAAGTTTAGCCTGGGGATTGTTTTGTGGTATATCACACAGAATTAGGTGGTGGCCCGACCAGATGCAAGGTGTGATATTTGTGAGAACCACCTTTGGCATAGAGGACCAAATGAGGTCGAGAATGTGACCTTTTATGTGGGTTGGGGCTTCCACTATTTGTGCCAGTCCAAGAGCGGTCATTAATCTGCAGTTTCTGAGCTGTTAAATCTTTATCCATTTTATCCCAGTGAACATTAAAATCACCCATCACCAAAATATTTTTGTAGGGTGTGCATAGATCGGATATTATAGGGAAAAAGAGATCGCTAAACATTGAAATACTTTGGGGTGGGCAATAGACTGTTAAGATGATAAGACAGGAATTGTTCATGGTTATTTTTATCCCCAATAGATCAACGGCATTTGTAGTCTCAGTTAGGATTTTGGTCACCGTAAGCTGTTTTTTACAGATCGTTGCTACGCTGCCGCCTCGGGCCCCATCTGGTCGGTTATGCCAGATCATATCATACCCGCTAAGGAGGGCGGCTATGATGTCCGGGGAGGAGGTATCACTCAACCAAGTTTCGGTAAGTGTCAGTATGTCGATAGTCTTGTCCTGTAAAAGGGTGAAAATTTCCAGGTGGTGTTTCTGTAGTGACCTAGTATTGAGGGTGGCTAGCTTTAGAGGGAGTGAAAGGCTAGAATTCTTAAGGCTGGGGAGACAAAGGATATTATTTTCCTTGAGAGCGGCGCATGTGATGGGAGTCAGACTATACCTGTCAGAGTTCAGTGCTAGGAGATCATTTGCAGTATAGGAGATGCATGTGCCAGAGTTCCTGAGCCCTGGGCTCGATCGTGCGCGGACGGGCTCAGACGGGCAGGACTCTGGCACGACTCCGGCGCAGGTCCGGCGCGTCCGCTGTTCGCGTCCGCTGCGCGGAGCCATCGCTGTCTGTTTTTATAGCGCTGTCAATCGCGTCACCAGCCCAACCCGACCCAAGATGGCCGCCAAAACCGGCACCCTGCCCTCTGCGTCAACACTCAGCCGAGAGCAGGTCCGGAGCTACAGGGAGGGGGTGAGAAGGAATCTAAGGCGCTGTTAAGCGCAGGGGGTCTCAGCACACCTATTAAGCTCAGGTGTGAGCGAAGTGCCAAACAAGTAAAATCGGCTTTTAAAATCAGAGGAAAGATAAGAGACCTCCCGGCTTCCGCCTCAGGAGGGGGAAAGATGCGTGCTGTGTCAGTATTGCCTGCTCACTAACACAGGCGCCTTTTATAGCGCTGTCAATCACGTAACCAGCCCAACCCGACCCAAGATGATCGCCAAAACCGGCGCCCTGCCCTCGGCATCATGCGTGCTGTGTCAGTATTACTATATCTGGTTCGCTCGTATAGATGATATTCTTTAAACATTCAACAAAGGTCGGGGCTTCTGATTTACACCGCCTACAAATTTCTCTCCTTGGTAAAATTACCACATAAAACACGAAGTTGGCTCCAGGTGGATTCACGTGATAGTCATTCAATAGACCGAAGAAATTCAAGCTGGTACTTACTTCTATTGATTTCTCCAGCACAGTTTCCAAAAATGTACATACCTCCGTCCAATAAGATTTAATTTTTGAACCCTCCATGAACATATGTATATCATGTGCTGCAGGATACTTGCACCTAGGACACTATACGTGTTTTGTGTCACCTTGAATAACTTTTGTGGATACCAGTAAACGCTGTAGGCGGTGCACAAGTGGTTCCTTATGAGTGCAGCTGGTTTTACTATAGCCTGCAACATAACAAAAGAGTCAGACCATATTTTATATATATCAGTATCAATTTCTCCATACTCTTTGCCCCAAAGCATTATAACCTCGGTTTCCCCATCATTCTCAGCTTCCAGTAAAACCCAGTACCAGAACACAACTTCCTTTATCCATCTGTCTGTCCTGGTGACTTGATACAATTTCCAGTTTTCCTTCTCATTATGCCAGCTCTGTGTCGCCCACCAAGAGGATATCTGATAAAACTTAAACCTCTTCAATGTTCCTCCAGTTAACCTGCTGAGCGCTTCCCAATTTATTAAATTAGATTCCTCTTGCAGATCGCTCCAGCACCTTATATCTCCCATCTTCGAAAGGCTGACTAAGTTGATCTCGTAGGCGTACAGGGGTGCCGGGGGGATCCCAAATTGGGGCCTGCGGAGACATACCTAGAGTGTTGGTTAAAATGGGATAACTACCTTTAAAAGAGGAGTTTCTCCCCTTTTCAATTGTACCTCTCCCTAGTGCTCAGGAATCGCAACAAGAGGAAGACTGCTGAAGAGGAGATACTACATGACAAAACTATAAATCCCAATTTCATCTCCGTTTCATGAGAAAAAGCAGAAGTATTTGGGTCTGAAACTACACACCAAGGATACCCTTGCCATTTCTCATAGCTAGAGGCAATGTGAGGGTCCAGGCATTATGGCTTACTTAAATCCCTGCATATTGTACCACAAAAACATCAAAAATATACATAAAACAACAAAATGTTATCTCACTTTCAATGGCAGATAGCTTTAGTAGTGAGACAGTGGATCGGCCTGCAAGTACAGAGCCCTACTTAAGCAGGTCATTCATGAAAACTAGGGATCCAGAAGAATCCATGGTGGTGCAGCTTTTGTAAAATAAAATGCTGATGGATACAGCTACCTGCAGACTCCACACCTTTCGAATTCCTCACCTTTTGAATATCCATATGTGCCTGCTTTCCATGGAAACGTTCTCGATAGCTCTCCCACGTCGATACATGGCTCTGCCGGCGGCACTGTATGACATCAATGGAGCCATAAAAAGCCCCCGTCTGCATGCTGATGCCTGTTCCTTTTTTTCTGCGCCTTCAGAACTTAAATATTTTCATTAACTCTCCTTAGGGAATTATCCTGTTTCTTCTGTGTTTTTCCCAATTTGGTGTATGAAGGGCTGGGGCCTCCCAAAGGGAGGGCCCACCCTGCACTGATGGGGCAGCAGAGACCTGTGTTACATTCCTAACCAAGGTGTGCAAGAGAAATCATTATTATTGAGTAATCTTCCATGCCCATGGTGACTACCCATAGAAAGACTGGCCATAAATGAGAGCAACTTCTCTCAAACCGTCTACAAAAATAAATACAAAACGAATGCAAAAATGAACACAAAAATAGATACAAAAGGTTTCCTTTTTTTCAGCTTTCCAAAATGGGTGGTTTAACTTTTGTGTTGCGTGAATGGCTTGTGTGGAAAGCATTAATATAATTAAAGTTAAAATGACAATGCAGGGAGGGGTGCAGAATACACATATAGTATGAAATGTGTTTTGGTGATATTTTCAGATAGCACAGCTCAGAAACAGAAAAAGGCAAAAGTTGCTTATGGATTTTGAGCTGTAAAAAACAAAGGGCAAGATTTTGACTTTGTCGGATGGTGGTGTACTTTACTCCCAGCATGGCAAGGCTACTCCGCTGACCAAATTTAGAACTGTCCCGACGGCCCAGTAGACATCTCTTGCATTTACAGGAACTGCCGTCACATCAGTTCCTATAAATTCATTGAAAGTTTGACTGGTGACTCCATCAACATGAGGCATCTGTACGTCAAACTTCTGATATTTTTTATTTTATTTTCAAAAATAAAATACCAAAGCAAGATTTCAAATGGGGAGCACATCTTGAGGAACTTGCATAGCCATTAAAGTATGGGAAGCAGTACCCAATGTGCTTAGTTTGAGCTGGTGGTAGCAGGTGGGACCCACCGACACTCACTTTTGAGCATTTCGTTTTTTTGAAAGGACTTGGAACCAGAGCAAGAGAGAGAAAAACAAAGAAGGAGTAAGAGAAAGACAGGAAAACAGTGACAAAGGGAGAACACAGATAAAAAAGAATCTGCGATAGAGAGCTAAAGAGGCAGGGAGTACTGGTGATGAAGTTAATAAGCATTAGGTGGAATCAAAACTTACCGTTGGTATTAGGCCCGTACGTCGTTAGTGTTGGCCGTGGACTTCGTGGCAAAATATCGGGTTCCAGCACTTATTCTTTTACAAATTGAGCACTAAGAACACTGTTTGGTAAAACCAGCTGAAAAGACAGTTGCTGCAGGTTCATCTCAATCACAATAGGGGAAACCTGAAGTCAGGTCAAAAATTAACCCAATGCC
Source organism: Lissotriton vulgaris (assembly GCF_964263255.1). Lineage (NCBI taxonomy): Eukaryota > Metazoa > Chordata > Amphibia > Caudata > Salamandridae > Lissotriton > Lissotriton vulgaris. The sequence continues at coordinate 66,241 of NW_028252487.1, forward strand.
ATGCAATAACGTTTTTTGAATCAGACTTTGCCCCTCCACCTATAGTGAGGAAGTAAGAATCTCATGTTTTAACCAGGAGAGCCATAACATTTTTTCCTCTTTTTATGATTGTAGATGATTGCTAACCTATCCAACTGTGAAACAGGAAATTCTATGGCAACGATTACCTGCATGAGAAAGAAAACTGAAGAGGAGATCCTGAAAGTTACCTCAGAAATGGTATGAGCAAGACATTGCAGTTTTACAAATTAATCCTACAATACAAGAGTGATGTGTAGAGATGTGTGATGAGTAAACTTAGTAACTCTAACTGTTTTCAAGCAACCTTTGGTTTAGACAGTTTGCATATTTTTGATCAAATTCAAGTTATTTGAGGAGAAGAGAACTGTTGTAACTGGGATATGTCTTAAATTTTTACTGAGAGATCTTTTGGTTCTGATCTAGCTGCATTCTACCTGGCAGAGGAGCATCAGTGTTCCCTGTGACCCTTCCATTTGTAAGAGTATGGGTTGAGTTCCCAGCAGTTCCGGACTTAGTCGACAATGTCCCTGGAGGTGCTTTACAAGACCTTCAGCCTACATCCTGTACAGCCATAGACGACTTACATGTGAACCGCTCAAAAACTGGAATCCTAAACCCTGTGGTACTGGATAACCAAAATGTAAGAAGAGCCCAACACTTTGACCGACAGCTTAATACACATATATGAACAGTTTTTACGCACTTACGCCCCGATTCACAAAGAAATTAAAAAAATGTGCCCTTACAGTGGCAAAAATCCATTCAGAATTAATTTTCTTTTCCACATTCATGATCAAACAGGTTTGGTGGCGGTCATTTCCCTGTCCTACAATAAAATGGATTTACTCCTGGTCTTATAAGGAGTAATTCTCCAAACTCTTTTAGTGTGGTAAACTACCTGCAAACGAATTGTGAATACCTGCATGCTTGCATGTATATGAGTGTTTTACCAGCTTATCCCGGTCTCCTCACCCTAGAATACCTTCAACAGGATTCTCAAGAAAGATTTGCTTACACATAAATTAATGTGATGCTGTTTAAACAACAACGCTTAAATGTTAATACATCCGTTTATCAATGCAAATCCATATTCTGTGTCTAACAAAGTACAGTTACACTTGCATATGTGCAAATAAGTTACAGAACAGGAATTGATTAACCATCCCATATAGGAAAAGCAAGGCTTTTTCTGGAGAAATATTTGAGACTACTCTGAAAGAGACGGAAGCACTGAGTTGCATACACAGGGGCCTATTTCCTAATCTTTCATGAAATGCAGGACAGTAAGCAAAGGAAAAGCAAAGCTTTGTTCAGAAAAATATGTGGAACTACTCTGAAAGAAACGCAAGCACTGAGCTGCATGCATAGGGGTCTATTTACTAATCTTTCATGCAATGCAGGACAGCAAGCAAAGTTTCAATGATATAAAGCATTTCTGCTCTTTCCTTGGTCTGGCACACTGTGTTGCAGCATAGTGCTAACATAAGCACTCTTGCACCATAGTGCAAGGGTTCCTTTGTTATAGGCAGGATTGTTTTTGTGCCGGAAGGAATACCCCCAAAGCGTAATTTTTCTCTTTCCATGTGTTCTGCAGAATGCAGCTCACATGGAAAGACGAAATTATGAGGAAAAATTAAGATATTTGTTACTTCTCACTGTGGGAGGTGTAGGATTTTGCTGCATTCCCAGTTTCCCACCTTTGGTTAATCTAGTAATGCGCAAAAATGCATGGGTGGATGCATGGGAACACCCCTGCTCCACCCAACGTTCCAAAGTTGAAATATAATTTTAGACCAGAGTTCTTCAATCTGTGGGGCGCGCCCCCCTGGGGGGGCTTGACACCGTCTCAGGGGGGGCGCGCACTCCTCCCTAAAATCTCACCTTTGTCCTCTGTTCTTCAAACGACTGGCAGAGTGGAGCTGCAGGGGCCCTAAGAAGGGGTGAAAATCATTAAAGCCTCAATAACAAGAAAAATGTATTTTAAAGACCTGTGAAGTACTCGGTGCACCGGGAAGCTGTCTCAGCCAGGCTGCCACACACGGGGTTGGGGGGAGAAGGGGCTATCCTTGTTAATTCTTACAGCTGAAATGCTTTAGCTGCAGTGGGAGGCAAGGAGCCGCCTTTGCTAAAACTGAAAGCAATTATTTCAAAGCAGAGTAGACTCCTTGCCTCACACTGCAGATGAAATGAATGTGTGTTACTTGCTTTCAGTTTTAGCAGAGAAGGCTTCCTGCCTTCCACTGCAGCTGAAGCATTTCAGCTCTCAGAATTTAACCCCATCCAGGCTCTTCCCAATAAAGGCGACAATGTTGCTTTTTAAATTACACTGGCAGGAGTGCAATGATCACAGGGCTGAAAAGGGTTTTAAGTTGCCAAAAGACAAATCCCAGCCAGGTGTTTAAACAGCCTGCAAAATGCTTCTCTTGACACTAAATATGAGTTATAAAGAAGTATGTATTCATTCATGATGTGACTTTTCTGTCTTTATTCCCTTTTATTATAAGTTATATCATTCAGGCAGCACTAAAACACAATTTAAAGTGCTTTCTATTTATATTTGCTGTTCAGAGTATGCACAAAAAAGTGTTGAAAATAGAGCTTTAGGTGACTGCTTATTTTTGTACCACCTGGGACATCAAAATAATGAGCTGGCAACCCTAATCATAAAACTAGAAGTTTGTTGCAAGATCAGCCCAGTATTTATTTCCTCCACCCTCGATCCCTGGTTAATGCCATAATTGCAATAGCAATAGTTTAACATATCTGAAACCCTGCGCGGCCGTCAATAGCATGCTGCGTTACTGCAAGTGCCTGGGAATGCACCCTGTATTCAGACAGCTTGCTCCAAATTCTCACCCTTCACATTCATGCTCACCCTGCACTCACAGAGATCACAATACCCTCATACTGACCCCATGCACTCACATCCTGCACTCAGTGATCACTCTCCTCTCACAATGCACTTGCACGGTTTTCCCTGTACCTCAACCTGCAGCCGCACAAGCACACTACCCACCCTGCACTCATGTGACACTTCACTCAACTGTCCCCCTCACTGCTCAATCTGCAATCTCACTTAAACAAGCCCATCACTAACCATGCATTCATTAGTCCCACTCTGCACTAACATGCACACCCAAATTCATATGGTCACCTCACCCACCCTGCAGTCAGTCCACTTACCCTACTCTCACACTGTTGCATACCTCACTGTGCACTCACATGAGCACTCCTGCCACCCTCACAGCACAGAGGGTTAATGTGCCTGCTACAAAGAAGGTGTACAATGCAGATCAAAGAACTGAGGGGCATATGTTCAAGGAAGTTGTGGAGTGAGGCGTTAGCAGTCATGGGTTAAGGCCTCTCTCCGCCACTTCAGAAAAGGAAGGCTGCACCATATTTACAACACTATGGTGCAGCCTTGCGTTTCCCCTGCTCTGGCAACGCAGGCACCATTGCACCATAGTGCAAGGGTGTCTAGGTGCAGGAAAAAGATTGTTTATGTACAGGAGGGGGACCTTCCTATACATAAGGAGGGGAACCTTCCTGTACATAAACAATCTTTAAATGCCATTTGTCTCACTTCCATGTGTGCTGCTTAATGCAGCACACACAGAAATCAAAAAATTGTTTTTTTAAAGATTACAAATACAAGGCATTTTGCTTTTTCCATGTGTGCTGCACAAGGCAGCACACATGGATGAAGCAAAAATGAGGAGAAATAATGCATTTCTCCTAGTTTCGCCAGCTTAAGACCAGGTTTTCCCTGTTCTTAATTTTAACGCTGCCTCACTTTTATGCTGCCCTTGTAAATAGATTTTCAGAGGACAAGGGAAACCCAAAAGGAATGCCACTAGGGTCCTTGGGCAGTAGTATATTTTACGGAACAGAGGACCCTAGTAATTAGAGATCAACCGAATGATAGACATATACTGGATAGTATATATGACTTCTGTCCAGCCGGACAGAGTTTTTATTTTCAAATATAAGGTTAAATGTGTCAGTTTTAACATTTATACAAAAGTGGGCACAACCTGTGACCCACGAAGGACAAGACAAGACATATGACAAAACAATTACGTAAAAGCGCACAAAGGCGGTCTGTACTAATAATCCATTTTACAGACTGGAATTAAACCATAGCAACCCATTGTTTTAACGCAATATGTGAATTGAAATAAAACATATGGTGCAATAAGGTTGACGACGTTTCGATGCAGTTACCAAATGCATGCATCATCATCAGGACAAAAGCTAGTGTGTCAAGTTTGTCTTGAGAGGTTTTTTACAAGCTCAATACCCCTTAACTATGCATGGTAGCATTCCTGGGGGTGAACGGCCTTTCATACGTGGTATTCCCGAGGAAGCGATCCCCGCCAGAACCCATCTGTCCGGCTATCAGGCATTGCCCGAAATATAACCCAATTATGGATCTTTGAACCGCTGAGAACGCGAGCACGGCTCCATTACTTGAACTCCCAACGGCGAAGGCGTTGTGAATATTCCCTCACACGCAGGGACATTGTGATAACCTCTGCTCCCCCAGATAACCCAATTATGGAATCTTGAACCGCCGAGAACGCGAGCATGGCTCCATTATCTTAACTCCTACCGGCTAAGGCGTTGTGATTGTTCCCTCACACGCATGGACATTGTGATAAATAACATAAGCTCTCATAGCTCTTTACCACGTATGAAAGGCCGTTCACCCCCAGGAATGCTACCATGCATAGTTAAGGGGTATTGAGCTTGTAAAAAACCTCTCAAGACAAACTTGACACACTAGCTTTTGTCCTGATGATGATGCATGCATTTGGTAACTGCATCAAACGTCGTCGACCTTATTGCACCATATGTTTTATTTCAATTCACATATTGCGTTAAACAATGGGTTGCTATGGTTTAATTCCAGTCTGTAAAATGGATTATTAGTACAGACCGCCTTTGTGCGCTTTTACGTAATTGTTTTGTCATATGTCTTGTCTTGTCCTTCGTGGGTCACAGGTTGTGCCCACTTTTGTATAAATGTTAAAACTGACACATTTAACCTTATATTTGAAAATAAAAACTCTGTCCGGCTGGACAGAAGTCATATATACTATCCAGTATATGTCTATCATTCGGTTGATCTCTAATTACTAGGGTCCTCTGTTCCGTAAAATATGCCCTTGTAAATAGGGCGCAACATCAAAATCAGTGCCTGTTGCAGTGGAATGCCTACCGCAACACCCACTGCCCACCATTCACGCCAAGCATAGCAGCGTTAAGCCAAGTTAAGTGGCTTAACTCTGCCTTATAAATACGGCAATGCCCCTATCGCCACCACAACGTCATAAAAGTGACGGTGTGGTGTCTATAGGGGCTTGTACATATGCCCCTGAGTATTATGAAACTATGAGTAGCACTATAAAAACAATTATATGTTTGCCAGAAAAGTGCTATAGAGAGATGAGGTGCATTATTGGTGAGTGGTAGTGAGGGAAGTCATGGAGAAGGAGTAAACACTCATTGTTTTAAACATTATTTGCCGGATATGGCCCGGGATATGCGGGTGGCGGTCGATTATGTAGTGTACCAAATTCCAGAAATTTCTGTCAGGTGGTGGGGGGGGCCCGACATTTAAAATAATTCAGCTGGGGGGGGCTCAACCTTCAAAAGTTTGAAGACCTCTGCTTTAGACTGTGCAAGCAGCATTACATTTCTTTTACAAACCCACGCAGATCGCCACTTGTGTGGCTTTGTAGATATTACTGAACACTTTGCGCTGGTTTTGCATCACCTCATGTGATGCAAAGACAACTTCAAGGCTTTATAAATGTGGCCCACAGTGTCTACCAGTACAGTGCCTAAGAGAACACCCAGTTTCAGATTCAACAAGGAGAGTCCTTAATGGCAGCTGAAGATTTTCCAATTTTACTTATATCTCTTAGCTACTTAGGGCCAAAATAATCAATGTTTAGTGTCTCAGCTGAGCCACGCAAGGTGACACAGGTGATGCAAAACCTAGATTTAGATTCACCAATCCACTCATGACCAGCCTGTGTGGCTTGTTGATCTGTTGTAGTGCAAGGCAGTGCAATTCGCTGCTTTGTTTTTCTCTGCATGGCGGGGCGTTCTCGCGTGCAGTGTGGGTGTTCTCACACGTCCACCTATGTATTATGACCATTCCCAGATATACCACCACTGATAGAGCTGGGAATGCATCAGAATTGTATGCCTTCCCACCAGAGTCGCAACAAGGAGAAATATCTTTATTTCTCCACATTGTTTCCTCTTTCTAAGTGTGCTGCAAACATTTTGCAGTACATTTTGAAAGAGGAAAATGCTCTGAGGATTTTTTTTGTGCAGGAAGGTATCTCTTGCGGCACAAAAATAATTTTGCCCATAACACATGCACTCTTGCACACTCGCACAATGGTGCCTGCATTGATGCAAGGCAGCACATTGTGCACCAGTGAAAGGAGAGAACAGGAACATTAGATTTAATGTAAAATATGGTGCATTCCGGCCCTTTTCCTTCTACGCATAGCAGCGCAGCCAGATGTCTTGCTGCATTGCGTTTCCTGAAACATTGATGAATCAGCCTGGCAGAGATCAAACAGAGTGTTTTTGCACAAATATTCTTGATATGAACTTTGGCAATTCTTTATGTGGAGCAGGGATTCCTGTAGTAATAGTGCAAATGGAGTCAAGGGTATTTATTAAAAAAGTAACCAGGCTGCATAAATGGGAGACAGGAAGGTTTCATAATCCAAATGTCCGCATGCTGCCCAGTTCTCTTTTTAGGAAAGGGGCATGATTTCTGCCATCCTGGAAGGTGATATTTAGGATGTTGGACAGAGGTACCCAGTGTTCTAAAGTACACTAACCAAGTGTGAGAATGTGGATGTATTATATGATATGACTGTGGAGCCTTAACATCCAGTGTACTCTCAAAATCTTAGGTCCAGTCAGGCTCATTTGTAAACCTTAAGCTCAACCCTTGGGAGGTGTGGCTTCGAGCAGTACAGCTTGACAAAGGAACTTAGGGCCTAAAAATAGCAAACCTGCGGTGGAGGTGCAGTGGCGGTCGGGGACAGCTGCACCAGTGGTCTGACTTCCTCATTATGACTACTGTGGTCGGACTGCCATAGGACCCCAGCAGCCGCTGGGGGTCCGTCATCCCTCTGCAGTGGAGTTGTGGTCTGGGGCAGCAATATGCTGGCAATGCTGATGCGGCACTGACAAGCATTTTACAACTTTCCTGACCTCCACACTGTTCATGGTGCTGATCCCGCCAGGAAAGTGTGGTAGTCAGGAAACAGGGGGGGCCTACAGGGCCCCCTGGTGCCTCTGTGCATGGGGGTGCATGCAGGGGGGCACACGGTGTGCCCTCCTGCGTGCATGGACTCAGTCCCTGCTTGGCATGGACGGCACAGACCATGCCATGCAGGAATTTGCTTTGGCGCTTCTTCAGCGCTGCAGTTCAAAGGCTCACATATAAGCCTTGAAACCAGTGGCGTCACTAGGGTTGGTGTCACCCGGTGTGGGTAACTCATGGTGTCACCCCCTCTCAATTTACCGGTTGGACCAACTCACTCTCTGCCTGCACCATGTCCCCTCTGCCTGCACCATCCCTCCCTCTATCCACACCATCTCCCCTCCGCCTGCATCCTTTCACCCTCTGCCTGCACCATCTCCCCCTATGCCTGCACCATCTCCCCCTCTGCCTGCACCATCTCCCCTCTGCCTGCACCATCTCCCCTCCGCCTGCACCATCTCCCCTCTGCCTGCACCATCTCTCCCTCTGCCTGCACCACCTCTCCCTCTGCCTGCACCATCTCCCCTCCGCCTGCACCATCTCTCCCTCTGCCTGCACCATCTCCCCTCCGCCTGCATCCTTTCACCCTCTGCCTGTACCATCTCCCCTCCGCTTGCACCATCTCTCTCTTTGCCTGCACCATCTCCCTCCGCCTGCACCATCTCCCCTCTGCCTGCACCATCTCTCCTCTGCCTGCACCATCTCTCCCGCTGCCTGCACCATCTCCCCTCCGCCTGCACCATCTCCCCTCCGCCTGCACCATCTCACCCTCAGCCTGAACCATCTCCCCCTCAGCCTGCACCATCCCTCCCCCTCCGCCTGCACCCCCTCCTCCGCCTGCTCCTCTTTTAACCCTTTCCTCGTCGCCTTCTCCACCCCCCCATGGTTTCTCCCTCACAGTTCATGGCTTTTCTCAAAGTGGTTGAAATAAACACATGAAATACGCTTCGAATTCGTGTGCGCGCCGCTGAGGATAAGTTTAAATAGACACATAGCAGAGGCGAGCAGTGGCGGCTGGTGAGGTTTGAAATTGGTGGGCCGGTAAGTTATCGTGGTACCGCACTGAGGCGAGTGAGTGTAGCGAGCAAGCCTGAACAACCTACAGGGGGTTGGGTGGGATCTCCCCAAAGAAATTTTTGAAAAAGAGTGGATAAGTGGAGCATTTTCAAGCAAATTTGAGGAAGCAGGAAGGTTGATAAAGCAAATGCGAAAGTTTTATGACATCAATAGTAGAGATTTCATATGATAATGACGTTGGTAGCCGCTTGTTCAGTATAATCAGAGAACTTAACTTTACAACCCCCCAAAACACAACACACTGACTCACCGGTAAGCACTATATTTTCGTTTACAATTGCCTTCTCAATATTTTGGCAACTGTGTACCTCCGTCACACACAGTTGCACAGAATCACAATTGCAACTTAAATAAGTGACCTTTGCTTTGATTGTTCAGCAGAGAGGCCAGGGGTTGGATGGCCAAGTTTTCTGAACACCTTATAGACCCACTGACAGGCACTGTGAGAAACTGACACAGCCTTCAGCCTTTGCTCTAAAGTTCTCAATGGTGGCCCGTTAAATATGACTGAACGAGGCTCAGTTCAAAGTATGCACTGTACAAGAAATATGCTACACAACAAAATACAGCATCCTGGAAATAGTGGGCACTCTTAAGGAATGCAAGATTAATTAAAACATGTGAAACATAAACAAAAACCATATCACTGACATGGAATACCTTAATGTTTTATACATTCATTGTTCAGAAATCAGTACTTTCCCAGTTGTGGATGGGTGGATGCATGCATGCATGCAGGTATGTATGTATGGATAATTGGTGATGTGGAAGGATGGGTGTGGAAGTGAATAAATATGTTTGAAAAGGATGGATGGTTGATTGGGCAAATGTGCTCATGGGTGAATGAATGGATGTGTGGGCCATGGGTCTATGGATGAGATTCTTGGGCGAATAGTGGGATGCAGTAAGTAAGGAAGGGGTGTGACAGTCAGAGAGAGGCTGAATACTGTCATTAATGTGATCGTATAGGAAAGATATGGGTGCAAAAATGGAAAGTAGGCACGCAGTCAGTGGGGAAAAAGTGAGCAGGCGAATGAACCTAAATATGGCCTTCGAGGGTGTGCACGTTAAGTGAAAGATCAAATTGTCAAGCACTGGTCTCTTTCGAGGACAAAATCTCTCTACTTGCTTTTGCTTTTCTGAATATGATGGGTCTGGAATAGAGAGGAAATGAACCCGGTATAGTTAGTACGTGCATAGTATTCACCAGTGCAACCACAGCCAATGCGGATACAATTTTAATGCCTGCTGTGTAGAAAACAAATGTTCTGAAAATATGTAATGGTTTTAGAGTGGCATCATTATCTGCGGCCATCGGGAAGTCTAGAATAAATGTTATCGTACAGAAGCACCATGGAGTCAGAGATGGAAAACAGACATTGTGGCTGTTGTGATTGTGAAATCTGTTTGGTAACACGTAATTAAATGCGCACATGTGGGCACCAGCACACTCAGTGTAAGTGCAAGGAGTTGCCGCCGGTACATTTGTGCCACAGCAGCATCCTGTGACTTACTGCAAAATATCGATCAAGCTCATTTGGAAAGGAAGCTCACTTACTAGAAAGGCTCATCGGTGCTGCAGAAGTCGCTCTGCATTCAGAGAGATCGTTCTGATAACAAGCAATGAATTCACACGCATCTGTTGAAAATAAACAGAGCCAGGGTCCCGATTCCTGGGTTGAGTTTGCCGCCTCCATCCTCTAACCCCACCCTCTCTCACAACTCGTCACAAGATGGGGTCAGTGATGGTTGCTCCCACCCAGTCCTGCCAAGTATCATGCATCGGGTGTGACTCTAACGCATTTCAGTGCGGTGATCCGCATCATTGCACTGAAATGCATTGTCACGCATAATGGTCATAGCTGCTAAGGTTTCAGATTGCTGTGTGACATTTTCATTTTTTCAGTGTAAATATGAGTGACATTTCACTGACTGAGTAACAATTCCTTGGGCGCAAAATCAAGCAATGAAAATGAGGGAAACATATAAATATGAGAAAGTACACCTATTTGAGCAATGGGATGATGGTCTTTAGGATCATGTGTTCAGCCACACGTAGTTAAGCTTAAAGGGTGTGGACCAGACTGGTGACCAAAAACTAAAAAAAATTATAAACAGGCAATTGACTTTCTCCATCTATGCATGAATGATCTGGACAAACATTCCTGTAACCATCAGGACTACCTCAGCACTGCTCAAACTGAGGAAAGAGTTGTAGAAGAGCATGACAGCACAATGTAGTAATATTACATGTCTCCTCAGTCCTCACAGAACCCAGGTACCTCTCCCATCACTCGCTGACTGTACTTGTGCCTTTGACCCTGTGCATCACTCCACTTGTCTTGGTTTGTGCTATTAAAATAGCATATACTTAGAATAATCTCCCTTCACTGACATGGAACTTCTGAGTACACTGCATGCACAGGTACAAGTATGCAAACGTGTTGCTAAGTCATTTATGGGGACTACTAACTAGAATGTAAGAAGAGAAGCAATGTTAAATACAATAATCAAATAAAACAACCCTTTTATTTAAAAAGTAGCACTACAGATCTGGAATAACAATGTTGGAGTTATTTTAAAATAGTAATGTATTGCCAATGAACGCTTAAACAAATGAAAAATGTGTATTTGCTATCATTCTTGCACCCGAACACGGTCCCAACAGTGCACCTGCCTGGAAGCCCTCGCTGCCTGTGTACTTACTTAGCTCCAGCAGTTCCTAGAGGCCCTGGCTGCCTGTGCCGTGGCTCGGGTGTAAATGTCCGAAAATCGACCCTCTGCTCTGCAGACAGAATACGACTGAAAGGCTTTAGAGCAGCCCTGCCTGCAATTGTGTCTGAAATTAAAGGAACAGATCTTGCAGTGCGTGCGCTCGGCTCAGCGCTGTGTGTGTGACAAGTTACAACAGACACACACACTTCAAGTCTGAGTGACAGCAGGCTGCCTGGCCAATAAGTACTTAAAATACTAATAAACTTTAAGTGCTGCTTTCAGAGGTGGAGGTCGGAGCCGAGCCCAGTGAAAAACCTAAGGTCCGTGTCACGAGACAGAGAGCAGCCCTCCACTGCGGCCTGCAGATTATTGTCTCATTAAAAAGCATTCTTCTCAGATCATTCCTATCTTGCAGATAAGCCAGGCAGAAGGATGAGAGCAGCCCTGCTTGCAACTGTGTCTGACAAAAAGACCACAACTTCACACATACAACGTACGTCAGTGGCAGCATTGCACGTGCACAGGCAGCTGCCTGGCCATTACTTACTTCTATCTATCTCTCTATCGCTCGTCTCGGAATCACGTCACTGAGCTGCAGGGGGGTCTCCAGACTCTCCCACTGCTGCAATATGGATGTTTACACTGCCTGATGCGCGGGCGGCCCATGCTCAGAGTCAGTCATGGACAGGTGTGGGGCGCCGCAGTAATAATTACATTTTTAAACGCACCCTAGGCCCCGAGGCAGCAGAAGCTTGACTCTCTGCCTCTCTCCAGTTCCCCGCCACTTCTAATGACTTCTTTCCTGTGTTCTGGAGGCAGCCGGAATCGAGGTTCCAACATCCGATAATCCCCCCCCTCGCCTCTGCTCTGTTGAGCTAAGGGCAGGAAGTCTTCAGTGATTGACAACCGCGCCGAGGGCCCGGGGTGCGCCGGGTCCGTCGCAGCGACAGATTGCAACATTGTAGCATCTCATAGAGTCTCATCGGAGAGACAGATTTAACTGTGACTATCTGACGGAGCCAGCTGCTGTAGTAAGTCTGCAGCGCCGGGGAGCAGCATGGTGTCACCCCCATGTGAGGGTGTCACCCGGTGCGGTCCGCACCCCCCGCACTCCCCTAGTGACGCCCGTGCTTGAAACTGCACTGCTGCAGGACTGCCAGAGCACGAAATGTTGCATAATATGGCAGCTGGCGGTGGTCGATTTTAGCGGAGAGGTAGCGGGGTGCTGGTGTGGCGGCTCGCTCCCGCACAGCCAAAGTGTTAATCAGGCCCTTAGTGTGAAGCATTTAACAGCCCCAAAAAATGAAATTATTAGAAAGTCACACCACAAGGAAGAGACACAACAACAATGATATAAATGTAGAGAATATTTTAATGAAGTTTTTGGGCAAGGTCCACCAAAGGGATCCGCAGATACACATTTTTGAATTTTTAAATGCAACCGCAGACAAGTATTGCTCAAAAAAAAGTTTTAAAACTTTTGAAAAGTTTGGAAGAGTTAGCTCGGCAACTTCGGCCCGGCTTGGATGACCAAATCCGACAGGATGGTGGTCTAGGGGGCCAGAGAGGTTATTTTGAACAGTTACCTGGCCACCACAGAATCATTAGGGCAAGTTCCAATCTCTATAGGACTGCCATGGACTATAACTGAGTGGTCCTGATGCTGGGGATGCAAGCTAAACAAATGCCCAAAGAATGCTCCAGTTAATGTGTGGTCATTGGCGGTGTCCTTGTTGTTCTCCATCTATCCACGGGTGACGAAGGGCGGCTTTGGCCACATCAATCAAATTCCCTCAATGACCTCTATGTTGCAGTTGCAGGCCAGGCAATGCTGGGCTACTGGTCTAGTTGCACCACAGTTGCAGCGACATCCTTAGATGGGGTCTAGTGTCCCTTGGGTATGACGAATCTGGGCTCCAATAGCACTCCTGGGCCCGGTAGGCACAGGTGCAAGTTTTGGCTTTCTTGGATTTGTCCTTTTGTGCGTCTGGTACCTGCTAGTGGCAAAACATCTGTGATTACTACCAACTTGTTGATTTGGGCTCTTTCAGCGCTTGTGTCCCTGGAGCTGGTTCCAGGAGATCAGCTATCTGATCCTTGAAGTCACTGATGTGAGATGAAGCTGGGAATAAACTTTTCCCCAGGTCAGGAGCAGCAGGCACAGCCCAAACTTTACCAGCCTAAAGTGCAGCAGGTGCAGTCCTACCAACTGTGCAGCTTCTCTTCATGCACTTTCAACGGCAGCAGGGAAGTCCTTCTTCGATCCTCTCTTCAAGTCAAACATGATCCGGCAAGCACAGTATCAAGGGTGTCAAATTGATCCGAGGATAGTGGCCTCAGGGCACCACGCAGTAACGCAGTAATTAGCCAATGGACTACTGGGTCCCTTCCAGCCTATTGATGTGTTTACTGTGAACTGTGGCATCTGCCTATCGCAGTGTGCACTGTTCTATCTACATTCAAAATGTTTCTTCCTCAGCCATCAGGAGCTTGGTAGCCTACCCTGGAGGTGTTGCTACCTGTGGGCTACATGCCAATGGGAAAACCAATTTGTTTACAGGGTTTCCCCCCTACCCTTTTCTCCAACTTGTCTGCAGGAACAAAAGGCATCCTTCCCGGGAGTGTTGTGACAGGTCGCTCTTCAAAGGCAGCTTTTTCTTTCAAACTCGCCTTTAGGGCTAAACCCAGAGTGGCCTACCTGGGTGCTGGGGTAACACCTCACTCTGCTTTTGTTCCTTAGCCTGGGAGTCATTCACACGTTTCCCAGGAAGGCAGAAAGTTGTCTGCGTGCTAAGGCCTTTGTGAGGCCACTGGACTAGCTGGGCACTGAGTGGCAACTTTCTAAAAGTTGCTTACATTTAAAAGTGACATAAATCTCGACTTGCCATCAAGTCAGATTTAATGCTGTGATTAATTTGAAAACTTACAGTACTTAGTTAGGTAGTTCCTTTCAGAAATTATCCAGGCTGGGATGCCAGCTGGTAATCATGTGTTAGCCAATGGGGCATGTTAACCAATGGGGCAACTCAATTTACCCCAGAAAAAAAAAACAGCAATTTTGAAGTGTTGCTGTTAAGACATATAAAACATATATGTCTTACCTAACAATATTCAGCTCCCTTCCATAAGACTTCATTGGTCTTACGTACGGGAGGCTTCCATATAAGGTTAAGGGTGTGGTGGCGTTGCTGTTCGTTTTAATGGCAAAGTTGAACTAGCAGTGTACACGCAACCTTTCCGATTTGCAGTGCCAGGCTGGGAACCATTTTGTCCTTTGTCACACTCAAGGTGGCACAACCAGTGCTGCAGCTCTTTGTGGACACTCTTCCTTATATACCCTAGGTACCTTCAGTACAAAATAGTAGGGACTTATAAATAAGTCAGTACTTGCCAATTGGGTATAGCCTATTCAACATACTTTTGTTAAAGGTTGAGAACACTGGCACTGGGGTCTGGTTAGCAGGTCTCTGTGCACTCTCAGAGTCAAGAAACTAGCAGCATCAGTCCAAAAATACTGGGTTGATTATGCAAAAAGAGGCATACACCAAGAAAGCACAAAGAATTTATCAGTACACAGTTCAGAAACATAAGCGCACTCCTATGACGGTTTCACACATTGGCATGAAAAGCACCGAAGAACTAATCCAACAATATACTGAAAAATTTGAGGAGGGTTTATCATTAATTCTCAGATCTCACTCGAAGCTTTTGGGAAATTGCAGCAGTCGTGGTGAACACACACTATAGAGACAATGGTCTTCTTGCACAGATCTCACTATGAATTGCAGGAAGTACTGCCCACCCCATGTGAGCTCCTATTTGTTAAATATCCTCTTGGTGTAGAGCCAACATTCCTCATTTCAGGTCGATATCTTCTAGGTGAAACTGCATGTGGTATCATTTCATTTGAGGTAATTTGTACCAAAGCAATGAGAAATTACAGGGTGTTTTTATTTTCTTTAAATATTCAACTTTAACAATTAAATTGTTTTAAAAAGACACTAATACAGCAGTATATTTCTCCACCACAATTAATAAATGAGTGACTATGTTTATCATCTAGCCATATCTGTACGTACCTGCTGTTGTCGATGGCATATTTCTTCCGAAGAAAGATTACCAGCCAGTGCCCTACATCATTGGGTTCAACAACGACGAGTGTGGATGGCTGCTTCTTACAGTAAGTAGATTTTAACTTTGCAATAATACTGATAAATGCCAGAAATGTTAACAAATTGGGTTAAACAACAACCAGTGTGGATGGTTGCTTCCTACAGTAAGTAAACATTTACTTTACAATAACTGCTGATGCCAGAAATGTGCATAAATTACCTTTACAACTTTCATTATTCATTTGCACGCACTTTAAAAAAATAAAAATGAGAATTAGCAAAGTTACTGCTTCAGGTCGGGGCATCACTTTTGTTGATGTACCTGCAGCGCAGTGTGTTGCTCCATATTTACAAGGCCAAGTAAAATCACCCTGCATGGTTTTTCATGGCCCTGTAAGTTAGGCCCCTTTTCATGCAGCGCTTTGCGTTAAAGGGGCATACCATGGGAGTTTCTGAGGGTGTTCCATGCAACACCTGGGGATCCTGCCGCATTCCCAGGTTTACGTTTTGTAAACCTGGCAGTGCATTAGAATCCTAGGCCACACCTCCCTAGGGGAGGTGTAAGGCGGCTCAACGAGGAAAAATACTTTTATTTCTACTATTTTTTTTCCTCTTTCTCTGCGTACTGCATTCTGAGGCACACATAGATAAAGGAAAAGAACCCTTGTGGTGTCCTTTCCCGCACAAAAACAATCTCCCCTAAAACACAGACTCCCTTGCACCATGGAGCAAAGTTGCCTGCCTTGGCGCGTGGCAGTCAACTGAGCGCCTGCGCTGTGGAGAGCTCAGGGATATGTCATGTTGTTGTAAATATGAAGCATCCCTTGTCAATGAAAGTGACAAAGCACAGCACAGCCAAATGGCTTGCGGTGCCGCTCTGTGTAACTTTCTTGTAAATAAGGCCCATAGTCTTGCACGCAATTTTTATTCAACATGTGGATTCCCTCTTCCTGACCATACTTGCTTGTCCCTGTTTTATTTAGAACTTTTTTTCGATCACTGTTAGGAGTGTAAGGTTCACACATTCATATTATTGAGGGCTTGAATGACTTCCAAGCAATGCTTATTTTTTCCAGGTGGCTAGATTTGAAAAGCATCTGCACAGAGTGTTGGGGAGAGAGACTTATTTTCCATTGTCAGACTTTGTCCAAGAATAAGAGAGAAAATATCAGGACAGGGAGAAAGAAGAAGTGAGACTAAGTGAGGCACACAGTGACAAATGTAGAATGTGCGGATTAAATAGAACATTTACTAGTGAGATGAAAAGGCAGGAAGTGTAGGGTGGTGTAAGAAAGAGGCATGATGTGGGATCAAGTTGAAGTAGCCTCACTATTCAGCAGACTTAGAATTTGGCTATGCTAGTGGCAGGTCCTAAGAAAAACTTTGGGGTCCTGCAATGGTGCCTTTTTTCACAAATTAAGCTCTGCCAGCAAGCACAGATCATGGATCACAGATAGAAAACTATGCTTGCAACTGTAAATGACATGGCTTTTGAAAGCCACTAACAAGCAATGTCACAATGTAAGGTACAGGACGAATTCCATTCAAAGACATTTAATAACTTGGTGAAGAAAAAGGTGGCATTTTACACAAAAAAAAAACAAATATGTCGTTCAACTGCAACAACAGCAAGAATTGGTAAATGCATTAGGTTTTTCCTGTATGATTAATAATAATTACTTTTTTTGTATAAGTTTGAAGTTGATGAGCAGTTGTTTAATATAAATGTGCATAACACACACAAATGTCGTTATACTCAGCCATGCTGTGCTAATGAACTCTCACAAACACACCAGTGCAGTGTACTCCTCTGACAATCTTTGAGCTCCTTCGCTTTGCTTCTCACAAATTAAGCACTGTTGTCACCTCAACATCACATCCATGCCCTCTCTCCATAAGATGTGAACTTCAATCTAACACACTCACATGCCCATAGCATTGTGTCAAAACCACATAATGGACAAAGATGCCTTCACACATAACACTCAACAGAAACCAAGCAATGGATAATCCTACCCCCCATCAGAATGAAACCAATGGCAATGTCCTTCAGTGGGCACCTCCATGCACATAATTCTCCACACAGAACCATAACAGGACCTAGCTGGTTTCTATTGTATAATACATCATTGTAACAAATACTAGCAAACCTTGCGGCCCATTATCATTTAAGAAAAACACCCAACCCAAGACCATGTTAACAGACCACTTTGATGAGAGTCAATGATGCACCAAAACCATAGTGCTGAGGACACAAATGATAGTAAAGCACTATATCCATGCACCTAACATTGAGCAGAAGCACCACTAAAAGGTAATGCAAGCGTCCTCAATATGGTATGTCCTTTGCTGACGTAGCAACAGAGCTTGGATTTTATTGCACTTAATAGAGAACAGCTCCTCAGAGTGCCATTCCATAAACATACAGCGGAACCAGACTAGATACTACATCATACCAAGTCCCAGCGCTATTCATATACTTTGTGGTCAAATGTGAAAGCAGACATTTTCTGCATGGATTTTTCTGTGTCACATGCTGTGACTGTGTTCTGAATGTTCACAAGCACAGCTGCTGCCACCAGTGGGCTCACCCTTTTATTGAAGGTTGCAGGGTTTTCTGTAGCGCATTTTCTTCTGAAACATGGAGATGAGAGGGGTGGATCCAGTTTGCCAATTTTTGACACCACACACACCTTAAGCGACACCTTTCTTCTTCTGCAGGAAAGAGTAACGGTGTTGTGTAATATTTGGTATCTCCTCGGGATCATGTATCCCCTGCGCTTCAGCACTCCATGGAGGTAATGCCTATTAAGACAGCAGGGACAGCTTCACAGCAACCAAGCCCACCTCAGGAGAGCCAAACCTCAATTCCAGCAGGCAGAAGCAGCAGGGCTCTTAGAAAAGCTCCCACTAGAAATGCACCCATTGCTCTACTTACGGGGACACTCAGAAAGGGTTTTAAGAACATTCTTAATTGTTCAATCTGTTTATCCTGCTATGACCTTTTACTATTTATTGTGGCAACCTCAGAATGTTAAATAAATGTAAAACAAAGGATAAAATAAATAAGCTCTCGCATGCTAACCAAAAAATTAGTTTACGGAAATGGAATGAAACTAACACAAGGAACAAATTTGGGGCATATTATCAAGGGGGTTTATCTCCGCTTTTTTGGCTTTAAAAGCCAAGAAAGTGGAGATAAAATGATCTCCCTATTACCTAGCTGTCGCTAACACCAGTTAGCGACAGCTAGTAGGAGATAGCGACCATCTTGGGCCCCACTTTGCATGTCAGAGAAATTTATCACTAATGACATGCAAAGTGGGCGTGCCAAGATGTTAGCGACTGGAAACAGTTGCTAACATCGCTATCTCCTATTACCAACTTTTGGAGATATTCGTGCTAAGCGCGATTATCTCCAAAAGCTAACACCTGCCCTGAGCAGTTCTTAGCCATGTAATCCAATGGGAGGTGGATAACATGGCTAAGAGCATTAGCTCGGTCATGCATGAATATCTCTGACTTTTCAGCGATATTTATGCATTTCGGCCGATTTTTATCGCTTAGGAGATAAACCTTGATAATAGCAAGGTTCCTAAGCGATAAAAATCGCCGCAGCTCGGCGATAAAAATATTGCCGCTAAGCCAACATAGCGATAATTATCGCTAGTTGTTGGTAATATGCCCAAAAGAATAATAACAAGACGAGGGAAAGTACAAAACAGAAGCAGTTAGCCAGAAGAAGAGAACCACATTTATGCAGCCTTCAAAAAAAGCCCCAGCCTTCACAGCTTATGGGAATGATTGCTTGAGCCATGAGAAACTGATAGGAAAAATACAGACGTGAGAAAAAGACAAGTAAACTGACCAATACGAAGAGAAGGTGGGATGAAAATCCCTTTTAAGATATGTTGAATACAATAGATTTCACAAGCACAGCAGAAGTCCTGAGCGGGTGAAACCTAAAAATCAAATTTAATACAATTTAATGGTGGACCACTATCATCTGATTAAATCATTTGTAGGAGGCACTGTTTGAGCAAGGATGATGCTCTGAAAAATTGGACGGATTTGGTAAGAAAAGAGATGGAAGTGGGCTGTATTAAATTAACATTTTCCAACACCTTTGTGTTAAAAAGGACACTGGATCAATAATAAGTTGAATTCTTTTAATGTAGTCGAGGAGCTGAACCGGCATCTGTTCAGCTTAAGCATCAAACAGCAACTGCCTCATTTCCAAACAATGCATTATAAATGACACAAACACGTTCTAAATGACATATACTAATTGTGTAGTAACCTTACATCATCTGGAATGCTTTAAAGAATGAGAACACAACACTTTGGTAATGAAGGGGATCCTCAGGTTGGAAGGAACATGAGGACTCAAGCTAAAATGGTGTTATCAAATCATTATAGTAGGCAAAGAAACTCTATTCTTGGCCTTATGATGGAGAAAAGTGTTTTATGCAAGAAACATGGTTGATGGATAGGTAAATATTAGATGTAATATGTTTTTAATACAACTGTTCGAGCAATAGGTTTAGGCCAGTAGGGAGGCAAGGGATATTGATAAATAACTAAAGTTTGATGTCTAATACTTTAATGGAAAAAGTTGTGATTAGCATGGTTCAACAGTAGTAAGAATTGAGGAGTAGTCAACCTAAAATGAAACAGGCCTGCATTGATGTATATGTCATAATTAGGTTTAAACCAAAAAGTATTTATGTTCATTAGAGGAATATAGAGTCCATTTTAGAGAAAGGTAGCCTGGGGTGGTAATCCTGGTAGAATGCAAATTAAACCTGATAATTATAGATACCGTTACAAAGATGACAACACAGCAGCTTTTATCAGAAACGAATTCATGCTTAGTCTCCAATTTACTCTGTTGACTCAGGGTTACACCCTGGTGTTCTAACTGGGGAATCCATTTTTAACCAAAAGTTAAAAATATTGAAAGGCAGGAATGTAAACGATCAACCTGTGAGGTGCACTTCTATGAGCGGGGCAAATTATCATCAAGTTCATCATATTTACGTGGACGATAATGTATTGTTTAGGCCGGCTGATTTGTTTTTAGCAGTAAATGTGAATGACAAGTTACAAATAAATGTCATTTTTACAGTAATGACAGAGGATGGTAATATAGTACAAAATTTAGACCAGGCAGCCATAAAGGTGGGGCTATTGGTACATAAGGACAGTGACATAGTTAATTAGTGTAAAGTCACAGCGATATTACAATATAACTTATTGAGTGATACTAACTCTAGGGCATTAGAGAAATGCAAATGAAAATACATCAAATAACAGTTAGCCAGAGGGCCTGGATCCAAAAGTCTGTGTTACATAATCAATGGTTTGACAGTGAAGGCATACGAATGCCTTGCACTATTTGACAATCTTTCAGAAGATATTCTAAAAGGAAATCACAAACTGTGGAGTGTTTTTACAAAGGACTGTGGAAAGATTATACAATTCTTATCAAATAGGAGAAGAAAGAACAAATTGTAAAAGCATGAGTAATGTTTAAGGTAATTATGATTAAGGAAGATAGACAATTTTTAACTCTGAGCTCTCAAGATAGAAGCAAAGTCGAAACTGAGGGAGAACGATGGGAAGAGTACTTATGTATGCCATGTGTGCACCCTCAAGACAATACAAAGCATGGCAGTCTGAAAATGTGGTTGACAAAGAGGAGCTCTTCGTAAGTGTTGTTGAAATTGAGAGAACAGATTATCAGATCCAGACAATATTAGTAGAATAGTTTCATCAGCAATTGCTCCTATTCATAAAAATAAGGATGAACCTAAAAACTCTGATAAGTACAGATTGTTTTTATTTTCAGATGTGTCTTCAGAAATAGAATTTGTTGCAACGATGCTACTGCAAGAATTAGAGGACTGGGTGTTTAATTCCAATAGAGCATGCAGAATTTGAAATAGGGCAGTCTACCTCATAAGATATATATTTGCCTTAAATTATAAAACTATGGAGAATGTATGAGTTTCTCTCTTTTTCATGGATTTATAATCAGCTTTTGATATGGCGGACAGAAATGTATTATTATAGAGTTAGAGGTGCCTAAGGGTTTATTGAGCTTAATATTCACACCAAAATGTGGTCACAGGTAAAGCTTAAGCAGACCAGAATGGATTGAAGGAGGGCTGTGTGCTAGAACCCTGTTATTATATTTATTCATGCATGACCTGAGATTTTCAGGTGGGAATCCAACCAGGGTACCTAATGCTTCAGTTATAGTGATGTGTTATGTAGATGACCGATTGGTTTTGTATTGTGCACCTGTAGGTTTACAGAGGCAATTAGAAGCTTTAGATGTATTGTATACATTAAATGGAATAACAATAGGTATAACAAAGATGCAGGTTAGTTCCAAAAAAGTTGAACTTTAATAGGAGTGTTAGTAACTCACATATAGAGAGTATTAGTTCCTCTAAATATTTGGGTATGATTTTTATTAATCACATTATAAAGATGGGAGAGCAGCATTGCTGGGACTATGTCTTTTTAATTTACACTCAGGTGGTCTTCCTCTGCAATCATTCCTTAGGGCCTGTTCTGTGAAAATACTAGAGTCTACAATATGTTATCGATTGTCAGGGCGGACTAATTACCGGACCAAGGCCAGATTATTAGAAATTTGAAAGTTATGCTTTGAGACTGACAAGGTTTGGGCTTTCGGATAGAGAAGGAGTAGGTAGAAGCAATTCATTTGAAACTTGAATTCTGTTCCTAAAAAAACCGAGCAATGAGGCAGCTTGAAACAACTTTAATCTCTCATTAACACAAGAGTGCATGGGCAGCAGATTCTTTTAAAAGGTTGTATCCGTTCCTGACCAAATACATTCTTAAAGAAAGTGGCTCTGACACATTTTTATTTTCGAACCTTTTCTGACAAGTGTGCCATTATTAGTGTTTTTCTCCAGTTTGTTGCAAACAAGCTGGAGGAAAATTCTTTTGAAGAAACATTAGTTTCTTCACTTTTTATTGTTTGGAGGACTTTTCACCCCCAAACCTATATTTTAAGAGTGTTCCTCCGAACCCCTTCAACCCCCCTTCCCGTTCTTTAATACCAATAGTTTTGTTCCTGCCTGCTTTACTACTTCCTCCTATCTATTTATGTTTCCCCCATTCTATACACCCTCCCACACTACTTTCCCTTTCACTCCCTTCTATTCCTTCGTCTCCCCTTCCTTTTCTTTAATACTCACGTCTTCGACCCTCCCACTTTACTCCTTTTTATTTTACTTTTATTCCTTTGTATGTTTCCCCACACTGTACTATAAACTCGCCTCCGTTGTCTTGATAAAATATGCCTATTCCATTAACACGTTCTATTTTCGTGGAAACCGTTAGCCTGATTTCTTCAGGCTGACTTTCTTCATGCTTAAAAATGGTTTGCAGTTTAGAAGACCTGTTTAGCAGCTCTAGTAACATTGAGCAAAAGTAGTGGCATAACATTAACACATTTATATCTTATTCTATTATTATTGATTTTATGAAGAAGGCTGATTCAAAAACCCTTGAAAATATCAGCAAACGAGTAAAGGCAGAAGCCTTTGTGAAATCTTTTCTTGAAGATAAAAATGATATAGGCCCAGATGCATCAAACAAAAATCCGTTCGCAAAGGGGTAGATTCTCAGAATCGGCCCCTTTGCGACCAGTATTTTTGCATTTGGGATGCATCATCCCGAATGCAAAAATCGCAAATTGAGAATTCGCTAAATTGCATTACTTGCATTTAAGGAATCTGAAATTGAGATTCCTTAAATGCAATGCATTAATGTTTAAAAAATAGTGACTTCGTTAAAAGGACACGCAAATTACCATGAAGTACAACTTCATGGTAATCTGCAAAAACTTTGAAAAATGCACTAAAGTGCATTTTTCAAAGTTTCATGTTGCACACAGACATGCCCTAAGGGCATGTGTGTGCGCAACATATGTGCACAGATCAATTTCAGGGGGTGCAACAGTGTGTCCTTTGGACACCCCTGCACCCTTGAAATCGCAAACTTAATTTGCGAATCGCTATTTGCGATTCGCAAATTGAGATTGTCTTCCCATTCATTCCTATGGGCCTCTAGGCCCATAGGAATGAATGGGGAGGTATTCCTTAATTGCGACTCGCAATTTGCGAGTCGCAATTAAGGAATTTTAAGAAATCACAATTGTTTTGGCAATTTCTCGATGCATTGCATTTTGCATTTCCTTATTTGCGATTCCTTATTTTTTGCAAATAAGGAATTGCAAAATGTATGCTTGATGCATCTGGAGGATAGACAATAAAATGTCATTATTTTTTTTTAAACTTAGAGCAGAGGGGGTGCATTATCTTCTGAAATATCAAAACATGCATTAAAGACATTAACTGCTCATTTTTCGATGAGGATCATATTTTACCTGTAATACTTTACAGAAGCTTAAAAGTGGTGTTAAGTGCAGCTGATTGACTTGTTTACCATATTAAACAGTGCATTTATGATTGTTGCGTCGAAAATTGTTAATGGCTTGTAAGCAGTTCTTAAGCAATCAAATGCCAATACAGTGAATAGAGCTTTTGAATATTTTTAAAGGTTAGACACACAAGCTGTCACAGTAGCATCTGCATTATTGGCTCTTAGATTAATGATCAGGGTTCAGAAAACTGTTACAAAAGCAGGCCTTGTTTTGAATTTCATTTTTTTCTTCTGCGATCTCTATTGTATCTTACCTAGAACATGTACATCAAGTTTGTTTTATTTGATTCGGAACTCCAAAGAGATCCACAAAAAAGCAATGAATGCAACAATACAAGACCATTTTTACAAGAAAAAAAAAAAAGCACATTACAAAGTAACAATTTCTGTACAAAAGGCCGATACGGGTTACAAGAATCAATAATACATACTGTGCAAGAAGAAAAAGCCCCTCAATAAATATCTAAAAAACATTTTAAAAAGTTAAAAACATTAAAACAAAACATCTCGTTAGGAGGGTTATTTAGAGCATGTACAAAAGCATTAGCAGTAAGAATACTCAATTTCAAGCAAATGTGACGTAACCATTTGCGACGGAAAGTGAGCAGGGAGGGACATATAAATATGACATGTGTCAGATCTTGTTTAGGGAAGTTGCAAAAGTTGCAAGCTGCGGAAGTACCATACCACTTGGCCAAAAGTATATTTAAAGGCAAGAGATCTTGTCTTAACAGAAACCAGAATCGTCGGTCACCATGGGATAGGTTCCAAGATATGTAGGGTTGCCTATATTTGATTACACAAGATGAGATAAATGGAGTGACTCCCTTCCTAGTTACAATATACTCCCTATCTAATCTGAAACTAAGTGCCCATGAGGCCCGTTTCAAAACTAGTTTTATTTGGCCCTGCGAGAGTGAGAAAAGGGAGGTCTCATCTAATTTCAGAAGTGTCACTGCCCTTCTGAAGTTTTTTACAAGAAGGGAGAATTCATTAAAAGACCCCAATAGTTCGTCTTTCATTAGGCGTCTTAATGTCCCCACTTCCCCCTTGGCCAAACAGGCAACCCAACGCACCAACCCCGCTAGGCCCTGGGCCCAACTACTACGAACTCCAAACTCCAGTCTGAAAGCGGCAGCTGTACATGAATTATTGGTAGTGGTTAGATTCCGGAAAATCTTCCCCTCTGCCAACTGCAAAAAACCCCATTGCCCCAAATCCACTATTTCAAGTCCATATAGTAAAGTGGACGGGATCTTAGCACGAAATACCTCTAACAGGAAGGAGAAATGGCGCCTCCCTGTGGCTGAATAAAGGGCTTGTAAACTTTTGCCTTGGGCCACAGCTTTCCGCATGTTGTTATCAATATGGGGTTTCTCACTGGAGTTATTAGTTATTACTTTCCCCAAGAAAACATAACTATTTACAACTTCCAACTTGAGTCCCCCAACTGTCCATCCAAATTTCACAGATTTAGGTTTTTTATTGCCAACAATACACATTATTTTGCTTTTAGAAATATTTATTTTGAGAAAGTGAGTTTCAGCAAATAAATGGAGGGCATGCAGGCGGTTGTTTAAGCCTTTAGGCGTTAGATCCAACAATAAAATATCATCGGCGTAGAGTAAACTAGAAATCGCGACACCTCCCAGCGTAGGAGCTATTCCTTCGCAGGCAGCGAGTCATAGGGAGATTCGAGATATATAAAGAAAAGAGAATAGGGGCTAACAAACAACCCTGCTTGAGACCATTAACAGAGTAAATAACCCTAGATAGCCATCTTTCTCCCCCCAAAAGGACCTTACACCAAGTATCTGTGTGAAGTGCGCGCACCAGCTCTAACAAAATAAATAAAAGGCATACCCAGCGCAGACAGCTTCCTCCATAACAGCGGACGGTCTACCTTATCGAACGCTGTTGAGAAATCAATGAACGCTGCGTACACTTTACCGCCACGGACCCTCACATATTTGTCTGTAATTATCTGTAACGCCGTAAGATTATCAAGAGTACCATGACTCTAACGAAAGCCTGTCTGTTCAAGGGGCAGTATATTACTATTAACTACCCACTCATTTATTGAGTACAGCAGGCATTTAGAAAAGACCTTACCAATTGCATCAAGAAGGGCGATTAGGCGATAGTTTTGAGGAACATTCCTATCGCCCTTCTTGAACAGCAGCACCAAAATGCTACCCTTCCAAGATGGCAGAACTGTTTTGCTCATGAAGCAGTACCTAAATATCGGAAACAAAATCTTGCTCCAAGAGCTGGGATCCTGCTTTAGAACCAAAACAGGGAGCTCATCTGGGCCCATTGCACCAGAGGAGCGTAATTCTATTATAGCCCGTACGATAACCCTCTCAGAAGGAGGATCTATGAGGGAGCTATCTTCTTTACAGTCCCCAGAGGCATTTAAACAGCCATTACTCGCGTAAAGGTTAGAAATAAAACTAATCCAAATGGCTTCAGCAATGGGAATTGGAGAAGGAAAAGACATTGTTCCGCAGCCCTCACTAAGTAAGGACCAGAACAACCTTGCTTGCCCGCGCACTGCGGCCTCACACAAGCTAACCCATATTGTGTCCTCTTTGCCCCTTTTTATTTTCATTTTAACCCTATGCCTCCTTCTTCTCAGAAGGGTTATTTTATTGTTTCTATCGAGGGATCTGCATAGATATTGTTCCCTGACTAGTTTATTTATTTCCCTATTGAGACACAAAATAGAACTAGGAGTTGTTTTCCTCCTTTTTTGTCGAGAGGGTTTTCTAGCAACAGACGTTACCACCTTCAAAAAATCTTCAAAGAGGGGTAAAGACGAGCTATCCTCATTTTGTAAAGCATTTAGTTTATTCTCTATAATAGATTCTAGGCCCATAATAGCCGTGGAGTTCCAAAAGCAACGTCCAGTCTTGTTGGCAAAATTAACAAAGTCACCGCTGAGAGTCCAGGAATCAGTGATAGGCGGATTTATCAACACTGATACCGATAACACATTATGATCACTCAGTGTACTCTGCAAGATTGATAGGTCGTTTAGAATATAAAAACTATTCATATCTATAACCACGTAATCTAAAATAGACCCACCATGAATGGATCTGTGCGTACAATTAGCAGGAAAATCAGAGGAAAATCTTCCATTTACTATAATCCCCTCCATCTCAACAAGTTCGTTTAAAAACTGTTTCCCTCTCTTGTTTGTTTTAATCTTACCCGGAAAAACGGCCCGGGGAATATGGACAGATTCCTCTTTCAACTTGTTTCGGAAATGTTCCAAACTTAGGTTTGAGACGTGACAGTTGAAATCTCCCACTAGTATTACATGGGGAACGGGAATTTTATCCATAATTTTCTTTGTATAGTCAAAAACCTGTTTTAGAATGATATCGAAACTAGCTTCTGGGGGGATATAGGAGTTAATAATTACTAAGGGTTTCAAGTTCTCAACATTGTCCGCACTAAACAATGTTACTGATTGAAACAGCTTACTTGAATCCAGGTGGTGAGAAAAATTCCACCTTATTTGATTTGAAAGTAAGCAAGCAATACCACCCTTAGCATGGCCTCTCTTTGATGGTGAGGCTCCCCCCTCTCGGCAAAAGTAATCTTTTACTACTGGCATTTTATCTACACACCATGTTTCTTGTAAACAAATTACAGGGGCCTTCAATGAAGAAAGATACTGCAGTTTCTCCGGGTCATTTTTTAAACCAGCAGCGTTCCATGAGATTATCTTCAGTCCACTGCTAAAGGTGTGAAAATAATTTGGGATGACAAGGGGATTAACTGGTCAGGACACCGGGCAACCAATTCCATTGGCAGTTTTCCTCACCCATAGTCCTATTAGTGACCACAGAGATAGGAATTCTATATGTCACTTGGTGGGTACTTTTAGTTAAACTTATCTTTAAATCCTCGAAGCCCTGGGCAAACCCACTTGATCCAGATGAGAACGGGAAGGAATTTTTGACTACATTATCCTCTTTCCTATTCAATACAAATGGCATAACATCGATCCCTCTACATTGAAAATTCTCAGCCTGATGGAGGATAAGGTTTACAATTAATTTAGAATAGAATTTTGCCCTAATATACATCCTATCCTCACCTTTCAAGATCGTAACCAGATCAATATCATTAGATTGTAATAATTTTAATCCCTCAAGCTCCCCGAAGCATTTGAGTAACATAGATCTATTTAATATTAGACCAGAATCAAATAGGGGGAAAAAATCCAATATGAGAGTATCGACCCCTTCATTATTAGGGATTACATTCGAGTTTCTTAACTCTCCGTCATCAACTAAGAAAGGTAGGGCCTCTGGGTTAAGAGGGGTTAGTATAGAGGGTATATCTATCTTCCTATCTTCCACAGGTGCAGGAACCACCACCCTACCAGGAAATCTAACACAACTTCCAGGTGCAGATACCTCTCCCTCAGGGACGGGGTTCACACCCTCCAAGGAAATAACTTCCTTTACTGAACGATTTAGTCCCAGAGCTATAGGACCAACCAAGTCAGCAGACAACTTTAGAGGAGAATTATTTTCAAAATCATTTAAGGGAGAGTGCTCCAAACAGCAAAAGGCAACTCTTCTCTGTCTTTTTTGCTTGTGTCTACGGACAGGTTTCCTCTTTTTCCCTCTGGTAGTTTTAGACTTTCCTTTTTTGTTTTCCTCCATTTTAATGTTTTCCTCGGGCAGGAAGATTGGAAAAAGTTCTTTATTTGTATTAGTACCATTCAATCCCTCAATTGCCTCAAGCTCTTCAATTTTAGATCATCATCAATGGCATTGTTGTTAGCTGATGGTAATGGAGTAGGGGACAGATCTGCCTTTGCCCCGGATAAAACATTAACATCAGCAACCACTGATAATATATTTCCAACGTAGGGTTGAGGTTTAGGCGAATTCGCTACAACTAAAGGGGCCTTAGGAGAAGAAAGCGTAATAGGGCCTACTTGCGGAGCCAAACTACAAACCTTCTCAACATTTTTATTCACCAGGGCCGTCAAAATCTGTGTAACTGCCTCCAATATACAATCCGAACTACCAACAAATCTACCCAGTAATGACAGAATGGAGGACAACAAATGTTCAAGGGCAATCATTGACTCAGAAATTGGTCTATCCTGCCGATCAGGTTCAATTAGCTCAATGCCGGATAGCTCCAACTCGGGACTCTTAGAAAGGTTGGACAAAGAATACATATCAGAAGACTTCATAGAGGGCGTACTGCTATATAACAACAACCCAGATGGACCTGAAACTAGTGGTGTTTTAGTGGAACCCACAGATTCAGAGAGGATGTCAGGAAGGTACCTCTTACAAAGCTCCATATCAATATCTGGAAATAAAGGGTTTCCATCAGGAGTCACCAAAACACCCCCTACAGAATTAGAAGTCAAAATGTGCCCCGTCGAAGCCATAGGGATAGGTTGAAGTGGGCTTACTACTATTAAAGAGAAGGTGGATTAGGAATGTTCTCTGTAGGGGGATGTATATCAATAGAGTTAGAGTCGAGATGATCATCAGTCACCGACAGGGGAACAATTACACCTGGTGTATTTACCACACAGACGTCTGCACGTACAATTTTAATAGGAGAGCGACCCCATTTGGCACCGGTATGTTTAAGGCTTTTTCCCATAAGTCAAATAGTTGACATTGTCCCTTAACGAGGGGTAGCTGTGCATTCTTATTTCGTAGAGGATTAGATTTAGTCTTACTACACGCTCTTCCCATGAGAATTCTCCCTGATCGCAACTTTTTGGCGGTCATATTTATATTCTCACTACACAATCACAAATGGAAAAGTAAACAGTAAATATAAATACAAAACACGTTAAAATTTAAAACACAAGGCTAAGGCAAAGTAATGCACCACAAAGTTCAAAACCACGTATAATGGCAGCAAAAAATAAATGCTATCTAAGGTCACGCATTACGTGTGTTAACAATGCAAAGTGCCACAGTATTTATCAAAGAATAAATATAGTAAAATGAAAAGGAGTGGGCCCAGCCCGGCCTACTTCGGTCTCTGAGGGCTCAGAGGGCCCGCCCTTAGCCCGGCACCGCCTGCGCGCGTCCCGCGATGCCCGGTACTGCAGCCCAATTTGAGCCAGGTGAGGGGGGCGTGGCGGGGAGGTGCTCCAGGCCCAGATGGCTTGTAGGCGATGATGTTTTCTGGCCTCCCTGTCAGCCAACAAGCCCACAGTAACGAGTGTTTCCCGTGAAGCGGGAAACACGAGCAGTTAAGCACAAGCGCTGCCAAATAGCGCTATGAAATAAACAGGAGCGTTATTCTTGCAGTTACGGCTGCACAACAGAGTTCACCTCCTCAGCAAAACGGCAGCCAACTCCAGATCAGCAGCAAAGATCTACGGTCTCCGCACTCTCTCGAGGACACGCCACGCCACCGCCTGGCTGACTCCCTAACTCGGAGGGGAAGGCGGTGCAGGATGAGGGGTGTTTTTCGCGGCTTTTCGTGGTGCCGGTTTTCTGCCGGATCGCTCCCGGTTCTGTGCTGGGAGGGTTTTACGGGGGGCTCCTCACGCTACAGCCACCACCACTGCTGCCCTCCTGTTCTGCTGCTACTAGCTTCCGCTTCCTCTGAGAAGACAAGCGGCTCCGGCCGCAGCAGAGCACAAGCAGGTCCGGCCGCGAAGCTGAGTTCAGGTGGCTGCGGCCGCGAAACCAATTAGCAGAACACATGAGGCTCCGGCCACTGAGAACACAAGCAGCTCCAGCCGCAGCAGAGCACAAGCGGGTCCGGCCGTGAGGCTGAGTTCAGGTGGCTTCGGCCGCGAAACCAATTAGCAACTGTCGACAGCTGATTTCCTCGGTCAGGGTTCTTTACACAAGCACATGTACATAATACATAGGTTGTTTTCATGATGTAAATTGTGGGCAATAAATTGTTACTGTCAATAAAACTTTCTTCGAGCATTAAAAATCATGAAAGGAAACATAACAATTACACAATCATAAAAATGTATTATCTTACAAAGATTAAAAACCAAATAACAAATGTAAATACAATAAAAATAAATGTGACTTCATGACAAGTAAATATAGCTTAAAAACAGGCAACTTTTGTTCTGACTCTAAGAGCCCCAGTCAAAAACTTGCCATGTTAAAACAGATGAAAGGACCCTTCCGCATTTCTAAGCAACCCAATGCTGGTCTAGCTTGAACAAAGATGTAATCCTTAAGTAAAGGCATAAGATAACTATACCGAAGAGCTCGATAGGGTCTCAGAAAAAATTAAATGCAAGGTATCCTGTGGAGAAAAGTAATCACAAGAACAAGGACCTCTCTCTTCCACTTTGTTTCAACCATTTGGAATTGCTAAGGACCAGTGTAGAATGTTTAGTCTGAATCTGGGTAACAAATATCGATGTTGAGAATATGTTACCATGATTAATTAAGGCTCCCCACAGGGCGGGTTTTTAGCATGATATAAGATTGCACTGTAGGTTTATGAAGTTCCTGTGCCTCCCTTTCTAAGCCCTTGGTACGAAGGAAGTAGTCCTTCGCCCAACTCAAATCCTTCATGGGGATGCTTTACGGGTTCTCAAATAAGTAGTGGCATCCAAATTTACATGTATTATCCTTAATGTATTTAATCCAAGGGATGTATAACGCCCTATCTAGTGCCAGCCAATCCTCAATAATTACACGATTAAGGGCAAGCACCGGATTACACCAAACCCTGATCCATCTAAGTAAAGGGGCAAGTGCCAATTGGTCACTTGTATACCCCAACCCCAGCTCATCATGTACTATGTATGCAGAAATTGTTTGTGGAATGGCAAATAACTTTCTCAAAAATGTATTTTTAACTATCTGAAGGTCCCTCATATCCAGATAGCCGCAGATGTCGCTACCATAGCTGGTGATTGAGGGGCATTTGGTGTGAAATACTTCAACAATAGCCCGCACCAGTTTGGCCCCCAACCTTATGGCAAATTCTAAAGTGGCAGCTGCTGCTCTTGAAAAAACAATCCTCTTTACCTTCCTTTGGGGCCCCACTAGTATGTCTGGTCAAAATGAACCCGCAAATAGGTAAAAATTAGTACCCTGGTCTGATCTACACCCCACCAAAGCATTTTTTCCTAGAACCAATTAGCATGATATGTAATCTCAAATATGTGGTGCTGAAATCCAGGGCCCTCATAAAACCCACTAAAGAGTTGACCAGTGCTGCAGTCCAACCGCAGTCCTAGAAATGAGGATACATTGTTATTTAGGTGGCCTTTAAGTATAAGCACCTACTTTTATTAATGATAACATAAAGTATGAATATCGCTATCAAAAAGCTCCACATCTCCATATCCCTCTGAATTTTGACTTTCTGTTATAATGTATTCATGGAGTGTAATGACCTGAATCAAATTGCCGCAGTGGCAGCATTAATAGTGCCATTTAACACATCTGAACAAATAGCAAATAAAGCAAGAAAACCAAAAATTCGAATTGACAAAACATGTAGTTCCAATGAGATATGGTAGATCCTACTTTTGTGCAATCAAAGCCAAACACGCAGGAACTTTCTATCTCCATAGCCCATGATGCCCTTTGTAGCTCCCCACCCCAATAGTTCAGTTCTCAGTCCTACCCTTGTTTTTTTATCTTTCTTGTTTTAATCGAACAACTGCCCCTTTGGCATAGCTTATTAACACTACTATTGCAGCCATAATCTCCATTCCTAGCAGGTAGCATTCTCGTAGATTCTGTTGCGAATGTTGTACAGCCATAGCAGTATGGTCGTAGGGAACCTAGCACTTCTCCTTTATTTGTTCACAAAGAAGAGGTCACAAGTACAATCCATTGTTTATGACCACATTCTACCACTGACTACTTCTTCAGGACCCTAAGCACACTTAGAGCCCATTTACAAGTCTGGCGGCCTGAGGTAAAACTGAAAAGGTGGGTAATTACATAGCGTGCCTAAGAACATTACCACGCACATGTGAGTTTGGTGGTCTGACTGATCCTCTCATTAGTGATCAGCTAGTGAGATGTACCAACAACCAGAGGGTAGAAGAGAAGGTTTTACCTAAGGATCCTTATCTCAAGCTCTTGCAATAGTGGAAGCCAAGGAGAATGCCTCTACCTGGGTGTGAGAATTTTGTGACAGTGAAAGTACGGACACTGTAAGCTTAGGTGATGTGGTGAATGAGGTGTCTGGAAAAACAGCAATGATGTGATGGCCAAAATCTCCCCAAAATAACTACAAGAATTCTCAAGCAAGTCATGAGAATAAGTAAACGTGGCTCAAATGTTACAGATGCAGTTCTAACACACATCTTTCCGACAGTCTGAAGTGTTAAGCCAGGAATGCCACTTGCAAAAAATGTGGTTAAAGCGGCCATCATGCCTTTGTGTATAAAAGTGAATGACTACATGTTGGTGAAGATGTGTCAGATGGCATGAGGAAAGTAATCCTAACTGTTACAGAAAAAAAAAATTAAGATAGCTGAGAACACAGGATCTCAACAATGGACTCCGAGAGCCTGGGATCACAAGTTCTGAAAATCCCTAACTTGTCCCAGCCATCCACTACCAACAAACAGCGAGATAAATAGAGGAAGCTGTTGAGTGTTGGAAGATTTGAATGAGGCAATATATTGAAACATTTTCAAGGAGTCATCCCAGAATGGAAGAAAATACTGGTTCTAAGGCCCTGGGTCACAGAGTAGCAGAGGATTTCACAACCCTGGAGAAAGGAACTCACCTCGAGCAGGCCACCATGCAGTGGGCAGAGAGTGCGGCCAGTGGTGTGGAGACACAGTGCTATGACCAGCCATCCAGCAATGCAGGGAAAAGATTCTACCACCATTCTGGTGGCAACTGTCAAGTAAAGACCCAACATTGCCTGCTCCTTGGCTGCAAAAAGTTGAAGAGTTCGAACATCACTGCCCCCACAGCCCGGGAACAAAGATCAAACATCTCACCTTCCTTATCTGGATATGGAGTCTCAGAGGGAGCTTTGGGGGGAGCTTAGGCCTGTGGGGCAGGTGAGATGCCCTGAGACGGGTTGCAGAGCTCAGCTATGAGCAGTATCCTTGATGTCTGACTCCTTTCTGGCACATGGACTGCTCCGCACAGTGAGACAAGCAATAGAAGGTCCTGACAGTTGAGAGGCACCTAGACCTGTGTTTGATGGGAAATCCCAAGTCATGTGGTGACCCTGAAAATTAGGCAGTTCAAATAATGAGAGGGGCAGAGTGTGGCTTGCCAGGGCTAGGTGTGTCCCTGGGGATAAAGAGGCCCATCACTCCAGTCTTGGTGCATTCATCTGCCCCACCTACAATCTTTTCTATTCTCCTGCTTACTGCCCTAGGCCAGAGGGAGGCAGCCATCTTACGCTTGGCCTGTGGTGGGGGATTTTCATGGAATCAAAGCATAAAGTTGGCGACAGGCACATAAGTGAAATAAATGAATGTCTAATCAGTGCCAGCTTCGAGTTAAGCTTCTTTGAAATAGAAAGGTGAATCATCCCAGAGGCCTGATCTCAACCATGTCTCCATTATCAGATGCTCTTGGGAGAGCAAAGAAATAGAATGAGGACTATACACAGGGACTAACTTCTCTCAGGTGCCCACATTCTCGTTTGAGAACAAAGAAATAGATAAAATACTTCTACCCATGCAATGCTTTACTCAAGTGCTAGGCTAGGTTAAATGATGTAGATCTCTCAGACAGACAGCTTATGATCATTGTTTGGCCCCTCAGAGTAGGTGTAGATATATAATTGTAGACCTCAAAAAGCAGAGCACTCTTTAAGCACACGGAAGACGATCAGTTGATTCACACGTAGGGCAGTCATCTGATTTGAGATCTCATCAGAATAGCCCAATTCACCTAACAGTTTCAATCACATAGAGATATATTTGTACATGCCAACCACCTGATGTACTAACTGTGAACCCTCGCTTCAAATAGGCCATTTAAATCTATTGTTTTTACTACTGACACAAACCATACCTGAACCATGGCAGAGCAAAACCACTTGACCCAGGACACAAGGATATCATGTACTGGACCAAATTTGTTTAAGAATAATTACCCACCAAACTTAACAAAAACTGCAACAAGAAACTTCAAGCACAGGCAGGTTACTTAAAGAACGACCTGAAACTCTCATATCCAACACATACTTCTGCATAAAGAAAGGAATCTTGAAACTACCATACCTTTTTCACTCTGCAGACAGTCCACTGGAGGAATTCACTGACTACACTTCTAGATGTCACAATCTCCAAAAAGATTCTACACAGACTCAAACTATACTTCTCCCCAACCCCTTTCTTTAGGGCAGAGGCAGCTATATCAATCTACTGGAATGCTAATATTGTCGTGCAAGCATCTGAGTCGAACTTGTAAATCTTTGACAGGCTCTTCCTTACCCTAAAATCAAGACAAGCAACGCCTGATCTGTCACAATGCAACTGGAGACTGGACAAGACACACTAACACCACATTACCTTCACAATCTCTCAGTCAATTCTTTCACTCCCACCCCCACTAACACTATCACTCCAGTGAGAAATATGAATTGGCCTGCCCTCAGGGCACTGATTGCATATATACCAACCCACCCTTCCCCCCAGGCAATCCTCCACACAGAACCAACATTTCAGGAAGGCAACCCACTGTCATACATACAAAAGGGGATGATGGACGGAGCGTTTGAGCAAATCAAACACTCACCCCCAGTCAACTGATCTGGGTGTAATCCATCACCATTCTTTAGCTCACTCTGCCACTCCAGTTCAGACATGGCCATATGCAAATCAGTCTGGGGGTGAGTGTTTGATTTGTTCAAACGCTCCTTCCATCATCCCCTTTTGTATCGCATTGTCATACATAGGCAACAACCCCCAAACCATGAGTCAACGCATTTCTGGTTACCAGGAACTAGTGCATGGCTACAGGAGCAGTATTCCTACACAGCCCAACACTGCCTCTCACTTAGTAACATCACAATGGCAACCTACTAGGATAAGCATGACTCACCTAGGCACCTTTCTACACCAGGACGGTAGAATATTACCAACACCCTTGTAAGGAGAGAGTCATATACACAAACACAATCTTACACCCTCACGTCAGAGCCCACCCATCTGAAGCACAAGAAGGTTGAATGTACTCACACCCAGAGCAGTGCATCAGATTGAAAACTTTTTAAGCCAACTTGACGGG
This sequence comes from Lissotriton vulgaris, assembly GCF_964263255.1. Taxonomy (NCBI): domain Eukaryota; kingdom Metazoa; phylum Chordata; class Amphibia; order Caudata; family Salamandridae; genus Lissotriton; species Lissotriton vulgaris. Next base: position 102,162 of record NW_028252487.1, read on the forward strand.
CCGACAAATGGTAGGGTCCCTAACCTGTTACACAACACAGCCTCACCCTGGCACTCCCAATTAAAAAAAGTAAAGCTAAAAATTGATAAGATTAGTCAAGAGCTACTACACTTGATGACTAAGCTTATATGGGAGTACAAACTAACTACTCTTAAAGAGAAAATATACTTAGGGCATGGGCCATTTCCCACCCTCTTAAGCCACTCTCACCCACAACCAGGATCGCTCCCCCAACCTTGGTTATCCACTCTACTAACAAACACTACTAAGCATCCCAAAAAACTACCAAGTCACCTATCGCATTGGACATTGAAGAATTGCTGCATTAATATGAGGCAGCATCTCAGACCACCACATTACTGACCTACAAACTATGGACCATAGTTTACACCAACACACATGGAGCCACCAGAACCTGATTTCAATCTAGCTCATCTCTAACCACTCCAAAATGAAGAACAAGCCTGGGAAGGCCCTGAAAGGCATGATAAATTACTGCAGATCAGCGCCATGGACAGAGTGGAAGCAATCCTTTCACATGAGCTCTACATGATACTACTGATTGAGACTTGGCGAAATCACTCTTCCACACTCTTGCTTTATATTCTAGTCCCACCTAACCACATCATTAAAAGGCTAGATCATACTTAAAGTCTAGATGGCATGATCGCTTGCATCCATTGATATCCCTGCAGGTAAAGCCCTTGAAAATAAAAAATCTATCCTCCTGTGAAAACATGGGTGTCAAAATCTTCACAGCAGGCAGATCCCCAGTAAAATTGTACCTCCAGGAAACAACCAGCTGTCTTTCTGAGGGACTTCAACCTTCAATGGATCAAAGTAGATGGCCTACATGTTCCCACTCTAATAAACTTTCTCTATGATCGGAACCTTGTGCAAGCATATACAGGACTGGTACACACTAAAGGGGCAAAGCTCACACTAAACAGACCCAAGAGAGAAGCTCTCAGTATTGTCTCAATAAATCACTGTGACTGGTCAAACCATCACTCCATCAATTCCACTGCACAACTCACATGCAGGAGGAGGCCATGGGGTCAAACCTAGACACTGGACCAGAGATACCTGAACATGAACTGAGGCAATCTTTTCTCTCCTTGCCAGAGAAACCATACACACTCAGAGGAAATATGAGGCTTACAAGAACTAACAGAATACTACAACCAGAACATAAACAAAGAAAGGAGGAGACTTAGGGTCTTATTACGAGTTCAGTGACCTGTGAACCAACATAACAAGTTGTCAGTGTTGCCTGTGAAGGGGACATTGCCAGACTGCCAGGTCTGCCAGCACACCGGTGAGCACCAGGACGGCAGTCTGGGGTAGCCAGCCTCCATAGGGTGGTCAAGAGGGACAAGACCGTTGTCAATATTATGAGTTGGCTGTTCCACCAGCCGACCACTGTGATTGGACCGCCACCCAAATAACAGTGGAAAGGAAGGATTTGGTGTGCATACTCACCCATGTCCTGTTTTTGCATCTGATTTGAAAGGTGGATCCCTTCCTCCAGGTCCCACTACACAGGAGCAGCTTCACCTTCGAGGGGGTCGACGATGTCAGCAGCGATACACAGGTAAGTGCACATCTTACCATGAACCCATTGCCTGGACTGCCCACATATGGGGGGGAATTCTGGTAATGCGTAGGTGGTATACTTTCATATGGATCATGCAAATGTGTTCATTTAATACATATGTTGTCGAAATGTACACACATGCCTCAATATATATGGAGATACAGTTCCGACCGCCACAGCCACACTTCTGGATCTGCAGGTAACTCTTAATATGGAGGATAGTAAGCTACAGTGCAGCAGTTTTGTGGTGGTCATGGTCATGGACTTGAGGCACAAACTCTCCGCACATCATCTAAAACAGCTCAGAGAACTAAGACACGCCTACAAAAACCTAGCATGGAATGCCAAAGAGGAGTTCTTGTGATTCGAGCTAGATATCAACAGAAACTGCACAGACAAATTGTTTAAAATTGTTAAACAAAAAACAGCGTTCAACAATGTCATCTCAACTAGCAACTCTTCCTCAATGAGCTGTGAAGCCTTCTCTTTCTGCTTTGTGATTATTTAAGGACAATTGAAAACTCAATAGCAATCAACATCAAACAGTTTCAACATCCATGTCTAACCACTCACCAACCCCAATAGGAAACTGTGAGAGGGTGCTAACATAAAACATTCCCAAAAATTAGGCCAACTTGAATGAATCCGGAACCCTAAGTGAAAATGAAATCCGTAAAATCATTATGACAATGAAACCAACTGCACATTTCAGTGTCCCCCATCCCTCCCAAAGTCTTGAAAGATGTAAGCCATATTTTCTCGCCTATGAGGACAAAGATAGTGAACTTTTCCCTCACACAAGGCACAATCCCGGACTACCTGAAAAAATGACAAGTAACAGCTTGCCTGAAAACAACCTTATGCCGATCCGACAGACCTAATTAATTTCCACTTGGTTCCTCGCAAACCATCGGTAAAAAAGTGTTCATGACCATTTATGTGAACATATCAAACACTACAGCATGGTCTACAAGTTGGAGTCAGGTTTCAGACCAGGTCACAGCACTGAAACAGACATCCTGTCCATGGGCGTCTCAAAATACTGGACCAGAACAAATTGTGCCTACTAATCCTCCTCAGTTTGTCCTCAACATTCGACCCAGTCAACCACAACAAGCATTTGGAGTTTCTGGAGTTACTAGAACTTTGAATAAAAGGTCAGGAAGTGTGTTAAATTGGTTCTCCATCTTTAATTATAATCAATCACAACAAACCAAATTGGGGGGGCATACTGTTCAACCCAACCCAAGTCAGATTTGGGGTACCGCAAGGATTCACCACATCCCGCACTCTTTTCAAACCTATATATGGAACACTTGATGGAGAGCATCAGACGAGCAAACCTGTGGTACCACAATTCTGGCTGCCTCAAAATTACCTAAAACTGAGTACCCTGAAAATGTAATTCCATCACACAATTTTTCATACATTGAAGAATGGATTAATCACTTAGGCAACCTCAATTGCAAGGCCAGCATCATCAAATAAGTGAAATGCCTTGGGATAACACTGGATAAAAATCTCAGCATGCAAGCACATATCAGTGCAGTCACTTATCCAAATGAACCTCAGTAGAAAGAAGGGATACCATTCCTCGTCATGCGTGTCCCCAAAAGGGACAGGTCTATGTGTCCTTAAAAGTGACAGGTCTGTGTCCCTAAAAGTGACATGCCTGTGTGTGTCCTTAAAAGTGACAGGTCTGTGTCCCTAAAAGTGACATGCTTGTGCGTGTCCCCAAAAGTGACAGGTCTGTGTGTCCTTAAAAGTGACAGATCTGTGTCCCTAAAAGTGACATGTCTGTGTGTGTCCTTAAAAGTGACAGGTCTGTGTTCCTAAAAGTGACAGGGTGTTCCTGTCCTTAAAAGTGGCAGGGTGTTCCTGTCCTTAAAAGTGACATGTTCCACGCCCCATAGCTGTGTCCTTAAAAGTGACAGGTCTCAACCCTCTATGACGGCTGTAGGTGTCCATTTGTCCCAAGGGGAGATCTTCCAAAGGGTGGGGCTTGTTTTGGGACCATCAGCGAACCAGAGTCCTATGACGTTTGTATGCCATTGTTATGGTGTAGAGGTGTACGCCCCTTTTAGGGACTGCTTAGGATACATATAAGGCGTCCTTAAGAGCCTCGTACAGCAAGCAGAAGCCTGAATGCAAAAAGGTGCCCTCACCCCACATCAGAATGAAGAGATACAACCCATTCGTGAAAAGGCCAGTGTTGGGTGGCTCCCAACCCACTATCAATAGATATTACCGCAGTTTAACACCCCTGGTAATGGACGAGGATGCTCAACAAGAAACCCCTAGGGATATGGGCTGTGGCGTTACTGGTTTTGGCAATGGCATATGTAGGCCTATGGAAGCACTCCTTCTCAAGGATTGTGTATGTCGGAGGTCCCCGATTAAGGGCGACAGCAGCGAACGTGAGGGCTCATGTAGTGGCAGCCTGCTCGCTGGCCTCAGTTCAATGGACCTGGAGGCAGCTGAAGAAGCTGTAGCACCTCCTAATACACCCGTCTATGAAGACATGGCCCTTCAGGAGGATAAGGCTGCTGAGAAGGACGTTCTGCACCAGCCTGCTACAAGCGTCGAAGATGATGGGGCATCACAGGACATTAGCGACTCTCAAGATTTCAGAGCCGCAGCAGAAGACGATGAAAATGCGAAGGTTAGTAACATTTTTAAAAAGAGAATGTAATGAGCAGGCAATTACATAATGGTTTATTTTATTTCTTCAACTAACAAACTGTCAATATTTTCTTATTTTTGACCCTGGGGAGCAAACACAGTTGGATGCACCTACTTCATAAACTATGTTAAAAAAGATGTAGCACCTCCTAGCACACCCGTCTATGAAGACATGGATCTTCAGGAGGATACGGGCGTTGAGAAGGGTGTTCTCCAACAACCTGGTACAAGCGTCGAAGATGATGGGGCATCGCAGGACATTAGTGACTCTCCAGATTTCAGAGCCGCCGCAGAGAGCGGTGAATATGCAGAGGTTAGTAAGAAAATGTTATGCACAGTCACCTACATAACGATGTATTTTATTTCTTCAACTTACGGATTGTAATTCTTTCTTTTTTTGAACCCTAGAGAGAAACCCCAAAAACGCCTGCGCCAGAATGGCGGTCTACAAAAGCGAGCAATGTAATTTTCAATTGTCTGTGTTGCTCAAAACAGGCTGAAAGTTCCACATGCCAAGACCGTGATGGCTGAGACAAGTGTGTATGCGGCCCGCACATGTGTGAACAGGAAGATAAAAGCATGACCTACTACGCAAGGCAGGAAGTTAAGGCTTTCGCCGCACAGGTGGTACTAAACTGTGTCAGGCGTGACTATTACAGCCTTTGAACAGCCATCAAATGAACGATCTGCAGCAGGAGGCTCACCAATGCTTGTGTGAATCATACAGAGCAAGAACAATATGCTATATTTGTAGTTTGTTAGACCGGTACAAGGTGTATAAACTGTTAAGGGCGGTGTATAGGTTGTACGCTGAAAAGAAGCATGTCCACCCTGATATGTTGAGAATCTTGACATCTGCACTCAATGAGATCCGATAAGCCTATGACCCGAGCTTAAAACTACCGGGTATGCAGGGCATGGGCACCACTTTCAACAGAAAGATGATAGAAAGACTCGTAGCAAGACGTATGTGTAATCTGTATAAAAAAATCGAAAATAGGGTATTTGGCCCCCTGAAAACTGTTTTAAACAGGGGCTTATTTAACGTTACATGATAGCGTGTATTTAGAACAAAGTAATAGAATGTTACACCTCAAGGTGACTCGGTGTTAACTCGTCCTTACGACACTTGCTGTGAAAAATGTAAAGTATACTCTGTTTATGATTTGTTAAATTTTTTCTTTACTTTATTAATTAAAGGCACTTATGCAAAATAAGTGGCATTCATTGTCTGGTGTGTAGCGGATGATAACTTGTCGGGTCCCTGTTAAGAAAACTTTATTATGATACACTGGGAGTTGGCAGCTTGGGAAGTGCCAAAGCTCTATATAGAAGGGCTGTAGATGAAAACGAACCTGTAAGCAGAGATCTGGTGAAGAACTGGTTATCAGGAGAGGAGGCATATTCACTACATAAACCCGCCAGAAGACGTTTTAAGAGACGGCCTACAATCGTTAATGCACGATTAGATTATCAATGGCAGGCGGATATCATCAGCCTTCAATATTTAGCAAAACATAACAACGGAGCTCACTATATAGTAACCGTTATAGATGTGCTGTCCAAGTATTCCTACGCAGAAGCGTTACGCGATAAAACTGGGGCTAGCGTCACGGCCGCTTTTAAAGCCATCTTCGAGAAAGGCCGAATTCCTCAAAAACTACAAACAGATGCCGGCAAAGAATTCTTAAACAATACATTTCAGAATTTATTAAAGCACCACGGCGTTCAACATTTTGTAACACACACACAGAGGTAAAAGCAGCTGTTGTAGAGCGGTTTAACAGAACTTTAAAGTCTAAGATGTGGAGGTATTTTACGGCCGACAACACCTACAGATATGTTGATGTTCTACAGGCCTTTTTAGATGTATATAATGCCAGTTATCACAGGACCATCAAAACAGCACCCGTAGAGGTAATTCATAGTAATTCGTTTGGAGAACTGTGTACGGACATAATTTCGCTACAAAGGTGAAGAAGCCTATTTTTAAAAAAGGTGATCACGTAAGAATTTCAAAATTGAAAAGGGTCTTTACGAAGAGTTATCAACAGACTTTTAGTGATTAAATATTTATAGTGGAAAGTGTGGAGCTTAAAGAGGGTTTGTATATCTACAGGTTAAGGGACTATGATGGGGAAATGGTGTCTGGGGTATTTTACAAGGAAGAGTTACAAAGGATACCCGACAAACCGCATAGGGTGTATAAGGTGGAAAAGATTCTGAAAAGAAAAGGTAGAGGCGCTAATAGTCAGGCATATGTCAAATGGAGGGGGTGGCCAGAGAAATTTAACAGTTGGGTGCTGGCCAGCTCCCTGAAGGGTGTGTGAGCTGAGGATCGTCTAAAAGCTGATGTTAAGATATCACCCTGCCGTCCAACGCTTCTAAAGACATGTTCCCCGACACCCAAATTTCTAATTATACAGTGAAATTGGATAAGCCTGTGGACCTGAAAGGTGATTGGCAGGTAGCCCTAACCGAGATCCAATACCCTAGAACCTGGAACACATTTACACAGACCGAGGCTAAGTTTTACCTAAAGCGTGAGCAGGACCCATACGGCTACTACCCAACCGTTTTAAGTATTGTCGACGCCATCAACAAAGCCATAGGTACCATTGAAACATATACGAATACCCATCTGTCACTAGATAACGTCAGATGGAAGGTGTTTCTTAAAGCATCGAGTCACACCACAACGTTTAACTGTACTGGTAAATTAAGCTGAGTTTTAGGAACAGTACAGAATGCTAAAAGTCTGGTCTAACCGGATCACATGTGCCCTGATATTAACGGGGGATTCTACACGCTCTATGTGTATAGCCATATTGTAGAGGCACAGAGGATCGGAGATAGTTACTCGCCCTTGTTAAGATGTGTCCATGTACAGGGCGAAAATAATACGATGGTCAATATTCAATTCAACAAACCCGACTACATAGCAGTTTCTAAAAAACATTTTGACCCTATTTCAATTATGATCTTCGACGATCAGTCGCAGCCTGTGTCCTTTAAATACGGGAACGTTATTGTAAAGCTTCATTTAAGACCGAGACGCGACAGAAGTTATTAAGCAGATGTCATGGTGGTGGTGAAAACATACTGGGACCCTTCAATGTACAAGGACTATTACCGAAACCAGGCCGGCTATGGAGGCCCACCGTACTTTCAAGGGTCACCTGTTATGTATGGGGCTGGTCTAGGAGGTTTCTTCCGCAGTCTTTAGAAGAGGTATGCCATTCTTGAGAAAAGGCTATGAGATTGTAAAACCGCATGTTAAGGCGGCGGCTTCGAACATTGCCCATTATGTTGTTAGCTGTGTTACTTCAGCGGTTGCCGAAAGCATGAACAAACAACCACAAGAAGGCGCTGGCTTAGTGTACAAGCCATGCACGAGTGTTAAAAGGAAGCGCGGCGCATAAAGACGCAGAGGACCTCTGGCCCCCTATAAAAAAAAGAGGAATTCTTCAAAGCGTGCTCAGAAAAGAAAAACCCCAAGGCGGAAGAGAGCTACCAAGAAGAGATCCTCCTCTAAAGCAAATATTTTTTAAAGCATGGCCTTCGTACATTGTGCATCGGGCGAGTGCGCCAAATCTGAATTAGACTTGTTTACTCTAAAGTCTACGCAGACAAGCATCGAAAACAGCTTCTTCATGGAGGTATCGCCTCCATGTTATGTAGTTATGGTGGTTACGCATAACATTGACAGTCATTACTAAAGAAATATATGAAGAAAAATCACTGTTATACACGTAGAAGGCACAGTTATTCAAAAAGTCTGTAGAAACATTAAGGATTAATCCACGTGTGGGTTTTGGACTTGTGTCTTTTTCACCGTACTGAAGGCCCCATGGGGTTGCTCCAAGAGGGGGATAGTAGGGGCCCGTCAGAGGCGGCAGGCAATGGCGGGAGGGGGCCTTTAAACTTTCACGCATAAGGCTGTGGTCGTTATTGCCCACGAGTGTGGAAGGGATGTTGAGTTCAGCGGCCGCTTGTAGAAACTGCTCCGAGCCTCTAGGAGCATTTTGATGCGTTAGGATCTTGAGGTGAGTGAGACTTTTGACCAGATCGTACATGTGTAAACCAACAACTTGTAGAGAAATTCACCACGTTCATAAGTCTTTAGAAGCGGCTAGTTTACTCATCAACATTTACGCGGGCACCCTATTCCTCTGACTTATATTTTTTAGGAGGTTGTGAACAAAAATACCCGAGGGAGGGGTCTGGGAAGGCTGCCGCTGTTGGGGCGGCGTAGCATGCGCAGGCACTGCTGGCTGTTCAGAGTCCGGGGCATATAAAGTTAACTTTTTTTTCGGTATCCCACTGTTTGTAGTAGCTTAGAAAATGTTTAAGGGTGCTGGTGTAAAGGGTAGCTTTGTCGTAAGGGTTTAGATACGTCCGGTTCAAAATGTCTTTAATTTCAGCATCCAGGCGTAGAGTCTCATTTCGCCGTATATCCCAGGCATTGTCCGCAGTAGAGCCCAGTTTCTCCAACTGTTGTTTAGGAACCAAATACGTCTTTGAGGCATGCTCCATCACAGTTCTGAGAGGAGGCTTGTAATTACGGGTATAGCTATGCCCAGCAATGAGCCTATAAAACCCCCAGACTGTTTCCCCAGTTTCTTCTTGGTGATGAGTGCGGCCCTTTTATTAATGAGCTTCCTGATAAGATGTTGCTTCTTCTTCAACACTTGTAACTGGCTCTTCGATATAGGGACGTTGCCTTTTAGGGTGTTGAGAGCTATTTCTGAAATGGCTGCCACTAAATCGTCAGAAGCAGTGCAGAGGAGGGCCTTTCGGTGTTGGGGACTGGCTGTTACCAACATTTTCAGAAGGGCCAAATTGCGACGTAGGCAATCAGACATGGTCAGCACCTGGGGGTTATAAGGCCTGGCTACAAATGTCTCTAAAGGTCTTCAGCACTGCTTTTTATAGGCTCTGGACTTAGTCTTTGGGGTGTAAGTGACTGGGAGATCAGGGGGAAAAATATCCACTCTTAGTCTGTAGTTTTCTAGAGTATTATTTTTTAAGTCGAGCAGCAGGTAGCCATGGGGTTTTGATGTAGCGTCGTTAAAGGCCTCCATGAAGAAGTGTGTGTTCCCAGGGTACATCTGCTTAGCTATGATGGATATTTGCTGTTTGTCACTGGGATTTTTAAATAAAACAATGTATGAGGCATTGAGCGCTATAGAGCGCCTGTTGTTACCCTTGTAAAACAAGTTCTGCACAATGTAACATATGCTTAGATTGCGGTGATGTGAATATTGAGTAAAAGCTCGTTCTAGCTCAGGATGGTCACCACCTTCACGCATAAGGTCATCAACAATCACCATGTTTACAAGGGTCGGGGGTAGCAGCACATCATCGTTGAGATTCTCAGGTATACCTTCTATGAATCTGATATGAGGGAAGCTGCGGGACAGGCCGGTATAAAGCTCTTGCCAGCACGAATAAAACCATACGATGTTATTAGGTTTTTCGGATAAGGCACCTGCAGCATTTTCTAAGAGTTTTTTTTATAAAGGAGCTTTTACCACAGTTTGAGGGCCCTGCTAACACACAGGAGAATAGGTGCTGTAATATGGTGTCCATTGTGCTGGAGGTGTCCTCTCTAATGCTCCTAATATCCGTACAGCAGTGTTTTTTAATCATTAGTCAAGACCCTTTTGTCAAAAACAACGCGTAAGGTTTTATGTAGGGGCTGTGTTGTAATTTCCCACTTCTTTTTGCATCTGACTATGCAGGGCTGGTTAACAACTATGGTTTTATCATTTTCATGATTGGCCCCTGCAGAGTATTCATGCACCAGATCTTTTAGACTGTCAAAATGAATTTTTAGGGTGTTGCTGACATTTAATGTTATACCTTTGACCTTCATACACACTTTGTTGGTGTTCGTTTTGTACGAGTATGTCTTAGGTCCGGAGGTAGTATATTCTATTATGTGCTCATCCTTATCAAGTTCGCTGGTCAAATTACCTAGATAATCCCCAAGAGGAGGATCTTCATCCCCCTGTTTACTCAGAAAAATCACTGAGTCGGTATCATGATACAGACAGCGGTCCTGGAGTTTATCCATAACACCGTAAAGCTCTAGAAGGGCGTGTGCAGTCGTGAAGCATGCTATAAAGATGTTTATGTTGTTTCACGTTGTCATCATCGATAAACTCGCAGCCGGACACCTCGTAACAAGGTGCAAAAAGGTACTTAAACAGTTCGTCAGGATCTGTTATTAAGGTCATATTTGACATGTTTGTACGCTGTGCGAATTTTCCCCATAAGGAGTTGAGACAGAGTTTGGCTAACTGTCGGCGGGCAGGGTTGATCTCCATCAAATGTGGCAGTAAACATATACCCTCATGCGTGTGGTAGTCATCTATGTATTTCTGCTTTGCAGCTTGACTAGTACACCAATCGGGATATCCGGAGCCTCCTGTTTGTCTCTGAGAAACAAATTAATGTAGCGTGAAAAGAGACGTGTCGTGGTCCTCTTAAAATGCCACACCTTGTGTACTCTGCCGAGTCTGTAGCCTTTGTCTAAAGCAGCTTGGACCTCGATGGTGCACCAGGTCCCTGTGAGCATCCTTTGTTCTTCGGTGTGACTGCAACCACCGACCTCTTTAAACACAGCGCATGTTCTACAGAGGGGGAACATCAGCTTACCATCGACTTAGTATGGTAACACTGGAAAGTAAAGCTGGCTTGGAGGATAGATTTCACATTTGACTAGCCCAAAGTATTCGGAAAGGGGCTTAAAGTCTCTATATATGATGGTAGGGTGCTCTAAGGGGTACACCTTCATTTTGTTTACAAACGGGTACAGACTGGTGAAATCATAATAGTGCATTTTCTCACCCTCCCCAACAGCCTTGTACAGCTGTATGGCATTTGTACGCCCCCCGAATAAGGCATTGCGGGGTTCCAGAGGTTGTGGTAAATCACGCCTCTGAAGGAAAGAACAGAGCTCGGTGTTGGTTGCTACCATCTCTAAACACTCGTGCTCCCATAGTACCCGCAGAGCAAAGCCACATTTTTCAACATACTGGACCCTTATCATAGTACGTCTGTGTAAGTGTCCAAATTTGGCTCCCATCAGTCTGTTAAACTCATGGGGTTTGTAACACTGAGGACAGCCGTGGTAAAAACAGCTGTTGTATTCAAAGGCCGTCTGCACGCCCTTAATTTCAGTATACCCATCCAGGTAATAGGGGCCCAGGCGGTATTCACCACCCTGTAAGGCAAGCCGAATATCTATGTCTTCCTTCTCAGAGACGTACATGAGCCATTGGATAGAAGGGGTTGAATAACGTTTCTGTTTACCGTTATAGAGGTCTGGTGGCACTAGATCGATACTTTCTGTTCTTAAAAACATGTGCTTGTAGATGGACATAGAAAGAACAATTGGAGGAGTATAACCCGATGAAGGGGATGAAGGCTTTATCCAAATGAGGAAGCACTGTTCCTTTGTTAGTAAACCCCTCACTCACCACCTAGTGGTGACTTGCTTCATCATCGGGGCCCACCCAAGTGGCCTAGCGTCACTTGGGTGTGCTTCAACACCTGAGTTACACTGGAGCAGGAAGTGAAGTGTGGGATGTAAACAAAAAAAGTGTGAGTGTTAAAATTGTCCTGGTTAATGCTTTTGTATAGATTTTAATAAAAAAGTAACTGGACAATGATAAAAATATTGGTGAGATAATAGTAGGAGAGTTACGGCCTACGTATCTCAGCTATGTGTTGGTCAACATGTTTCTACCATATGGGGCAATCCCCGGTATTCTTCAGGACCAAAACAAGGAAATGGGAGGTGTGCGCCCCCTAAAAGACGCACCCTGTCCTAAATCCTTGGTCATCCAGAAGCAAAATCTACTTCTGGGCAGACACACCTAAAATGTAGGGTGCCAATAAAAACCTAGGGAAAGAAAGAAAGTAAATGTAATAGTTACTATCCTGTAACGTAGTGCAGGATTAGGGTGCAGAATACGTGCAGTTATCCTTGCTTTCCACAGTGGTGAATGAAACAGTGCCTTCATCAGTAGAGAGCGTGTCTACCAGTGTTGTGGAAACGTGCTCATTATCATGGGAGTAAAAATTGCAGACCGTATATCCGGTTTCAGGGATCTAAATTGGCGTCCTCTGTGCGTGCCAGAAATAGCATGCTTCTGCCGTACATTAGAGTGCATTGAACTGGAGTGCTCATATATTTACCGTCGTGGAGCATATTGTGCCAACTGGATGTTTACCTTATTTGTTAAATAGGTTCGAAAATATCCTAATCAGGATCAGTGTTGTACATATGCAAAGACAGACTAGACTCATACACACATATAACATAGAGCTTGTCACGAAGCGTAACATGTCTGGAAAAATGGGGGCTTACTGGAGAAGTACTCTTGTCGAGTTGCATCAAGCAGGAAGTAGGGGCTTCGCTGGTAGCAACATATTCTAATTGGAAAGGTATATGTTGCATAGTGAGAAGTTAACCTACAAAGCGGTTCGTATGCTCAAACCATTCAAGGAGCCTGCATGGGGAGAAAAATTACTTACAGTTGAGAGTAGCGAAGTAAGGCGGTTCACCTACGTCTACCTGCCGCTGCTCGGGTGCAATGAGTGAGTGAGCGCGGTGGGCGTATATGCGCTAGCATACTTCCGGGTGGTATCACGTGACCGCTACGGCGGCCCGTTAGGGAAGGAAGGCTGGAAGCTGCGCCTGCGCCTTGTCAATGTTGTGTCTCGTGATCACTTGGAAGGTTCCTAGGCAAGCGTGCGTTGGCATGGTGATCAGACAATGCTGCGCTTGCGTATTTGGAACGGAATGTGGCCGGGGGCTGGGAATTAGGAGTATTCGGAAATCAAGGTTTCTTGAAAATAAGTGGGTTGTACTGAACCTGAAACCCTGATGAAAAATACCGGCAACTTATGGAATGGGATATACTCATGTGCCGGGGGACTGAATCCGGGGAACTGGCTAAAGTAGATATTGCTTTAGCACAAGAGGGTGTACTGATTATGTGAATCAGAGGGGGAATAGCAGTAGTAGCAAGCAGGGTCAACAATGGGAGTCTATGTTAAAAGGGCTGATTTCGGAATTAGATGCATTCCTGTGTCATCGGACTACATTAGTATGAGATGGTGTTATTTTAGTACAGAGTTCCACGGGATATTGTCATTAAGACCATGTATATGAGTGGAAAGTCTGTATATCCATCTCTGTTCTTTTTCAAATAGACGAGCCTGGATATTAGGGCCCGCTTGTAACTGTTCAATAACTGTCCACCTCATGTCGTTGGTGGTATGATGGGCAGTTAGAAAGTGGTCAGTGAGTTTAGTCATGTTCTTCTTGCATCTTATCGTGCTCCTGTGTTCGCAAATGCGTTGTTTTATTTTGCGTGTCGTCATACCCACGTAGGGTTTTCCGCAGGTGCAGATGATCAAGTAAATGACATTATTGCTATTGCAATTAGTGTGGGATCTCTGTTCCCATGTTTTTCCAGGTTCCAAAACGATTGTCTTGGTGTTTTCTGTCAGGTGACAGACACTGCAGTCCCCGCACCGAGAATGTCCAGTAACTGGTGGCAGACCCCATATCTGTGTTAATGTCGGGTCACTGGTGGTGGTATTGTTTTTGGGTCTTGTGTTGACCAAGGTGTTTTTCAAACTGATCGCTTTCTTGTATGAGAAGAGAGGTTTCTCCCAGTTGAATGTTCCAGAGTTTATTATTGACCAGTGCTTTCTGATGCTTTTACTCACTTCATTGGAAATCACATTTTATGTGGTCACACATGTCAGTGGTGTTGTGTCTCTGTTGTTTTCGGTTTCTTCCAACAGAGCTTCACATGGTTTCTTGCTCGTCGTTGGCACTTCTTTGTGATTTTTGTTGGATACCCACGTTGTGATAATTTTTCGGTGAGGTCTTCAGCCTGTTCTTTATAGTCCATAAGATTACTACAATTCCTACGTAATCTTAAATATTGACCATAGGGAAGGTTCTCCCTCAATGGTCGAGGATGAAAACTTTCAAACCTAAGGAGGTTATTTTTAGCCGTAGGCCTAAAGTGTGTTTTGGTGGTCAAGATTTCTTGCTCTTTTCGAATCTCAATGTCTAGGAAGACCATTTTATCCTTGTCTATGCTGTGGGTAAAGTGAAGATGTTGATCACAGCTGTTAAGCCAGGTGATGAAAGTTGTTAGAATTTCTTGAGGGCCCTTCCAAATTGCTAGCACGCCGTCAATATACCTGCGCCAGAATACAATATTTTCCAAGTATGGGTTGGTGGGTGAGAGAATGTGTTTCTTCTCGAAATCAAAAACATAGAGTCCTGCTATGCTAGGCGCAAAAACACTGCCCATAGACGTGCCCCCTATTTGTAAATACAGGGATCCTTCAAACTCAAAGAAATTCCTTTTGAGGGCCAAGGTTGCACATTCAATGATGAATTCCTTAGGTGTTCTGTGTTCCCATGTAGTTTGCTCCAAAGTTTCTTTTAGGACATTGATGGTGGCGTCCTGAGGGATGTTGGTATAAAGGCTTTCTATGTCGAAGCTGACCAAGATCATGTCCTCATCCATTTTGATGGTTTCCAGGAGTGTTAGGAGGCTTTTAGTATCTTTCAGGTAGGTGGAGGTTCCTTGTACAATTGGTTTTAAGAAGTAGTCACAGAATCTGGATAGTGGTTCAAGGAGTGAGCCTATCCCGGATACTATCGGTCTACCTGGTGGTGGTGTTCTGTTCTTGTGCATCTTTGGTACCACGTAGAAATATGGTATTTTTGCCTCTGTTTTGGTTAAATAATCTGCTTCCTGTTTGGAAATTTCACCTTTGTGTTCCGCTTCTTCAACCAGTTCCACTATTTCTCTTTTAAGATCATCTGTGGGGTCGTTGGTGAGGGGAAGATAATTTTTCCGATCTTCAAGTAATCGTCTGCATTCCTGCTGGTAATCAGTGCGGTTCATGATTACTAGGCCTCCGCCCTTGTCAGCCGGTTTGATGATGATGGTATCATCTCCTTTGAGATCTGATAGGGCTTTCCTCTCAGCTCTACTGATGTTTTGATATCGTGTAGGGGTTCTGGTGGATTCAATATCATTGAATACCGCTTGTTCAAATGTATTTATTTCCACTGGAATGGTATGTGGTGGGGGAACAAAGGTGGATCTTGTTCTTAGGCCAGTTACGTTGGGCACTTCCTCAATGTTATCTTTGTTAGTTTTTTCAAAAAACGCTTTCAGTTTCAGTTTTCTAAAGAAAGCTGCTAGTTCGCAGTGCAGTTTGAACTTGTCTAGATTGGCAGTGGGGACAAATCCTAGTCCTTGGTTGATGTGTGTATGAGTCTAGTCTGTCTTTGTATATGTACAACACTGATCCTGATTAGGATATTTTCGAACCTATTTAACAAATAAGGTAAACATCTAGTTGGCACAATATGCTCCACGACGGTAAATATATGAGCACTCCAGTTCAATGCACTCTAATGTACGGCAGAAGCATGCTATTTCAGGCACGCACAGAGGACGCCAATTTAGATCCCTGAAACCGGATATACGGTCTGCAATTTTTACTCCCATGATAATGAGCACGTTTCCACAACACTGGTAGACACGCTCTCTACTGATGAAGGCACTGTTTCATTCACCACTGTGGAAAGCAAGGATAACTGCACGTATTCTGCACCCTAATCCTGCACTACGTTACAGGATAGTAACAATTACATTTACTTTCTTTCTTTCCCTAGGTTTTTATTGGCACCCTACATTTTAGGTGTGTCTGCCCAGAAGTAGATTTTGCTTCTGGATGACCAAGGATTTAGGACAGGGTGCATCTTTTAGGGGGCGCACACCTCCCATTTCCTTGTTTTGGTCCTGAAGAATACCGGGGATTGCCCCATATGGTAGAAACATGTTGACCAACACATAGCTGAGATACGTAGGCCGTAACTCTCCTACTATTATCTCACCAATATTTTTATCATTGTCCAGTTACTTTTTTATTAAAATCTATACAAAAGCATTAACCAGGACAATTTTAACACTCACACTTTTTTTGTTTACATCCCACACTTCACTACCTGCTCCACTGTAACTCAGGTGTTGAAGCACACCCAAGTGACGCTAGGCCACTTGGGTGGGCCCAGATGATGAAGCAAGTCACCACTAGGTGGTGAGTGAGGGGTTTACTAACAAAGGAACAGTGCTTCCTCATTTGGATGAAGCCTTCATCATCCTTCATCGGGTTATACTCCTCCAATTGTTCTTTCTAAATCCTTGACCAGGGAATCAGGAGTATTCCCCGTCCAGTAACTACGGACACAACTCCTTACTCTCTTTGTGTTCCTAATAATGTAGATGGACATACACATGGAGGCCAAGGTGATGTTTTGAAAAGGGTCTATGTATTCAACCGACTTTGACATTTGAGGTGCCTTGGGTTTCAAGACCCTGACTTTCTTAGTCATTTGAGGCGTTTTGTGTTTCATGACCCTGACTTTCTTAGTCATTGACACCACAACATCTCTGAAGAGGTTGAATGCCTGTCCCAGGATCATTACATCGGCCTTGCAATAGGCTTTCAATTCGGTTTGAAAATTAAACTCCTTTTCACGGTTTTCAGAGTACCACTTGTGTCTATGAATCTTATTTATAACTCCCCAGCCATTAACAACATCAGCTTGGACCCTTGAGTGATGAGTTCTACTTGCACCTTTTCACGAATCATATTCTGTAAAATAAAGAATGATTCGTATGCTTTAGAGTTGTGGGCCAGCATGGTATACCCTTTGAATTTGGACTGAATGAACGTATTAAGGAAATCACCAACGCACGTTCGCCCCTCAAACTCCCAGCAGTCATCGGAAGTTAGATGGTGGGCGTAAATATAGTTAGGTTGGTGTACCCCGTCTCTTGTGTGCACTCTATATCAAAAACAATGTAATCTTCGGTTTTGGGCTGGTGTCTGTCTTTAACCATGTGACACTGGTGTACAAATCCAGGTCGACATGGAATCTGACACCTTGGACATTTCATGCCTTTGCATTTGTGCTCTGACGGCACATACCGGCCACACTCTTGACAGTCCATTTTAGGGCTGCATTTAATACCTTCATGGTGTATGCATAAGCAGTCTTGCGAGCGACAAAACATTTTACAGGTGCGATACAGCACCTACAGGGCATCGTCTACAACGCAACCATCCCTCTGACACATCTTGCAATGTATTTCACACTGATGCTGTGCCTTAATGTTGTATATATGGTCGCAATGTGTGCACACGTACTTGACTCCCAGAAAACTTTTAAGGTTCAAGATACCGTAAAAGTGATTCTCATGGTGAAGGACATATACAGTCTTGTTTTTCACACGATCCCCGGTTGTAAAGTACTTCCAAGAACCGTTGTGATAAAGAACTTTCACCGTAACGGCGAAATTGTTCTCAAAAAGACCTATGTCGCCAAATCCGACCAAGCGATTTGGAGGTATTTCAAGAACCTCATAGGCTTCAGCTGCTCTACACATGATGACAGCGTTGGTGGTGTTGCCACCCATCATCAATCCCACGATGCTGGCCGCCAGACATGTATTGGCTGCTCCGTTGTTAAAGTTGAGCAGCCAACGTTGTGTCTTACCAATGATCTTACTGTACAGGACACTCTTTAAAGGCCTGAAAACTCCCCCCTCTCGACCCCTTACAATGAGGGCTATGACTCTGAAAGTGCCATAGGCGACTAGTTCAGCCTTACTCTGTAAAAGCTTTGACAGGTTTTCTAAAAATTCCACAGCATCAAACACATCAAGGGCCCTTCGTTTGGGGAACAACAGACTGTCAAGGCCCTGCCACTGGAAGCGGAGCTGGAAAAAATCATTAGGACCCACATCACGTATCAACCTATCTATGAGTGATTGCACAACCTGCTGTATGACTAAATGTCCGTGCATGGAGGGCCTTATCCGGTGTAGGTTAATAAATCTAAACTCCTCGTAGTGCTCTGTAGCGTTAAATCTCTCTACAGTACGGCTGAAGGTTCTGACGCTCTCTAAGAACACTGTCTCTGAATCCTCATCTTGAGGAATCTGACTGGTGGGGGAGTTTGCTGCTGTATCATTTTGGGGATTCTGGTTTAGGCCGGGCTCGGGGGTCCTTTTAAGACGCCGTGTAGCGCATATTTTGGCTTCCTTTAATTTACTTATGAAAAGCCGGCGTTGCTTAGCGCTATTAGCCCACTTATGTATTTTGCGGGCCCATACTTTCCTAGGCAGCCGACACCCTCCTAGCTGAACAGTATGGTTTGTACCTGTGTGTGATGTGCTCATATAGACCTCTGCCACAGCCCCAGCCCTAGGGCCTTCTGTGTGTACCTGGGATTGTCGTTTTGGTGCTCCACCCCGAGATCCCTCCAATTGCACCGCCCAAGGTTGGTCCCCATCTGAACTTGTGTAAAGACTGGAGCATTGTACCGGTGTATGTGATTCAGGCAGTGCTTGTGAAAATATATAAACTTGCTTGAGGGGTTTCATGTCCTTTTTACGGTTGAGGAAGCGTAAGAAGCGCAGGGACTTTGTCAGAACTGTGTGGACCCTGCTGCTGTATTTAGATTTACGCTTACTTTTATTAACACCCAGGGCTTGTTGGGTCTTTAAGGGCCTTCGTCGGCATAGTCAAGATGGGAAACTCCAAATGTCGGTCACTGTTGTTTGGCACGTTTGTATGATAACCCTTTTACACTGGTCAACCATTTGTAGTATCTTTCGCTGCGCCTCCAGCCCCGATCTGTCGACGCTACCGCACACCCCTAGTTTTAAGGTGGCAGTGTTCACTTGTCATTTTAACTTTATGACCGCCAATTGTATGTCTTTCACATGGGCCCCTAGTAACTCTTTTGGGTTTACAGGATCGTATTGCAGCGGATTAGAGATAAATACAGTGGCCGGTTGTACACCAGGCTGCAAAATCCCTGGACCCCCCACTCGCCCCATTCGCCGCAACACCATTCTGTAACTGAGGTACCGGAGGGTTCATAGAAAGCGGGTCCCATGCGAACACCCCGGGGCTGCCGTGAAAGGGTCCTCACTAGATATGTCCTCTAAACCCTGATTTGACCAATCGTCCCAACCCGTACTATTATCGCTGCATATTGCTGATGGTGATGTGTGGCTTACACTGGGGGCTGGGCTGGTTGGGCCCTATGATCCCGGCGGGGGGATAGCTGACATAAGGGTTGGGGAGTGTAAATGACCATCAAAACAATTGTGGTCCCTATCAGCTAAGGAATTGTCGTGGTTTTGGGCGGGTGAATGTCTAACAGCCGAACACAAGTACCCACTGTGCGTGCTGGAAGGGTCCTTGTGCACTGCTTCCGAGGTGCTATCAAGTTTGGCGACCATACCTACCAATGTCTTGAGACCACCACTGCTAGCTTTGTAAGGGGTGCTGGTGGGCTGAGCATTATGAGCCTCTGAGCTTCTAAGCCCAGCAGGCATGATTATAGCCGGTTTTAGGGTTTGGTCTAGGGGGAACCCCTCTACAGAAGCTGTTAGTTTATTTAAAACTATAAAGGACTTCAAGGTATGGGTAGGAGACGGCGTTGTAAGGGGCTTGATTAAGGGATCTGCCTGCACCCCGTGTTTCTTCTTAAGACAGGATCTTGAGAGGTGCCTCACTTTAGGAGTTTGGGGATGTACCATATCTTCAGAGATTGTTGTTGAGGCTTTGAGAAGGTTCAGATACGCCACATCGCTTTTACACTGAACAGGCCTAACTTTGTCTGGGCTTGTAAGTACGTCTTTTCTGGGCTTGTAAGTACGTCTTTGTTGTTGCCCCCCTCCTGGTGTAGAATAGACATTCCTGTAGGATTGCTCAACATGCTGGAGGAGGGCTTGATCTGACATTTCGCAACCGCGCCGGTTCTCTTTTGTATGTGCGTGTAGTATATGCAGAGCTTGTCCTGGCGCACAAGCCTACTCACACCTTTTGCTGCAGGCTCTGCATTCTGAACGGTCGTTGTTATGTTCCTTAACGGCTTCGCAGACCTCACATGTATTTTCAGCGGTGTTCTTTTGAACGGCTCCTAGAATGTAAGATAACAAATATATATATATATTAGAAAAAATAAAGAACATGTATAATGATGCTTACACTACCCATAGACACCCCACCACAATAATTTCTACACGGCCCCCCTTTATACAACCCCTACAACACGGCGGCTGCCCCCCTTCTACCTGCTAGAATAAAACACAGAGAGTTCTTTTTTTCGCACCCTTTTGTAAAAACATACCTTTTAGAGGTCTTTTCCCCGCTCCTTTCTTCGTCATCGGTTCCTTTTCATATGTTGAAGCTTTCCTCTTTAGCAGTCTTTCTTTTGATGGTGGTGCAGCCTCTTGCAAAGAGGCGTCGGTCGTGCTTATCTCTGAGGAACCTGCAAAGAAAAAAAATTCACATTTGTGGTATAAACAAGTCCTTAGCAGTCCCTTCTGAGAAGCCCTCCTACAGTACGCCCCTGGGGTTATTGGGCTAACAAAGTCTAAGTCTTTGACAGTTTAAAGAACCCTGGCATTTCTTTATAATTTACCTGAAAGAACCACATTATTCTTAAATCGTTGCGACACGTCCTGAGCCCCCAAGTATAGCTCTAGATCATCAGAATCTAGTTGTAGAGCGGCGTCATAATCTATAAAAGCATACACACATGAGAAGACCATTAGAAAAAAACAGAACTTCTGAGACAATGGTGCATAAAAACTACACAGAACTCTATGCAACTCTAAATACATATACCTGCTTGTATGGTTAGCATTTTGGCGTCTGTGATGTCTATTACAGGGATGTCCTGTTTATGGTTAGATTAAAAAACAAAAAAAAGTTTAAAACTACACCTCATAAAAAAGGCCTTACAGTTTGTTACATACACCTTAGAAAATGCCAATCATAAATTCAAAATTGAAATCAGCCTTGTCTGGACATTTAATTTTTAATAGGATCCCCTCATACTTACACACAATCTCAACATAGGTACACCCCTAACATGTGTGCATATCCATAGTATACAAACCTCAAGTTGTTCTTTACAGCCCTTTAATAAACATAGCGCCAGGTTAGAATTTTACTTATAAACTGCAAGTAACAAAAGGATATCTCCTAGGAAAAAAAGCAGTCACAATCTACCCCTAAATACATTATGCGGAGCACTGTCTACACTATATACACTCTCAGGGCTGCATTTAAAAGGGATGTCTAGTGGTAGAAAAAACATACATTTTAAAAATGGGCTGTCTGGGGGTAGAGCAAAAACATGAGAAAAACAACCCTGTGCCATAGCCTATGCTTCTGGGCAAATCACTTAATTTATTTATTTATTTATGCGTTTTTATATAGCACAGGCTTTACCCGAAGGTGTCAGAGCACTTCAAAATAGGAACAGTACTGATGCATGCGGCGCAAATTACAGGTGAACAAATTACAGAAGCAAACGTTTTGTTACATGAGGCAATAGTGACAATTGTGAGCAAACAAAATACAAGAGGTAGCAAGGGTACAGTACAGGAGGAAAAAAGTGGCATGTGTGCAGGTTACAAAAGGGTACAAAGTACAAGTAGAGGTATAATACTGCAATAAATGTCAGACACTCAAGCACAAGAACAAACATTGCGTAGGCATTGGTGGCACTTTTGCAAGTATCTAAAGCAAACAAAATGTAAGAGATTGCAAACGGTTTGTTACAAGGGAAAAGTGACGTTTGCATGTTACCAAACACCGGTAAAAGGGTAATACTGCAATAAAGGGCAGCCCTTCAGATCGTGTATGAGCTATATAAAATGACCCCCAAAACACGCGATCTTGAAAGCTGCAGGGACGCTGCTAATCAGGTCCCTGCTGCTGTAAACACATGTTTTTATTTTTTATTTATTGAATGCCCCCTTTGGGGCACAGCCAGCTTGTAGGAAGCTCTGCCAGGGATCTTCCTCAGCGCGTGTGCGAGGGCAGGCCCCACCCCTTTATGATGTCAGGGGTGTCCCTGGTGACATCACTAAGTGGTTGGGCATGCCCTGACATCCGCTTTGAGGACGCTGCCTGCTGCCCTGCCACCTGGTTTTAGAAAAAAACATTTTATTTATTGTCAGCCCCCCTTGGGGGACTGTAGACACCTATAAAGCCACAGCAGACACATGGGCGCCCCCAAGCATGGAGCTTCCTCTTCGTGTTTGCTAGGGCAGGGCCCACCCCTTTCGTGATGTCAGGGGTGTCCCCGGTGACATCACGAAAGGGGCGGGTCCTGAACTCTCAGTCACGAAGAGGGAGCTCCAAGGTCCCTTGCAGCCGCCGCCATCGGGATCCACTTGGGATCTGTGGAAATGCCATTGTCTGCCCCCCAGCCCCCAGAGCACAGCGATCTGTAAGCGGGCTCTGGGGTCTTCAATTTAAAAAACAGAGCCTCGAGCCCGCACACCGCCACACATTACCCCCACCGAGCTCCGCAGGTAGCACAGCGGGCTCTGGGGGGTCTTCATTTTTAAAAACATCGGGTCCGCGAGCCATCACTCAGCAGATCATGCCACACAACCCCCGGAGCCCCACAGGGCCCACAGCGGGCTCTGGGGGCTTTATGTTTATTATCAATAAAGGGGCTGTGGTGTGCGCTCTAGTCTACCGGCGTACACGTGATGACGTGCCACGCCGTAGGCTAGAGCGAGATAGGCGCGCATGCGCACAAGAGGAAAGAGGAAGTCGCGAAAGTGAATAAACGGCAGTTGGCGACCGGAGCATAAGGTAGTTAGACGCTCGGCGCCCTTAGCTGATATCTTGCAAGAGAAGTTCAATAAACGAAGACCTGAACACTATACCTGTATCTGAGTGTCCTGTGGGGGAGTTAAGAAACATTACAGTGGCGACGAGGCTGGGATCCGGACACCATCTGGTGCAGAGACGACGGCAAGGAGATCAACCCCCCACAGCCCACACCCACGAGCCAGTGAAGGCACAGGACCTGCAAAGGAAAGCAAGGGCGCGGCAGCAGCGCAGCAGCACGGCCAAGAACTAAACACCAACCTCACAAGCCAGGTCAGTGTGGCCCAAGTCCCTAGGAGCCCCCAGGCAGCAACCTGGCAACCAAGGGAGACACCCCCAAGCCAGAGGAAGGGGGGAGGACAGCGCAGGCAGCGCACACTACGAGGGACAATACCCCAGGTAGCCCAAGGGGTCAAGGTGACACGGCAGACAGCGCAGGAGCGTCCGGTGAACCTACCCATAGGGCCCAGGAAGGAGGACCTAGAGGGGAAGCCAGAATGGCGAATCAGGCGTCAGCCCTAATGGCACCAGTCCCGTTCCTAACCAGGCCAGGTGAACCCCAACTAAAATGGGAAGACTGGAAGGAATATTTCCTCAATTACATTGAAGCTCTGGAAGATGAGAGCGAAGGGGAATACAAGCCAGAAAGAAAAAAGAGGCTGTTGCTCCACAACTTAGGCCCAGAAGGGGTCAGAGTGTTTAAGAACCTGGTGCCCAAAGAGAGGGGTGCGGCGGAGACGGACGTTTTTGTGAACGCACTGGACGACCTGGACAGCCATTACCGCCCAGCAGTGTGCGTCTCGATAGACCGCTATAACTTCCAACAGAGAAAACAAGAGGCAGGAGAATCCATTGATGACTACGTGGCAGCCCTCCGCCTGCTAGCCATCACGTGTAGATATGGGAATCTACAAGATGAATACATCAAAGACCAAATAGTGATGCACACCACCAGCAGAGCAGTCCAAGACAAGCTGTGGGCGATGAATGAAACTACCTTGAAAGAAGTCGTGGCGATGGTCAAGAAGGCGGAAATGTCGAAGAGAGGCGCAGACGCGGCAAAAAGAGAAAGTGGGCCGAGACAGATGATCAACAAGATCGATGAGGCGCCGCAATCCAGCAAGCCCAAAAGCACCTACGGAGACCCGAAGAAGGACGGAAGAGGGTCTGGAAGGCAGACGCCTCGCCCCAACCAGGGAACGAAATTTGCGTGCTACAGATGCGGCAGTGCAGCGCACGCGGCCCAGGACAGGCGTTGCCCCGCGTTTCGCGCCAGGTGCTCATTCTGCGGGTTGACCGGTCACTTCGAAAAGGTCTGCCGAAAGAAAGGAACGAAGTCCACGGTCAAGTGCATCGACGCGGCCACGGCCAATGTGAGTGAAGAAGATGAACAAGGAGAAGATGACCTGGTGCTATGCATAGAGGATCAAGTGCTGGACGTATCCGGGAAGCGAAGGGATAAACCCCGCACCGACATGCGCATCGGGGGCATCAACGTATATGTGGCCGTGGATTCCGGGTCCCCCTGGACCATAGTGCAAAGATCGATATGGGAAGAGGATTTCGCACCAGTTTTAGGACCCGACCTGGAGCCGCCGGACATCAGACCCATCTCGTATACGGAGAATTCCATTCCACTGGTGGGATGCAAGGACTTGGAGTTCGAATTCAGAGGACGGTCAGCCACGTGCACCCTGTATGTAGCGGAAAAGGGCCCATCTGTACTAGGATGGAGAGACGCAGGTGCTCTCGGCATCATTCTCAACCCGGGAGGGAAAGAACAAATCCTGCTGACCGACGAATGGCCCCTCTCGAGGAAGGAAGACTGGAAAGCAGCATACCCCAAAGTTTTTGAGGGCACGGTTGGGAAACTGGACAAATTCGTGCATAAAATGATCCTTAAGGAGGGAGCAGTTCCAGTGGTACACAAGGTCCGGAACATACCGATATCCACGAGTGAGGCAGTGCGCCAGGAACTACGGAAGTTGGAAGAGCTGGATATCATCGAGCCGGTGGACAGTGCGGAGTGGCTATCGCCCTTGGTAGTGGTTAAAAAGCCCAATGGAAAGGTCCGGCTCTGTGTGGACCTGAGGGAGCTCAACAAAAACCTCATAGTGGAGAGGTTCCCGCTCCCCAGAATAGAAGAGATGCTAGCAAAGACGAAAGGCATTACCCATTTTTCCACCATAGACCTCACGTCCGCATACTACCAGATAGAACTCCACCCGTCGAGCAGGAAGTACACAGCTTTCATAACGCCCTTTGGATGCTACCAATTCAGGAGAATGCCCTTCGGCCTAGCATCCGCTGCGGCCGTTTTCCAGAAGTTGATGCACAGGTTGTTTAAGGACATCTCGGGAGTGCAATACTTCCAAGACGACATCTTAGTGATGGGCTCCAATAAAGGCGATCACGACAAGAAACTACACCAAGTGCTGGGAGTGCTGCAAGGCAAAGGAATGACGGCGGAATGGAGCAAGTGCAGAATCGGATCTCGCACAGTGACCTACCTAGGGCACGAGATAGGAACGCATGGCATCTCGCCGAAAGAGCAAAATGTGAAGGCAATAAGAGACGCCAAAGCCCCAACCACCAAAGAAGAAGTGCGGTCATTCCTGGGAATGGCCGAGTATTACAGCAAGTTCGTCAGACATTTTGCCACGAGAACACACAAGATGAGACAACTAACCAGGCACAATACAAAATTTGAATGTGATAAGGAGGCCCAGTCCGAATTTGAATCCATTAAAGACTGTATCAGCCATGCCATCCCTCTGCAGGGGTATATTCCCACAGGAAAGACTATGGTAACAACGGATGCAAGCGACAAAGGCTTGGGGGCTGTCTTGGCGCAGGAAAGGGAGGACGGAACAAGAGAAACCATCAGTTTCGCATCCCGGGCGCTGTCCCCGACGGAACAAAGGTACAGCGTGATTGAAAAGGAGATGCTGGCGGTCACATGGGCGTTGAGCAAATTTCGTCAGTTCATATGGGGCACGAGATTCAGGCTCCAAACGGATCATAAGCCACTCATCAAAGTATTGACGTCCTCAGGTCATGACACAGCCACCCCGAGAATAGCAAAAATGACCCTGAAGTTACTAGATTATACATACGATGTAGAATACCTTCCAGGTACGCAGAACAGGGTAGCTGATTACCTCAGCCGAGCATCGGCCATGGAAGAGGCGCCGGGAGAGTCTCCGGACACAGAGGAGATGGTCGCCAGTATGGAGGATCATGAGTCATCCATCAGTGCACAGGAATGGCAGGCAGCCTACGAGCTCGATGAGGAGAAGATGGAAGTAAAGAAGCATCTCACGTTGGGGTGGCCGGACAAGAAGAAGCTAACGGAGGGTGTCCGACGTTTCTATGAGATGAGAGAAGAATTGTCCCTGAGTGACTCGGGGATTTTCTTGTACAGAGGAGAGAGAGTGGTGCCCCCAGTGACTATGATACCCCGACTGCTGAAAGTGCTCCACGAGGGGCATCTGGGCATAGTGAAAACCAAGGCGTTGGTTAAACAGATGTATTGGTGGCCAGGAATGGATGCCCACATCGAGAGACAAGTGCGGGAGTGCGGACAGTGCCAAGGAGCGGACAAAGTGCTCCGCCCACTCCGACCTGCACTAGGGAAGTTCGACACCCCACATGGCCCATGGGAGGATGTGGCCATAGATATCCTGGGGCCCATCCTGGACAGTAGAGGCGTGAATAAGTACATCTGTGTACTAATAGACAAGTATTCTAAGTGGCCAGAAGCAGACATACAAGAGTCAATGGACACAGACACGATCTTGAAGTTCCTAACCGGGGTGTTCCTCAGGGAGGGAATACCCAAAACAATCCTCAGCGACAACGGACCGCAATTTGTGTCGGATAAGTGGGGGAGATACATGAAGAGGAACGGGATCGAGGTGAGACACACCGCTGTATACCATCCAGCTTGCAACGGCCAGGTCGAAAGGTTCAATAGAGTGCTCATGGGCTCCATACAGGCAGTCATATCGCAAGGAAAAGACTGGGAGGTGGAAATGATGAACATGATATGGGCCTACCGGATAACGCCCTCAGTAGTGGGGTACAGTCCGTTTCAAGTGTTGAGAGGACGGCATCCCTTCACCCGGGACAATGTAGCATGGAGGGAGAAGACCATCACCAGCAAGTGGTCCCCAGCCGTGGTGCAACACAATCTGGAGAAGGCCCAGAAGATCTATGCAGCACACTATAACAAGCGACGCAGCACGAAGGAAACGGCTCTGGAAGAGGGGGAGTGGGTTAGGATCAAACTCCCCACCCTACAAAAGAAGGGTGAAAGCAAATTCAGCCAGCCGCTACAAGTCAAGGAGGTGCGTGGCAGGGCGGCTCTCCTCAGTGATGGCAAGGTCTGGTCGCAAGATCGCATGGCCAGGGTCAACAAAATACTGGTCTGGCCCAAGGCTGAGGAAGTCGAAAGAGGCATGGATCACCAAGAGGTTAGACCGCTTCCTGAGTTCGGCACAGACAACCAAGAGGAAGGTGCAGGTGAGGACAATGAAGAAGATGTCCTGAGAGCCAGGCCGACCGATGGAGGAGGAATACAAGCGAATGCGGAGCAGGGAACAGACGCGAGAGGAGCTGGGGTGTCCCAAGGAGAGACAGCGGCGAGAGAGAACATGCCGGTAAGACACACCCGCAGCGGAAGGGCAGTTGTAAGGCCCTCTCGCTATAGTGACTTTGTGATGGACGGACACTAGCTTGGTGCCGGCCCCCCCGGGCGCCCCACACAGACTATGTTCATAAAGTGGAGGACACTCACCGTTGGGGGGGGAATGTTACATCTTTGTGTTTGTGTAAAGAGGGGAGATATGTGGTGTGCGCTCTAGTCTACCGGCGTACACGTGATGCCGTGCCACGCCGTACGCTAGAGCGAGATAGGCGCGCATGCGCACAAGAGGAAAGAGGAAGGCGCGAAAGTGAATAAACGGCAGTTGGCGACCGGAGCATAAGGTAGTTAGACGCTCGGCGCCCTTAGCTGATATCTTGCAAGAGAAGTTCAATAAACGAAGACCTGAACACTATACCTGTATCTGAGTGTCCTGTGGGGGAGTTAAGAAACATTACAGGGGCTTCGATCCCCAAACGGCCACAAAAACCCAGAGCCTCTGAGCACCTTAAAACCACAGCGTGCTCATGGGACCCTTCTACCCCCACGCGACTGCACAAACCCACAGAGCGCCACGCATGGAAGCGCTGTCTGGAAGCCTTTATATTTTATAAATACAAGGTTCCACGAGCCCTCCCCAGCCACCAAGCCTGCACAAGCCCCTGAGTTACGCACTTGGACAGCGGACTCTGGGGACCTTTGATTGTTATAAAACATGGGGGACCTCGAACCCCAACACGGACCTAAGGCCTCTAGATTACAACAGTTGGAAGCGGACTCTTTGGTGCACCTCCCCAAGGGCGCAGGAGCCCCCCAGAGTGCCACTGCTCGACTCAGACTCTGTGGGACTTCTTAATTAATTATTACAACAGGGGCTTTGCGCCCCAAGCCTCACAAAGCCCCAGAAACCTCCTGGAAATGACCCTTAAAAGCGTAACACAGGAGGCATGTACAAACCCTAACACAGCCACCTTTATTCACATAACATCCAGTTCCCCTCTTGCCCTTACACATCCAGCATTATACACCTTACACAACAGCCCACAACCCCCATTATATATTATTTAAAACATTATGAACACTGTCTGACTTTGCGCTAGGTACCCTTTTTAAAATACACCCTCCTTCACCTTAAAAGCCTTGCTCCCAATACTTTTAAATAAAGCCTTAAACATACAACATTGCGCCAGCCCCCTATTTTACTTACAGCCATAAATGTGTAGCACGCTGCATCAATCTGTGATAGGTTGTTCTGATCCATTATTCCTGAAAACTCCTGAGTTGGACCTGTGCAGCAAAACAATCCAAGTATGTTGTTCCCTCTGTGTTTTTTTTTTTTGAATGGCTATTTCTGCTGACCCCCCAGAGTATGCTTTTATACATGGCCTGACCTGATAATTAGGTCAACACCCTTATGGAGGTGGGGTTTAGAACTATGTAATGGGGGCCTTGGGTGGGAACATTTTCTGACCAATGTACATCTTCTGTAAGCCCCCCTTTAACATCTGTTAATTAAACCTACTGTCTATAGTGTGAAGAGAGGTGCTCGTGACTCAATCTCTGGGGAAGATAAGCTCCTTCCGTAGTTTAGGGACATGCCGGATGACCATGTTTTTCTAATCAGGGCTTTGTTTGTTAGATAGACTCTTAGTATTATGACAGCTTTTAAACCTATTGTTTGCTGAGGGGAGGGATGTGTTATCAACAGTGCTTGGGACTCGTGACTCGTTCTTCTGGGAAGGCGGGACTGGTTGATTCGTTTTTCTTTCCTCTTCTCAGCTTTACTCTGCAAACATTTAAACATGCCCAGACATCCCCCCTCTTACATGAAGCCACTTTTTGCGCACACATTTCTCTTAACCTAAATGCCCTGCTAGGCTAACATAACATTTAACACTGTCTCGTGCTCTGACACACCCCCCTAAGCTACATCCCCCACAGCCCAGCTCTAGTTAGGGAGATCACACATTCCTCATGTTACCAAACATTTCTCTCACCAGCTGTCACTTTTAAGGACAGGAACACCCTGCCACTTTTAAGGACAGGAACACCCTGTCACTTTTGGGGACACAGACCTGTCACTTTTAAGGACAGACTCCAGCTACGTAAGATTAAGAAAATTGCTCATCTACTCACGCACCCTGCCCTCATTCAGGTGGTTATCGCCTTGGTCCTCTGCCGATTAGATTTCTCTAATTCCATCTATTTAGGCCTCCCCTGGCACTGTCTAAACGCCTGCAAATAGTGCAAAATCAGGCGGCCAGACTAATCTTCAAAAGCAACGGTAGGAGTTCGGCGAAACCACTATTGGCCATTCTTCACTGGCTACCCATAGCCCAACGGGTAACATTCAAGGTGGGCTGTTTGGCCTTCAAGGCCCTTCACGGAAAAAGCCCTAAGTTTATCAACAACCTTATAACCAAACATGAACCGACCCGCAATCTCCGATCCGCCCACCTGTCCCTCCTCACTCTGCCCTCCTTCAAAAGGAAACGTCTGGGCGGATGCCGATTCGCTCATTTGGCCCCAAAGACCTGGAACTCCCTCCCCTTTTCACTTCAGAGCTGCACTAATTTCAAGGAATTCAGGGGCGCACTGAAGACCTGGTTATTCAAACAAACGTTCGGATAGGTACTGTCTGTCATCTCTCCTCAAATTAGCGCCATGAAACCTCTGGGTGCCCGTGCGCTTAACAAATTCCGTATAACATAACATAACATAAAACACAGGCATGTCAATTTTAGGGACACAGACCTGTCACTTTTAAGGACACACAGACCTGTCGCTTTTGGGGACACTCATGACGAGGAATGGTATCCCTTCTTTCTACTAACCTCCTCAAGAACGTGAAACTGTACATACCACAAGATTTCAAGATACCAGTACAATCCCTAGTTACCTCCAAACTTGAATATTGGAGTGCGACTTTAACAGGTCTGATTAAAGCATGAACGCACTGCTCAAGGTGATGCTCAACACTGATGCAAGACTGATTACAGGTAACATTTCATCCTTACAATACCCTCCCTTAAATCTCTCCACTTGCTCCAATTCATAGCCAAAATCCTGCCGAAGATTGCCTGCATGACACACACAGCCCTTCACCACAAAGCACCCTTGGACCTTGAACAGAGGCTCACTATCTCAAGAGGAAGCCACTCCTATGCAGTGCTATCTCTCTTCTGCTATAACACACTAGGTTCATAAAACATGAAGGCCTGCGACTGCACATTTACTGGGTCGGTCCCAAGAATTTGGAACTCTGTCCTACCCGGGACTTATGCAAACCCTTGAATCCTAGCCTTCAAGAAAGAAGTTAAACAGATATTACTGAACAGATTCCTACCTTAAGCTTCCTTTTCAGGATCTTGCCTGGCACTGGAAGCTCAAGAATGTTATGATACAGGAACCCCGTGCTCGCCATGATACTGTGATAATTAACAATAGTCGTTGATTCCCCATTTAGGGTGGTCATAGACAGTGTATACACATTTCATTTTGACTATGTCCTCTGTGGTTTTGATGATATATGTTATTAAAAGGGATGTGAGTTCTCTAAGTGCAGCATTCTGATACCCTTCGGTCATGTTCCTGCTTTATAAAACATTAACAAAAATATTGAAGAGGGTGAATATGATATCCTGAAGATGCCTGAAAGTGGGGTGGTTGTAAGAGGTAAGAAATTGTTAGTCCTGATGACTCTGGCTCACCTTACACCATTGTGGGAGACCATCATTAGAATGGGTGCCGATACAATTAGGGCCTCATTATGATGCTGGTTGGACAAGCGTCCAACTGGCATTGTGTCAGAAACAAGGCCACCAGACAAGGAGTCGGCAGTCCTGCTTCCCAAATTATTATTTGACTGCCTTCACGGCAGTCGGAAAGTGTATATTTCCTATTGTGGCTTGTGCTGCGGGCTGCAACACAAGCCACAATTGGAAAAATACACTTTTTAAACATCCATGTACCGTGTGCCTGCCACACAATGTATGGATGTTTAGGGGGCACCTAGCTGAGGACCACAGTGGACCGGGGCCCTGCTAAGGGCCCCAAAATGTCTTTTTCCCCAGCCTTTTCTTGGGAGAAGAACCCACATGAAAAGGCTGTTGGAAACGTGCATTCCAATATTTACGTTGGTGCCTGTGCAGGCATCACCTCCATTTTAGGGATGGAGATCTGCCATCCATCCCAACGTGCTCCTTGAGCCAGTCATAGTCAGAGCGGATTCCCTTCACAGGCATCGGTCGGACTGCCTGTATCATAATACGGCGGTCGGACTGATGCCTCAGATGTGGGGAGTACTGCCACCGACGAGCTGTTGGATGGCCTTCTGCCCAACCTTGTAATAAGGCTCTGAGTTGTTACCTTAGAATATTAATCCAGAATGATAAAGTGGAGCCAAGAATGATGCCTAGGGATGAACCGTAATGAGAATCTGAGATAGGGCGACCGTGGCCAAGATCTATGTTGCTAAACATGGTGAGAGTTTGCTGGGGAGGTGGCATCAGGGTGACATGGATATTACTCTCTGACCAAAAACACATTTGATTGGGGCAACATACTAAACTATACTAAAAAGTGATGGATGGAATGATTGGATAATTCTCAGCCACTAGTAATTATTTGGGCTGCATCCCAGTCCATTGTTATTTTGCACACAATGCCACTGCAGTTTGGACCCAGCATATGCAAATCAGTGTTGACCCTGTTCTAATGGGAACAGTCCAGCCCGAACTGCCAGTCCAGGGGCAGGTCCTCTGGAATGACCACCCCACTGCCTGGCTCAGAGCCAGCAAATGAAAAATAAAACAATGTTCTAGCATTGTTTTATTTTTCAATCGCTGTCTCAGAGTCAGCTTGTGCAGGGAGGGGCGGGGCACGGGAGGAGGAGTGCTGTATTCACTCCATAAGTGCGCATATGTGTTTGGTCGGCTGTCTCAAGCCGACCAAACACAC
Source organism: Lissotriton vulgaris (assembly GCF_964263255.1). Taxonomy (NCBI): domain Eukaryota; kingdom Metazoa; phylum Chordata; class Amphibia; order Caudata; family Salamandridae; genus Lissotriton; species Lissotriton vulgaris. The sequence continues at coordinate 134,819 of NW_028252487.1, forward strand.
ATGAGCACTTAGGTTTCTCCAACACGGCTGCATTGAACAGTCGGGCTAGAGAAACCACCACAGACTCCCAGGCCTGAGGGGAGCTTCTTTTCAGCCTGCCCAGGCCTATCCCCAACACTGCTCTCCTAGGAGAGCAGCGCAAGATAGGATGAGAGTCTGTCCCAGAGGCTGCCGGGACCAGGACAAGAAGAGGAAGCGCAACACAACACGTGAGGCGGCCGTCGGCTTCAGGTACGTTTTTTAAATATTTACATATTCTAGCAACCCTGCACGCCCCCACTCTGTTCCCTATAGCCACCCCACCACCCACTGTTTGTGGCTGCAGTCTCTACCTATCAGTGGCTGCGATTTGTTACTAAAATATTGTTGGAGGCAGAAGTGATCATTTTGATGTAATGTGTGAGTTTCCGAAAGTTTTTGAAGGGGAGTTAGGATTATTGAGTTGGATTAAACTAGGGGTGGGCAAAACTCACAGAGTTTCACTCCTCAGATTTCCATGGACTTACATAAAAACTGATGGGATTCAGTGAAGTTCTGTGAACAGGTGGAAAATATGCATGCAGCAGTGCTTGCACTGCAATTTAGGGCTAGTAGTGCACGCAATGCTGAAATATTAAGGTTGATGCTGGGTCCCAATGGACAGCCAATTACTACAACCACCCCCAGAGTGGAGTACGGTGCGCAATTGGAAGGAAAATGATGCGGCCAACCTAGTAGAAGCCCTACTTAGGTCCCCCCATACAACCACGCTCAAATCAGGAAATCTACATCAATAGAGCGAGCGAAGCCCTGACTAACACCTTACGCCGAGCCACAGACAAAGTAGGCCCTGAGAGAAGAATTAGAGTGAGAAACAAAGGGAAGGGAAACCCTGGGGGTACTAAAGCAAATCCTCCGCCATGCCGAGAGGCAACGGTGAAAAGCCTATGAACCAGAGCAGCTGGCAATATGTAAATCCCTACTTACTCTATACAGAAAATCTATCATTGGCAGGAATGCTGAATACTATGAGACAAGAATCACCATCGCTCCTAATAAGCAGAAAGAGACTTTCAAAATATTGAAGGAACTTAGTCAAAAAGTCGAAGTAAAAACTACAGATACCTTCCAGTCTTATTTCTTGCAAAAAGTCAGGGATATTATCTTTGAGATTGATAACACCCCAATTAACCAGAATGACACAGTTGAATACCACCCTCCGGCCGCCAACTTACTGCCTTCCCTCTATTTGATCAAACATCACCGACACAACTAATGAATTGTACTAAATCAGGTTCCCCTGCCAACCCCTGTCCCCCGAGGATCTTCCGAATGGCCGTTCCTGCCTGGAAAACCAGTTTCTCTCACTATTGAATAACTCTCTGGTGACCGGCCACCTCTCCTCCAACTTGAAGGAAGCAAGAGTAACCCCCCTCCTAAAGAAACCAGGAGCTGATGCCACCACTCTTAAGAACTATAGGCCCATTTCCCAGATCCCCTTCTTAGCGAAAGTGGTAGAACAACACATCCCTAAAACTCTTTCACTTTTCCTGGAAGAACACCAACTACTCCAAATGCAACAAGCGGGCTTTAGAGCACACCACAGTACCGAACTGGTGATGCTCGCTCTCCTGGACAACCTCAGAACCATGGCTGATAAAAAACAATAGAGCGCCCTGATTTTATTAGCCCTATCAGCGGCGTTCGACACGGTCAACCACACCCGGCTTCTGGATCGATTAACAGCCTTAGGTAAGATAGGAGGATGATAGTTCTGAGTGGTATTGGCGCTTTACAAAGTATCGTCAAATCAATATTTGAGTCACTATTTTAGTTGTTGGGTGCCTAGGTATGGATCATCATCCTTGCCCACAAATGATCAATAGATCCAAAATGTATATTCAGTCCTATCACACAAACTTTGAGTATTCACAAGAAACAATGTCACAATTTAAATTCACAAAGTCAATTCAGATAGAGATTATATATATGGTTCGTTTAATCCTTAAGGCTTTCTCCAAGTCCAGCCAACATGTGTTTCGTCGAATGGGCAGGTACCCACGACTTCATCAGGGCTGGGAAAGAAAATACAATACAAACAAATATTGAAGTTTCGAGATACATTGTCTAGTGGTCACGTTTTGTACATGTAATTCATTCTTGATATTTAGTTTACATGACATGCAACTGAGAATATTTTATACCACTTATCATTTACCATATTGTTGAGACAGATAAGTGTGTTTCTCTCTTATTGTCAAGTGAAAGTTCTTGCTAGGAAAGGAGGTGGAAAAAAGAGGTCTCCCATAGAAAGGATGAAAATTGCCTCCTTTATGAGGCAAAAGAGTGCCCCAAGTTTGTGAAGTCACAAAATACACTGGTAGCACCAGATTTCCCGATATCATTCCGGCGCTGTGCCTCACCAATTATATTTCAGCCATAGTACCATATTAGAGTGATCCTTTTCCATACCAGTGCAGAGTATCAATTACCTTATATATGGGTGAGTTATTATTAAAATGTGAAGTACCCGAAATTATTAAGACTGAGTATTACTACTCAGGCTTACCTGATATTCGATATTGGTAGGTTATATGCCTGTGAATTGTCATAATATATACATTTTGTGAATTCCATGTAAAGGGTTATATCATCCATGTGAATACATCAATGAATAATACATAAACCGGCCCAGAAACGTACCTTCTGGCTGGTTATAGTTCCGACCCAGCCTCACGTGGCTGGGTTAAAATGTCTTTATGCAACCCGATTTTGTGTCTGTTAGTCAACGCTGTGGGAAAATATATATATGTGGATATTATCCAGGTGGAATTGAGTCGTAAGGAGCTTATACATTATTAAATAGTCCAAGTTATTAGGTTTTTCATGGGTCTATTAAGTTCATTATTATTATTGGCGCCTTGAGCTTACCTTTTAAAAGGCGATTTAAGTATATAATCTCAGATGCGACCAGGATAATTTAACTTTAGGATCCAATTGTATTAGTAGGATCATTAGTTGTATTCCTCACGTCGGTATTTAACTATTAATCCTCACCCCAGCTGTCGATCATATGAAAGAGAGAAGAAGGATAAATATATACGGAAAATCGTTAGTATTCCGTACTTGTGGTCTAAGGTTAAGGTATATAATCAATCTCTATCTGTGTCGTTCCATTGTCTTACCTTCCTATTTTGAAGTCACGGGGAAAATGTAGCTCCGTGTAGAGCAGGTCCTTCCGTATTGTGGAACAGCCGCGTCTGTTAACCCGGAAGTATATATCGGTCGGGTTGGCCTTCCTGCGTAATGCGGCTAGACAGTCTACGTTAGAGACATCGCGTAGTATTGGTCCGCCATATTGGATCAGTGTCTACTCTAAAGACACACCATAATATTTAAAATTATTTCACTGTGGATGCCTGTGAAAAATATTGTTGTTGGTCGAAAACGGAGTGAGACGTAAGGTAATACGTCCAATATTAGATTAAAGTTAGATACATTCTTATGGTATCGAATTATATTTTCAGTAAGGTGTACCCGTATAGATTCGGAGAACCTTCGTCACATGGTGATGCTTGACTTCCAAACTATGGGGCCGGATAAGTACATGTAAATTATAGATAGAAGGACATTTGAGGTAGACCAAATCAAAGGTTATGTATCATCAGTACATTGTAAATCAGTGCATTGTTTATATAAATTCGGCGAGGCATGCATTATTCTGTATAATATTTATACATAAATTTCATTTATTTTAAAGAAACTAAAAAACATTTGTTATCACGTTGTCTATCCTAATCGGGCTAGAGGGCACATTTCCATTCATTACGAGTTCTGGTTTCATTTGCAATTTACATCAGTTTGTATATAGATGGTCTTATGTCTGTATCAGATAGATATGTATATTATGGCAATATGAGACAGTGTCTCAGTCACCCAGATAATAGTGTAATTCTTGGTCTGAGTTCATCCCATATTCCACCGCCCGCATTGTCAGTATCCATGATGCTTCTCTACGTCGTAGAGACAGTTCCCTGTTACCCCCTCTGGGATCATTTTTGACCTGATCAATGGCACAGAAACCAATTACTTTATTCTTGCCCTGTCTACATGTACTTATCCGGCCCCATAGTTTGGAAGTCAAGCATCACCAGGTGACGAAGGTTCTCCGAATCTATACGGGTAACCCTTACTGAAAATATAATTCGATACCATAAGAATGTATCTAACTTTAATCCAATATTGGACGTATTACCTTACGTCTCACTCCGTTTTCGATCAACAACAATATTTTTCACGGGCATCCACAGTGAAATAATTTTAAATATTATGGTGTGTCTGTAGAGTAGACACTGATCCAATATGGCGGACCAATACTAACATAGACTGTCTAGCCGCATTACGCAGGAAGGCCAACCCGACCGATATATACTTCCGGGTTAACAGACGCGGCTGTTCCACAATACGGAAGGACCTGCTCTACACGGAGCTACATTTTCCCCCGTGACTTCAAAATAGGAAGGTAAGACAATGGAACGACACAGATAGAGATTGATTATATACCTTAACCTTAGACCACAAGTACGGAATACTAACGATTTTCCGTATATATTGATCCTTCTTCTCTCTTTCATATGATCGACAGCTGGGGTGAGGATTAATAGTTAAATACCGACGTGAGGAATACAACTAATGATCCTACTAATACAATTGGATCCTAAAGTTAAATTATCCTGGTCGCATCTGAGATTATATACTTTAATCGCCATTTAAAAGGTAAGCTCAAGGCGCCAATAATTATAATGAACTTAATAGGCCCATGAAAAACCTAATAACTTGGACTATTTAATAATGTATAAGCTGTATCCTTACGACTCAATTCCACCTGGATAATATACAACATATATATATTTTCCTACAGCGTTGACTAACAGACACAAAATCGGGGTGCATAAAGAAATTTTAACCCAGCCACGTGAGGCCGGGTCGGAACTATAACCAGCCAGAAGGTACGTTTCTGGGACGGTTTATGTATTATTCATTGATGTATTCACATGGATGATATAACCCTTTACATGGAATTCACAAAATGTATATATTATGACAATTCACAGGCATATAACCTACCAATATCGAATATCAGGTAAGACTGAGTAGTAATACTCAGTTTTAATAATTTCGGGTACTTCACATTTTGATAATAACTCACCTATATATACGATAATTGATACTCTGCACTGGTATGGAAAAGGATCACTCTAATATGGTACTATGGCTGAAATATAATGGGTGAGGCACAGCGCCGGAATGATATCGGGAAATCTGGTGCTACTGGTGTATTTTGTGCATTCACGAACTGTGGGGCACTCTTTTGCCTCATAAAGGAGGCAATTTTCATCCTTTCCATGGGAGACCTCTTTTTCCCACCTCCTTTCCTAGCAAGAACTTTCACTTGACAATAAGAGAGAAACACACTTATCTGTCTCAACAATATGGTAAATGATAAGTGGTATAAAATATTCTCACTTGCATGTCATGTAAACTAAATATCAAGAATGAATTACATGTACAAAATGTGACCACTAGACAATGTATCTCGAAACTACAATATTTGTTTGTATTGTATTTTCTTTCCCAGCCCTGATGAAGTCGTGGGTACCTGCCCATTCGACGAAACACGTGTTGGCTGGACTTGGAGAAAGCCTTAAGTATTAAACGAACTATATATATAATCTCGATCTGAATTGACTTTGTGAATTTAAATTGTGACATTGTTTCTTGTGAATACTCAAAGTTGGTGTGATAGGACTGAATAACAGCCTTAGGTCTTCAGGGGTCAGCATACCAGTGGCTAGAATCCTTCCTAACAGGGTGGTCCAAGAGGATTCAGTTGGGGGAACGAGTATCAAACAGGGGTGCCCTCACCTGCGGTGTCCCCCAGGGCTCTGCACTATCCCCGCTCCTTTTTAACATCTACCTACAGCCCCTGGTAACAGCCCTGGCCCATATGGAATGCCGTGTATTCAACTATGCAGATGACACCCAGCTAATTTTCCGGATTGATAACTCTACCCACGCCCAGGAAGCGGCACAAAATATTCTCAGTTTCACTGTAAATTGGATTACCGCAAACTCACTAAAAATTAACCCTGAGAAAACTGAAGTCCTTGTCATCCCCACAAAAGGTAACCCATGGAGCGATAGTTTTTGGCCCCAGGAGCTAGGTACTACTCCCACTCCAGCCTTTGCCATGAAAAGCATAGGCATTAAACTGGACCAATGGCTCTCCATGGCTAACCAAGTCACTACTGTGGTAGGCACCTGCATAGGGCTTTTAAGACAGCTACGGATACTTGTCCCCCTCCTTTCAACTACTTCCCTACAAATGATTGTGTCAGCCACAATTGTTTACAGACCGAACTACAGAAACACATTGTATATAGGCCTTCCTCAAAAGCTCTTCAATAAACTTCAAGTAGTACTTAACGATGCAGCTAGGTTGGTTTTTAGGTTGCCCTGATGGGCCCATGCCTCCCCCCTGCTGTGCAAACTCCACTGGCTTCCCATCAAGCAGAGAGTAAAGTTTAAAGGCCACTGCATTGCCCACATGGCAATCTATGGCAAAGCCGTGCCTATATTAAGGAACGCTTGAAGAATCATGTTCTGGGACGCACACTGGGGTCCTCAGAGGCTTGCCACCTGACCACCCCTAGATGCAACACTACATCTTGCTCCCACAACTCTTGAATCAGTTGCACGACCACCAGCATAAAGAACCAGCTCTTCTCCCATTCAGGAAACCACTCAAAATGCTCCTGGTTAGGGAAGTACTGGACACTGTCTAACCTTACAACACTGTGGGGCTTTTGATCTGCCCATGACCTCTGGCTATTCCTCCGAAAGCGCTTAGAGACCCGCCGGTGATTAGAGCTATATAAAAATCAATTACAATTATAATGTGAACAGCACAATGCAGTGCACAAGATTGTGCAGCCTTTTGAGTTGATTTTGCTGTGGCTCAAATAGAAAGTCTACTCGAGCAGCAGCAAATCTACTCAAGAAGCAGCCATCTTACCACCTGCAACTATCCCCATTTGAAAATCATGCTAGGGGATGCCAAGACTTGCTCGTGCTTGCCAGCTTGCATTTCTGGAGCCTCGCAGGAAAAGAATTCTGCCAAACGGCGATTGGCGGAATCAGCTCAAAACTCTCTGGTATAAGAGTAACGCAGAGTCGCCAAATTCCACCAAATCCACGGGTGGAATTAAATATTCTAGCCACCCCTAGTCTAAACACAAGGTTTTGTGAAAGAAGACTGCAGAATTGTCAAAGTAGGGACCCTTCTTCCTACTCAAGGTAAGGGGAATACACTTCTAAAATAACTCCTGCTCACCCCCTTGGTAGCTTGCCAAAAGCAGACAGGCTTATCTCAGAGGCAGTGTGTAAAGCATTTGTGCACACATTCAGTAACGCATGATTCCAACCAGGCCTTCAGCACCTTTCGGTATTCCTCCTTTCTGGTGAGGCCTCTTACTGAGATAATACATTTCTTGCAGACAGCTTTCCATTGTGACACAGTGTATGTTTCAACCCTATCTTCTTTACATTCAGTATCCATTGATGTAGGAGATGCTGGTTTTATCATGGTAAAAGCTGGAAGGTCTCAATTTGCAAACAATTCCAAGAAGAAAAAGTTGCACCAACTGTATGTGGTCACGTGATGGTCTGCACTGTACTAGTAGTGTACACCAATTACTATATGTAAGGCACAAATGCAAGTCCAGATCCTCACAGGCTTATATAAGAGGCAGTGTGTAAGACAGGTGCGCACACATACAGTAATACTTTGAAAACACTGCAAATGAACATCATACCAGTTTAGAAAAATAAATGATCTTTATCTAAAGCAAACAAGACCAAAATGACAAAAATACACAATAGTTAACAAAATATGACATTTAAAAGGTAGAAGCAGTTCTATCCATAGCAAACTATAGATGTGAGGAGCCTTACACTTCCTCCCACTCTTACCACTTGCTTGGCAAGTCTGGCAAGACCTATATTGTGTGTCAGAGTTCTTGCACATTTGGGCCCAGTAAAAGTGGGTGACAAGCCTTTTAAAGGACTTGTCTGGCCCCAAATGCCCTGCCAAAGGCACATCATGAGCCAGACCCAGTAGGAAGGTTCTGAAGTGCTGGGGTACCTCCAGCACACAGGCTGACCCAGGCTCTGCAACCTTAGGCTCAATTTAGGAGACCATTTTTCCAGTAAATTCAATGTATCCAGACTGAACACCTGCTGCCGCAAACGAACAAGAGAAGGGCATTCCTGCTGCTTCTTGCAGAATTTCTCCCTGGAGAGGACCCCTTCCTGCTGCCAATGGGTCAGCTCAGGCGGGTCCCCCAGTTCGGCCACTTGCTCACTGTAGGCTCCAGTGCCTCCCCCTCAATGTTTGCATACTCCAGGACTGTGGGAACTTCAGGGGTCAGTTTCCTGTGCCCCATGCCTCTACTCTTTCTGGCAGGCACCTTGGCCACTCTTTCAGGCTCCAGGTCCTCTTGATTGCCCTTACCGGTTGCCATAGACTGAGTGGTCACACACGCCCAATCAGGCAGACCCAACATCTCCAAATTAAACTTACGTTTCACCCTCTCCCAAGGGGAACTCTCCATAGCATTGCCTATTAAACAGTAAACAGGCATGGCTGGCCTCACAACTGCTTTCAAGGTATCTGAGACCCCCCCACTGAAAGGGAACCTGTGCCACTTTGCAAAGGTACTCTGAGTTGTCAGCTACTGGGTTAAGTACGTTGGGGACCACCTGTTCTTCAGACACTAGCTGACAACTAACTGCTGTTTCACTGGCTCCAGTTTCTCTCAAAGCTTGCACCCTATGGCCATTCATGGTCACCCATTGCCCATATTTTTTGTGTGAGCAGGCAGGTGGGTTCTTGGGACCATCTCACTGTGACTCCAGGGTGAATTCTGATAGTTCCCACCCCTCCTATGAACCCAACTCCTGCTCCAAGGCTACACTAGTCAACTCACAGGGTGGTGCACTTGTGGGTGCAGTGGTGGCCTTCTTGGGACACCTAGGATCCCCTATGAAATTACCCACCTGGCCACAGCCCTTCTGGACAGGCTTACCTGCAGGGACCCTTGTTTCGTCTCACTGAGGGGCTGAGAACCCTTCCCTTGGTTCCCTTGAGAATTACTTTGGGTCCCTTTTTGGAATGCCTTCTGTTTACCCTTGCCCCCCGCTACTCTTCTGCTGGGGACCCTGCCCACCTTTGGCGGAGTCTCCCACATTACATTTGTGGACCCTGGTACTGACCCAACGGTCCGCCTTCACAGCAAGCTTCCTTGGGTCAGTCAGCTTACTGTCAATCAGATGCCGGTGTAGCTCTGGAAAACAACTACCAGACAAGTGCTCCTATGTAACAAAATCATAGAGCCCCCTGAAAATCATTTTCTTGGATACCCTTCACCCAAGCATCCAGTGATCTGCAAAAATAGGACACATACTTGACCCAAGTGCTTGACTCAAGCTTCTTACTGGCCCTCAACATCTGCCAGTAGAGTTCTGGGGTCAAACCATAGCTCCTGATCAAGGCTTCCTTCATAGGGGCATAAGACATCTGGTCCTCACCTGGTAAGGCTAGCAAAGTTCCCCTCCCTTCTGTTATGAAGCGGCTCCACAGCGCCGCTCCCCGGTCTCTCTCAGTGATTCTGTGACAACTCATTATTTTCTCAAATGCCTTAAACCACTGACTAATGTCCTCACTCTGTACAAAATCCTTAAACATTCCTTGGTGATGTATACCCTCCTTACTCCAGGCACTGACAACAAGCTGCCACCATTGTAACTGGGCACCACACTCTTGGCCTTAATGTCCAGTTTCTTCAAACCTTTCTCATGCTCTAAAAGCCTCCTCTTTTCCTTCAGGACCAGTTTCTGCTTCTCTAACTCCAATTCCCAATCCTCTTTCTCCAATCTGAGCTTTGTGAGCTCCAACTCATGTACTCTGCTTATCTCTCTGTCCTCCAACTCCTCTGGGGACAGCCCATTTGAAGACACACTGCTGCCCCCAGATGTTAATCTCCCTCCAGGCAGACCCAATAGCCCATCCTGCTGCCCATCTAAATTCTCGACCTCCACATCGGCTCCTCAGTACACACACTGGCATTCCTTGATTCCAACCAGGCCTTCCGCACCTTTTGATATTCCTCCTTTCTGGTGAGGCCTCTTACTGAGATTTTAAATTTCTTGCAGACAGCTTTCCATTGTGGCACAGTGTAGGTTTCAACCCTATCGGCTTTACATTCAATATCCATAGATGCAAGTTATGCTGGTTTTATCATGGTAAAATTGGCAGTTCTCAAGTTGCATAAAATCCCAAGAAGAAAAGGTTTCACCAATTGTATGTGGTCACGTGATGGTCTGCACTATACTAGTAGTGTACACCAATCACTGTATGTAAGGCAAAAATGCAAGTCTAGATCCTCACAGGCTTATCTAAGAGGCAGTGTGTAAAACATTTGCGCACACATACAGTAATACAGTGAAAACACTACAAATGGACATCACACCAGTTTAGAAAAATAAGTGTTCTTTATCTAAACCAAACAAGGCCAAAATGACAAAAATCCACAATAGTTAACAAAATATGACATTTAAAAGGTAGACGCTGTTCTGTACATAGCAAACTATAGATGCAAAGCTTTTAACATAAAGTACCTTGGATGCGTCAAAATCATAAAAGCAGCTGCAGGGAAGGTTATGCGTTAGTTCCTTACATGCAGGGTAGGTGAGGCGACTGTTCCTTACTCCAGGGGAGGTGAGGCTTTGGTTCCTTACTGCCATGTAGGAAAGGTGATGTGTTGGTTCCTTATTTGAGGGGAGGTGATGCGTCAGTTTCTTACTGCATGCGGAAGTGATGCGTCGGTTTCTTACTGCAGCCCCAGCGTTGATGTTGACTTGGTGCCCCAGTGCGATGTGTGAGGATCGGGGTTGCATCGGTTCTTGATGGGGCAGCAGCAACAGCCTCGGCCCCACGATGTGTTGGTTCTTGGAGCTGCACAGCAGAATCGGTGCAGTAATCTCAGACTGCGTGGATCAGTGCACTCAAAGCGGCGTGCAGCGATTTCTACAGCCGTGGGTAGGCGCTGCATTGCTTTCTTATGCGATGACAGTGCGTGGAGACTTTTTCTGCACACCAGGGATGCGTCGGAAACAGGTACGGATGCGTCGTACTTCTCTTTGTTGCTTTACTTTTTTAGCTCCCAACAGCAGAAACAACCTCCTGAGGCCCAGAACAGCAACAGGCACCTCTTGCACAACTCCCAGCAAGGAAGTTCAGGAGAGCTGGGGGTGAAGTCATTGTATCCCTGAGACTTCAAAACAGGAGACAAGCTCAACTTCGAGCCCTTGGAGATCTTCCTCAAGCGGGGGACACAGCACACAGCAAAGTCCTTGTCCTTTCCTTGGCAGACACAGCCACTGCAGGCCAACCACAGACAGCACACAGCAAAGGGGCAGTACTTCCCCTCCGTTTCTCCAGCTCTTCTCCTTGGAAAAGGTTCCTCTTGAATACCAGAAGTAATCTAAAGTTCAAAACCAGTTCTATCATCTCTGGTGCAACTTCCTGGCAGGAGGTGGAGACAGTGTTGTCGAAGGCAGACCAGGTCCATTCTTATGAGAAAGAAATCTCTTCCATCTACTCTAAATGCAGCCTTTGTCTATTTAGTCCAACTCTGACTCATCCAGGAAAGACAGGATAAGCTTCAACCCCCCAGTGGCAGTCTAGAGTGAATGCACATCCCCAGCCCCTGTCACTCCAAAACCAGACAGCCAATACACCACCTAGCAGAGGCCCACAGGATGGCTGAGCAAGGAAACACCTACTTTCTAAAAGTGGTATTTTCGAAACACAGATGAAAAAATCACCCATACTAAAAGATGCATCTTTATATTCTGAGTTCAGGCATACTAAACTTTACCTTACCATCTTCTCCAAATGTAAAGTTATATTTATAAGATGTTATAAATTAACTCCCATTCTATACCATGGGACAGGTGGCCTTTCAATAGTGAAAAACGAAATTGGCAGTATTTCACTATCAGGACATGCCACTCACATCAAGACATGTCCTACCTTTCACATACACTGCACCCTGCCCACAGGGGTACCTTGGGCCTGCCTTAGGGGTGACTCGCAATAAAGAAAAGGGAAGGTTAGGGCCAGGCAAGTGGGTGTACTTGCTAGGTCGACATAGCAGTACCAAATTGTGCACATACACTGCAGTGGCAGGTCTGAGTTACATTTACAGGCGCTCACGTGGGTGGTACAACCTGTGCTGCAGGCCCACTAGCAGCGTTTGGTTTACAGGCCCTGGGCACACACAGATCACTGTACTGGGGACTTAACAGTAAACCAAATAAGCCAATGGAAACACCAAGCCATAACAACAATTTAGAAAGGGAGCACTTGCACTTTGGTACTCAACAGCAATGGCAAAGGGCCCAAAGCATCTAGACCAGCAAAGACGAAGTCCAACACACAGCAAAATAACTGGAGACAAAGGCAAAATACAAGGTAAACCCACGCCAATGATGCCAGGTGTAACAGAATAATGAAACCATGTCACATTGGTAACACTGTAAGGCTCCTTACTCTGTAACGTTGAAGTCTCCTGTGTTCTTATCTTAATTGTGTATGTTTGAGTTTTGAATATATGGGTAGGCATGAGTACAGCATGTTGAATGAGGCGAGCACCAATGCCAAAAGAGAGAAATACCAGAACTGTTATAAAACCAGATATTATAGAAGGAACTGTGCTAAGAGTGTCCAAATGATGGTTGTGGATGTGGTTTTGGCGAAGAAACTTGGTTTTAACAAAACAGTCAAGTTAAAATATACAGGACCATTCACATGAATTGAAATATAAAATAATGATGTAGTCTTAGACTCCGGAAAGGTCCTGCTTGGTCAGGGTGAATTCAAGTATTTACTTTGGTCCCAGATGCAGCAAATGGGTATGTGAAGAGATAGTGTGTCAGACCACCATGGTTGAAGGATTATGATTTGGAGTGGCAAAACGGAATTGTATATATCAAGCTGTTTGGAAGTGTAAGATTATTCACTTATTTGATGTATTGTAAATCATATTAGTGTTCATATTTGTTTTTAAACAACACTGTTCTATTTGAACCTAGTTGTTATTGTTCAACCTTTTTTGTATTACAACAACAAGTAAATATTTAGATGTTATTGTTATCTACAGTATAATAGGTATATTGTTCTCTTTTCATTAGGGAGAAGATGTGTTGTGGCTTACTGGTCAATTTGTACAGCCAGTGACCAGATACTAGAATGTAGAGCCTTTGAGTATTGTATGTTGTTATGGGCATTCTGAATTCTGACCAGTCAGAGTCCTGGCTATCTTGCTGATGGTTGGGGGTCATTGTGTAATACTCCGCAACCTACATAAGATTTGGAAGTTTATCTGAGATTTATTTGTACCCATTTACTATAATCTTTACTCAGGGCAACTCTGACATTCTGAGTTACTATACCACCTCTTTGTCGCTTAGAGATGAGCATCATTATGTATGAAAGCAGAACTGCAAGTACTCCAGATGGAGGACTATATAAGTGCCATGGATCACATTTATGAATTCCTCTGTTATTTTGCACAATACATTGCTGTCATAGGTAATAGGGTTTGCCTGCAACCAATATATAGTATCCCCTTTTTGATTTAGTTTGGTCTCTTATGTCTTCATCAAAGTGCTAGCAGGAATGGCAGCCTACCATTGGTACAAGGGGTAGCACATCTACCTTGGCAAGTAAGACTCTTTGGACAAAGCTCCCACTCTCCAGGAGGCACTGAAACTCTATTCACCTGATCCTATCTCTGCTTTATAAGTTGGGACTATCAGTAAATATGGGAAATTGTTTTGCTTCCTTCCTAGGGGATCACCTTAAATAGAGGTGAAATCCAAGGACTTGACATTTCTCATTCCCTAGCGGGTTGAGACGCTCAGTCAATCTTGGGCCCACTTTCACTTCGTAGGAAATTTAAAAAAGGAAGGGTCCAGAGTCCTGCTGTACTTACTATTTGCTGCATTGCGATTTTCATTCTGACGTCAACCCTAAAGCCTGACTGAGGTTGGTTTAGATGGTTGTTATCAATAGTAACATCTTTAAGGCTTTACACAATCTCATAGTACTTTATATAGGATAGGAATGTTGGAGACTGGCGAAAGTAATTCGGAGTCTCAGTATCAATTTCTAGTGGCCCTGTTTAGGTCATCAGAGGTTGCTCTTTGAGCCAGGGAAATGTTGACTAAGTTTAGTTTAGACAGGAGTAATCAAACAGGGGATACCTTTGCAAAATGAGGCTAGAATGGGGTACTTGAAGCCTTTGTGTATAGCAATGCTGTGAGTAATCTCCATGAAATAAGATCAGACATTGGTCATATCATGAGATAAAGCAAATCAGGTTTGACCTTTATTTTGGCCCAATTGAGAGTTGTGTTTTTCACTTCATCGTCAAAAGATTTCAAAAATCTCTGATGGGTATCAATCACTTAGACTGCATTTATTGTGTTTAAAGGTTTTCGTATTACGCCTCACTATTTCTAATCCTCCTTTAGAGGTTTTTTCTGCAATAAATTCATGTCTCACCTGGCAAATGCAGCTACGGCATTGGAAATTATTTTCTTTCTACTTTGTCAGCTGTGGGACCTGTTACCAGAAGGAATTATGGCTCTGGCCTATTATCTTGCCTTATTTAGCTTTATTGGAGAGCTACTGCAGAGAGTTCTCCTTTTTTGTCTTTTAGGTTCTTGGGTTGCTAATTCTTCCATAGTCCCCATCATGTTCTCAGTGTAGTGGTCAGATACCAATGTTTAATCAAGCTCTCCTAAAGACTATTGGGGATTGTTGGCAACTTTAGAGTCAACTGTGGTTAGGTTGATGTCCTTGCAGTATCTTGCCAATTTATTTGTTTGCCTGAGAAACCTGTACCCAAATATAAGATCCTAGAGGTAGACTTTCTGGTGGATGCCGCCTAGCACAGATGATTGAGTTCATTATTTAGGAAGAATGAGAACAGTAGGGTAATAGCTTAGTTACTGGAATTCCCCAGTATAAACCAAAGTCTCATAGGTAGATGATACTGGAGGATGAGACCATTTTTCTCTCACCAGAGCTATACATTGTTCGGCAAACATGAGGCTGCCTCTGAGTTTAGGAAGTTGAGAAGTCGGTAATACACTGATACACTAGAAACCATGATTCAATGTCTGTAGCATGGCAGTAGATATGTCAATGACCAGAGAAGAATGGTTGTGTGCCAGTGTGGAAGAGTAAGTGATGCAGGTCCCACAAATCGAAAGTCTGGAGGAAACTAATTCATTTGGGAACACTGTGTACAGGAGCTGCAGCAGGATGCCACTACTTGGTAAAACCAGACCTTCACAACCAATATTCATCCACTGAAATTTGAGGTTGTCTGTCAATGCATTATAATGAAAAGGTTGAACTCACTTTAACCATCTAAGCCAGCTGATGCTTGACATTTGTAACCTAACTCTCACCCATGGCCTTCAGCTACCATCAATCCATTTGTCAGTATCCCCAAAAATACATGAAGACGTTCTATGTAGGCTGAACCATGGCCCCATATTTAGGAACTCAACACTTTGCTAATCTGCAGTTTATTCTGTCATTGAGGGTGGGCTAATCTTGTATATTTTTGCTGCAGAGAAACTTCAAATATGAATAGTTCAGCTCTTCATGGGCTTGCTGTCTTCAGGGAGTTGTCCTCCTTCTGAACTACTGGGTCAGTATCAATGGAAACTCCTCCCATTGTAAATATTAGGGATTATAGAATTTAGGGAGAGGATGTAGCGCAGTGAGCAGAACTGCCGAATCGTGAGTAGGGGATCCAGGTTTGCGTCTTGGCGTTGGCTCAACATCCTATGATTCAGGGCAAATCACTTAATCTCTCCAGCGTCTGGATACCTTCACGGGTGATAAGCTGTGCTATATAAATATACAAATTATTACATTGATCTAATCTTGTAACAAGTACCCTCTATTCCGCTCCCTTACTATTGTTCTCTGACCTCTGCTGCCTGTTGCCTGCAAATTTAGTGTATGCCCCTTGGACCTTCTGATGCCCACATCAATATTGTAGTGTAAACCTGGAGCGTTGTCTAGGTCTGAAAATAAGAGTAAATGAATGAGATTGTGTCACTAGCCTTTGTTGAAATACAACCAAAGCTTCTTGGATGATTTACTTCCAAGGTCCACTAACCTGGCCATCGGGAGCCAACAAGAGGGATGCAAGTTTACCACATAGCCAATCTCACAACCAGCCTCACACCAATACTGTGTAGGCTCGCAGCAGGCCTAGGGAAAGGGAAATGCAACATAACAGAGAAAGAGAGACATCGGAAATTGTTACACTGCCTGGAAAAATAGCTGCATTTAGTCTGTATGACAGTATGGTTAATATCAAAAGCAAAATTAGATCTTTGATTTAAATGTAGCATGGCTCTTGTACTTTAAATTTAGATATTGTATAGGCCTGTTGATACTTTCTGTATTTCCTTCTCACTATCATGAATTGAAATTCGATATTTCTTCAGAGCTGAAATACAATAGAAGGATGATATAGTAACTGTAAAGTACACTTGGGGTACAATATGTTGTTTGCTAAAGAGAGGTGTCACACACTACAAGTGACTAGGTCTTGTGAAAGGAGGCCCCATCTGACCAAGGAAGAAGAACTTGGCATTTGTTGTGAGTGGAAATAATTTCTAAGGACAGTGGCCCACATGCATCAAGCATTTTTGTAGTCGCAAACGGTGCGATTACTTAAAATCGGCCGTTTGCGAATGCAAAAGTGCTTTTTGGGATGCATGAAGCAATTTTAGAATTCGTAACATTGTTGCGAGTTCTAAAATTGCGGGTGCTTTTAAGAAGTCGCAGATGTGCGATTTCTTAAAAGCAATGCATCATTACTTTCACAAGTGCAAAGTCGCAATTGGGGTGCCAAATTTACCGAGTGGTTGAACCACTCGGTAAATTTGGAAAAAGTGTTTAAAATGCTGCAAATGTTTTTTTTTCTACATTCATGTTTCACACACACATGTCCTTAGGACATGTGTGTGTGAAACATGATGCGAAAAATACATTTCAGGGGTGCATGGGGGGGTCCTTTGGACCCCCTCTGCACCCATGAAATTTTCAAAGTGCCACTCGCAATTTGCTGATGCCTTCCCATTGACTCCTATGGGCCTTTTGGCCCATAGGAAGCAATAGGAATTGTGAAAATGCACTTAAGAATTCGGTATTCATTTGGGATTCGGTAAAAATTGCGATTTTTACCGAATCCCAAATGAATACCAAAAACAATGATGCATAGCATTTTGCACTTCCTAATTTGCGATTCCTTATTTTTCGCAAATTAGGAAGTGCAAAATGTAACAATGATGCATGTGGGCCAGTGTGTTTAGGCCCCTTTTCTCATTTCTCTCCTTGCATGTGTCCATGCTATAGAGAGGTACTTTCAATACTAAGAAAATGGCTTCTCATGATTTGTTTCCTATCAATATAACAAGTCAATAACTTTACCATGAAAGGCATTCACTAGTATCACCTTCCTCATCTATACCACTGGTGTTCATATATTTACTATTATTGATATCAGCATGCCATACTATGATAACTCTGTGTCAGCGTTATTCCACTGGTTTTTACAAAAATAATTATTTTGTGACCCTGAGGTGTAATTTCTTGTGGAATAAAATGTGCAAAAGTTTGTAATACTATCGGATGAATCCATATGAAATAATCAGGAGCAAAAGTGTTTGTAATTCTAATGGACGACTTCCTGTGAAAATAACATAATGTACATTATGGAGAAGTGTGGCTCAGGGGTTAGAGGCGGCAGACCCGGAAGCTGAGATCGGCCCTGGACCAGGGTTCAATTCCCCGCCTCGGCGGGTCTTGGGCTCAAAAATTCCACGGACTCGATAATGCTCGCTCCGGTGCCTTCTCGACTCACGGGTTCACACTCTGGGCAATAGCTTGCTTAATCTCCACAACGGCCCCTCGCGGCGGGATGCCTGGCTTTCACCTTGTGGATACCCTGCCGGAGTTATCTCACAGGGGAATACCAGGACGGGTTCCCTAAGCAAGCGCCGGGAAACCCTTTGTGGGTGCGCTATATAAGCTCAAATACATTTACATTTACATTACATTTACATATGGACAGTGATAAATGTCCGAGAGCTACTCAGCTGGCTGAAACTTTGGATGGACTTAACTTGACGTAAAGAGTCACTGCCCCGACACATGCTGCCGGACACATACGGGACCACATAATTTCCAATGACCCCAACCTTATTGTAGAGGCTCCCCTACCCCTAACTTGGTCAGACCATCTACTCATTCCATTCAGTTTAAAACTCACGCACCACAGAACTTCCCAGAGAGAAGGAGGAATTGGAGTAAGGTTACCATTGAAAATAGGACTCCTACAATTCTAACAGTTCCCCTTAAGTTGTCAGGGAACCCTAATAAAGATACAATAAGCTGTAACAGCTGGGTTGTAAAAGCCTTTTTACATAGTTGCCCCTCCTAGATCAGTTACCTCCCCCAGGAAAAGACCGTCAGCCCCCTGGTTTTCCGCAGAGCTTCTGGCTGAGAAAAGTTCATGTAAGAAATTGGAGCATTTCTGGAGACACTCCTACGACCCACAGCCAACCTTTCCTACAGAAAGCCCCATTTAAAACCTCCATAAACTTAAGCTATATCATGCAAGACTATTTCACTCACAGGATCAAATCAGCCGGCAACTCCTCTAAAGAATTATTCAAAATTGTGCAATGTTTCACCAAACCTGCGGCTCTTGATTGTACCGTGATCCCTTCCCCCTCCCTCTGTGCTGGATTGTCAAACTTTTTTCAGGACAAGATTCAATAAATCCATTCCACCCCCCCCCCCCCCCCCCCACCTTGTCTCTGCTCCAGCAAAACACGATCCTGGACGGTCTTGAGTCATGGTCCGAATTCAATCCAAGTCCACTTGATGTTGTTTTCCTAAAAAAACTACTGGAATATAAATCTGGCTCGCCGGGTAATCATTGCCCAGCCCAGGTCTTTAAACTTCTGGCCCATTGTCTTAATGCCCCCCTGAACCACATCTAGAACTTTTCTCTGAGTTCAGGCATCTATCCAGAAGCATGGAAACAAGCATTCCAACGGCCTATCCTCAAGAAACTGGACTCCAACCCTGTAGAATATAAAAACTTCAAAACCTATCTCTCTTCTGCCGACTCCGACAAAAATTCTCGAACAGTTAGTCCAGAGTCAACTCCCTGAATTTATGTAATGCAACAATCCAGTTCTTGATTCACAATCTTGTTTTAGAGCAGGATACAGTGCAGGAAAGGCATCGTAGAAGTAGCTGAGAGTGCCTGTAAAGCCGTTGGCCAGGGCAACGCAGCAATGTCGGTGCTGCTTGACCTGTCTGCGGCTTTCAACACTGTGGCCCATCCGATTCTTTTGGAGAGACTTAGACACCTGGGAATTCAGGGCACGGCCCTGTCATGGATCCGGTCTTTCCTAGAGAACCATTTACAACAAGTTTTTCTGTGCCCCTTTGTCTCCCCCCAGAAGCCCTTTATATGTGGTGTCCCCCAAGGATTGGCTTTGAATCCTCTCCTCTTCAATATCTATCTTTCTCCCCTTGCTGCCTTAGTCGATTCTCTTGGGGTGAACGTGATCTCCTACGCTGATGACACCCAGCTTCTGTTCTCTTGCAAAGAACATTTGGGGGCTGCCTTTGCCAACTTTAGACACTGTCTATGTAACATCTTGGCTTGGATGACCCAAAACTGCCTAAAGTTGAAACTCAGAGAAAACCGAGGTGCTCTTCTTCAATGAACGAGCTCCACCGGCTTCTAAGCTCTGGTGGCCAGAGGTACCCAATGCCCCACCTGAGCCAGTGGACTCAGTGAGAAACCTGGGGTTTAGATTTGATAATGATCTTTCTTGTAAGTCCCAGATTCAGCAAGTTTTCTCCTCTTGCTTCTGGAAACTACGAGGTTTGAGAAAGTTCCTCCACTTCCTCACGTTGGACTGCAGGAGGACGGTAGTTCATGCCTAGGGCACATCTAGCCTGGACTACGTAAATGGTCTCTATCTGGGACTTCCAGCATACCAGCTCAGCAGGCTGCAGATGATTCAAAATGCTGCGGCCAGACTGATCCGTAAGGTGCCCTACTGTCACCCCATTTCCCCTCCACCTGAAAAGCCTTCATTGGCTGCCTGTCAGTAGGAGAATTGAATTCAAGGCTCTCACCCTGGCATGCAGAGCCATTAGGGTCCGAGGCCCGGAATATCTGAGAGTCAGACTGCAACACTACCAACACCTTGCGATCAAACTACTTGAAGTTTCTCACTATTCCCCACTTTCGTAAAGCTAGGGTTGGCAGCAGAGCATTCACGGTGAGGACCGCGAAACATTGGAATACCATGCCTCTCCTTCTCTGACTAAAGGAACCAGAATCGGCCTTCAGGTGAGCTCTAAAAACCTGACTCTTCAATCTAAATTCTTTGGAATGCCTCTGTGTGATTCATCTGCCTTAGCGCCCGGACACCTCCGTGGGAGATAGCTGCGCGCCCTATAAATTTCTAAATAAATAAACAAGTAAGTTCCACAGAGCTTGTAATACTTAGTGGATGACTACTTGATAAAAAAACAACAAATAAAATTCTATATACTTGTGAACCTGATGCAAGATATGTTTCATTGAATTCATAGAAGAACAGATATCCTGGTTCACAAAATAAACCCTGGCCACAGGACCTATGTATCATAATTGTCTACCAATGGCACTATGGAACATGAAGAACTTATACTTTAGGCATTGAAGATAGCCACCACCATTGAAAACTCTTGTGATTCCTGTGGGCCCATGGGACATGTCGTTTTTTTTCCTTTACTCGGGTGTTTCACAAAGTATGGCTACCTGTGACGTGAGGAGTCAGTCCAGGCAGCGCCCTCACACTCTGCATTTTTCCATCCTCTTCTGATCAAGAGTAACACATCATCCTGACATACACCCTCTTGCGAGTCCAGAGGAGTGAAACTGCACATAATTTCACACATAAGGGTAACTCGCCATACGGTCCTTACAGGTAACAGCGGTGGGGCGGTGGGACCACGTGGGGGGGAATTATGAGGGATGATGCAGAGGGAAAATTAATTATTTATTTAATTTTCCCTCTACATTGTCCCTTGAAATCCACTCCCATGCGGCCCCACCGCCCTACCGCTGTTACCTGCACGGAACGCGGCTGGGTAACTCACCATAGTGACTCTTGTACTTGTGGTCCATAGTCCTGGTCCTAAACAGTCTGTCGTTGGTGTCTGTTCGCTCTAAGTGAAGAGAGAAAAGGGGTAGAAGTTTGATAACACATGGATACATAACAGGCATAAACACAGTGGGTGCAAAAGCACCAGGGCCTTATTTATGAAGGCCTTGCCCCGCCGGTTTGTCACTTTTAAACTGGGGAAAAGTGACGTACCGGCGGCATAAGGCCTTCAAAAATAAGCCCCCACATTTCCCAAAAATATAGGGGTTTATTTACAAGCTCCTTACGCCACTGGTGCATCACTTTTTTCCATGTTAAAAGTGACGCACCAATGACAGCAAGGCGCTTGTAAATAAGCTCCATAACTCTTTGTTGTGTGCAGGGAAACCTACTAGGCTTTAGTTTTGGACATTTGAATATTTATTTCAAGCGACAATTTGACACACCACATCACCAAGATAGCGCACTATCCTGTATAAATAAACTTGGTGCTGTGAGGTAAACAGAGAAGGCCTATTGCTTTCTCATATCTATGCAAAGTTAAGTTCCTGAGTAAGTACGACTGTGTCCCACAACAAATGTTTAGAAAAACCATCATATATTATTATGACAAGTTCATCTCATACTTTGCTTATTCATACCTGGACTTCTAAAATTAGCTTCCGCTGGGATGAACTTCGCTAGTCATTCACTCAGATATGTCAAGAAAGTTATAAAGTATAACTGTCTAACTGTCAATATCTTAATGAAAGCAATTTAGTGATTGCAGGGACTGGGCTCTCCCGACATTCAGTGATTTTAACTTGCCTAAAGTAGACTAAAGTCATTGATTCTGCTTACAATTATTTGATTAATGTATACCAAAGTATTCACTTCTTGTTTTATTGTGCAGACGTTGATGGAATTGCCAGGCTATGAAGAAGGTATGGATAAAGATACAGCAATGACGCAATTTGCCAATCTGCCTACGGTAAGAAAATGATGTGTGTGGCACCAGTGACAAAGACAATCTGTTTCCAAGTATAGAGTATAAATCCTTAGATAACCATTTATAAAAAGAAAGGATTTGGAAGAAGCACAGTGCTTCTGCTTCCCTACCAATGACTGGGATGCCCAAAAATCAGAATGAGGACAGAGGTAGATTGAAATAACATTAAAGGGACTCCTCTGTTGTAACATACCATGCTGTGGTTGATGCAGAATGGGACATCTTTATGGAGTGATCAGGGGTACCCCAGTCTTTTCCTTTGGTATCCCCGGCGCTGCCTTTGATCCAGGTTGCTGGAGTCATGAAGGCAGCTATAGGAACACTAAGGGGAAAATTCTCAAGAATGAGTGCTAATCATCGCAAAATTAGCTCAACACAACCTTTCACATAGCAGTCTATCGCTGGAAAATAACGCTGTGTTAAAGTTGTATTCTCAACACGCTGGTACCATGGGATAGTCTCACGATAAAGTGTCAAATGACCCCGTTAAAATTAACGCAACGCCTAAAAAATACAAAACACAAACGCGAAAAAGCTGCGATGTCCCAAACAAAAATCAGCGATAACCAGCGACAGGCCTGCAATTCCCACGAGTCATGCGGGAAAATGCACCATAAAAGCAGAGAAAAACACTGTGAGATGACAATATACGAGTACAACCACACATCCGTGAAGTAGTACAAATGTCCACTGTCCCGCAACAAATAGGCATCTCCTTACAAACAGTCACAATGTACATTGTCATGCAGTCTGTATGTAAACTTCGCTAATGCGTAAACATACATGGAACACATTGTGAAACCGCATCTCCCCTTTACATTGCAGAGGGACAATAAACAACTCCTGCAGAGCATACCAGACATCACATCAGTGATGAGGGAGATGACCCCCAGGACTACGACGAACACTAACTGTTCATGGACAATCTTCGCACCCCATCTCCAGTAGCAGGGCAGCCCAGCACCATCAAGGTGAGCCCACCCCATGCACAGACCACACATCAGGAAGCACACACCACCACGTCTGGCATCCAGTACCTCACCGAAGAACACATGGCATTCCAACGCCGTATGTTAGACCGCCAGAAGGAGCTGGCTGAACAGTACAGGTGGGGTTCAACCTCATGGCAGCCAAACTAGATGCCATACGTGGGGGTCAAAGTCACTTCAGGGACCACGTACACACCCTAACAGACTCCCACGGTCCGCACCATGCCCTCTCACAATCCATGGCTGGCGTCGCTGGAGTCAAGACTCAGAGACAACAACAACTGTCTATTCAGGGTGGCCACAGTGATATCATCCGTGATTTGGGAAACATAAGTAGGGTCATGGAGAACATGGAGCGGATGCAGGTGCAAAGAATGGCTACCATGGCTGCACAAGAAAGATGTAGATGGGATCTTCCATGCCCTGCAGATCCTCATCATGGGAGTGATGCCACAAGACACTGCGCAGATGAATGCTGCTGCTACTTGTACATCCACATCTCCGGCCCCTGATGTGTCAGTGTCACACAGTGCTGCAGACCAAACACCACCACACAGTTCTTTCTCGTCTCCCTGCAATGGCTTCCTCCTCCCATCCTTTACATACAAATTTTCTCAACCTCGTTGTCTGTTTACTGTACCCTACCTCGCTATTGTAACGGATGTAATTTGAAACGCAATGTTCCTCTGTTATAGCGCTCTGATACCTCTGGATCTAGCCAGCGCTTTATAATTCTTTTGATGTACCTTATAATGCAACGATCCCCTGGTTAAGCGCTCTGATACCTCCGGGTCTAGACAGCGCTATATAACCTCTGCAAATCAAATAAACTAAAAACTGGTTTTCCTGAACGATTAGACCGGAGCAACATGGCTGATGACCGGAGGAGCTGCTTGACAGCTAATGAGATTGGCCCTGGTTTCCCCCTTGACCGTCACCTACCCAGCCGGACATTGAACATAGTTCCTCCTCATCTCCCCGCTATAACTACTTCCTCCCCTCCCTCCTACGAATTATTGAAACATTGTTTTTGTGTACTGTACCTTACTATGCTCTTGTATCTGATGTAACTTTCAACGAAACGATCCAAAATGTAAAGCGCTCTGATACCCTCTCGGGTCAAGTTTGCGCTATAAAAAACTTTATAAATAAAATAAATAAAATATGTGAGCCACATGAAACGGCAGAGGATGAAAATTAGGATTAATCTGCCTTAGAGGTAAGAAGGAAGCAGTAGCACTCATCTCTGCCATATGGCTTGTTTCTGCTTGGTTCTGCCCTCTACATCATGCCCTAGAATAACACCTACCACTGTCCCCCGATACACTCTGCAATACTAACCTTGGACCTCATTATGGACTGCCATATTTTGTTTGCTTAACAATGACACAGCAATCAGCCTTGGGACTTGACTCTTCCCCTACCGAGTAACTTGTCAATCCCTAAAGGACTCTGGCTGGCCCTCCATGGGGCAATATTGTAAAGTATTGTCTGCATGGCCCAGTACGAAGACAGCTTTAACACTCCACTGAACTTGAACAATACATCCCAATGCACACAGACGTGTCATGTCTATGATCAATCAAGTATGAAAGCATGGACGAATGTAGGGGCAGTGATTCCCCTTTACGTCCATGTTGCTCATGTCGTGGGACTTGAGTCATCCCTGCATCATGGAGGTACATATTTGAGCCCAAAAGAAGGTCTGTTGTCAATTGTAGGTTGCAAATGACAGTCTATATGTAATGATTTGTGACCCATTTGAAACACTGATGAGTGGGATTCCGTACTACCTTTGACACACTGAAATGGCAATGGAATATGTGACACCCTAAACAGCCTCTCTGTACAAAGGTGACACACCCACCATCTATTTCCAAATTATGAGATTGCTTCAGTCATTACTTGTCAATCGTGCTCATCACAGGAAGAGGCGATCAGTCATGTACTGTTTGTGTGCCCGGCTTATAGGAGCCCTCGTCGCAAGTGGCTTAAGCCGCTCTGCTCTAACCTAGGTACAAGATCGGGTATGGTAGCTTTGCTCATGTTGGTAAATACCCATCCTGATATTGTTATAGCCGCTGCAAAATGTCTTAGCTGGGCATGGGCACTGCGAAGGAAAAATCTCCCTGCTCCAGGAACCGTTATTTGAGTATAAGATTGGCTAACTGCTCCTTCCTTGTAGATTCTTGATGACATGTTTTATATGGGAATGTTCTTAAAAGCTATTTTACTGAAATATGTTCGGGTCTTTCGATAATGTTTATAAATTTTTTTTTAAGATTGTATGTTCTTAGGATGACACCTTTTTTAATGACATTTTTATGATGTATTGTGTCTTTTATGATTGAAAAATTATCGAATAAAGACTAAGGGCCCGATGTAGGTCGGTCGGTAACGGTCGAAAATCGGTATTTTCGGCCGTTACCGACCGGTATTCAAGGATTGGCATGTAGGGGCACAATTTTACAGAATCTGTAAATTTACCGATTCGGTAAATTTACCGAATCTGTAAAATACCGAATCGGTATTTTTACCGATTCGGTAAATCTCAGATGTAAATCTCAGATGTAGTTGGGACTCTTCTGAGTCCCAAAGGCCCTACAAAATCGGTATTTTACCACACAATCCTATTGTGTGGTAAAATACCGAATTCAGGTGTGCATGCACATGTGTGCATGCACACCTAGCCATGTGACAGACAGACATGCCCTTAGGGCATATCTGTGTGCCACATGGCGCACATGCCTATTTGTGGGGTGCCAGAGGGTGTCAAAGTGACACCCCTTGCACCCTTGCAAAATTCGGTATTTACCGATTCTGTAAATACAGAATCGGTATTTCCCATTGATTCCTATGGGCTTCAAAGCCCATAGGAATCAATGGGAAATACCGATTCTGTATTTACAGAATCGGTAAATACCGATTGTTACAGATTCGGTATTTCCACATCTGGAAATACCTACATATCCACCCTTTAGATTTACCGATTTTTAATTACCGAATCAGTAAAATTCGGTAATTAAAAATCGGTAAATCTAATTTACCTACATCTGGCCCTAAGTGAACTGAACTACATGTTGTCCTTAAACTTGTCAGAGGGATGTATTTGTACAGAGGAATGACATGCACTCAGGGAATGTGTGTGCCTGTGGTCATTTTGTACTGTCCCATAATTGCAAAGGACTGTGACAATGTGACGTGCTCATGTGAAGAAATTGCCAATGATGGTGTTCTTACGGGCTATTCCTGCTGCAGCTGCAGTGGGGTGTGGTTCACCTGCCTCATCTTCCTCATCATTTCCTGTGCATCTGGCACTTGTATCCACGGGGCATTGGTGCGTACACAAATGTTGTACAACACACAACATGCAGCAATCTTCTTGCACACGATGTCTGGGCTGTACAGGAGAGTTCCACCTGTGATGTCCAGGCACCTGAAACATGACTTCAACAAGCCAAATGTGAGTTCCACGATGCCCCTCGTGCATTTATGGGCTGAATTGTTCTGCCTCGGGCCCTGTGTGTTTGGGCTCAGAGGGGTGTCTTCATCCAAGGGCAGAGTGCATATTCTTGGTCACCTGTGACAGTGCAGAGACCCATGAGTCAATAGTTGGTTCTGCATGATGTGTTGGCAGGCTCACTGGTTCATTGGTGTGTGAAATGTGTGACTTAGTGATTCCTGTTTGACATGCACTGCTTGTAGCATATGAGCTGCATCAATGTGTAGCACGTAGCCTCACTGCTGCTCCTCCCTCCCCACCAAGTCAATTTACTAGGGTGCTCAGCGCGGTTGCATCACTTGCACTCCTACATCACACCATTGTCATGCCTGTCGGCGCATGTCCAAACGCCTGACAATGACACTGTTATTTTATGTGTTGAAGGTGGGCGGCCAAGTGTGTGTAGACATATGGTAAGGATAGGGCGGACACAGATGTAGAGTTCATGGCTGGCGGAACACGCAATGAGGTTGAGCGTAGACCTTTGGCTTATGCTGCGGTAATAGCAATACCCACAATAGTTGGCATGTATGATCCCGGACCCCGAGTGGGCTTGCACTCCTTCATTTACCCCTTCGACCGAGCCCACACCCCAGGTGCATTCTACATTGCAACATTGTCCATTGCGGGACCAGTGGTGCTGACACTACATGCCGGTAATTTAGTTACTGTGACGGCGCACATCCTTTGTGGTTACATGACTGGACCTACATTCATTGAAGCCGGTTATTGAGGGATAGTGTGCATCCCGAGCAGGATACTCACAAGAGCCCCCTTTCCCCTCTTCCCCTATTTTCTTGCTTGGATCAAGCCGGAGCTTGCTGCTCTTTAAGATTCTCTCACTATTGTGAGACCCAACGTAGGGTGCCATTGGATTGGCTCCAGGAGTTCTTTATCACCCTGTCCCGAGGAGGCCAGACTTGTTGGAAGGCCAAAACGCGACAGCGTCGACACTTTCCCTACAGAGGAGTCTTTATGTTAAAATGTTTTTGGAATTTATGGCCATTTGACACATTTTTTTCAGGTTCTGTGTAATTATCTTTAGAACCACTTGTGTCTGACTACCTCTATGTGTACCTTCTAGATTGTATAGGAGGACACCAAGTAGTATCTTTTTTTGGGTGAAGAAGACATTATTTGTGATTTGTTTTTTGTACAAATTGATGTTTTGCTTTGTGTTTATATTATTGTAAATATTTGTGTACATATGTATGTATAATGGTGTATAGTTTATCAATTTGATAAAAAGGAAAAAACCTACGGAAAATAACCGTTTGTGATTACAGTAAATAAAACATGTAATCACGTCCTCTTTGAGTAGTGATGGTTATTAAAACTTGACAGTATTAGATTAGTGGACTACGGTCACAGAGATAGGAGAATTTGTAGTCCCCTAATTGGTTAATATTTCGTTATCTATTCCTCCTTTTTCCAATTCTTCATTTTTTTTACACTACAACAGAGACACACACATTAGTTTCTTCCTTGACAAGGTCAAAATTTAACCACGCCTAGAGCCTGTGGTTGATGAAAAACACACCCCTACGCTGGACTGTCATATGCCAGTCCACTCCGCTTACGCATACAGGGGTACAACACAGCTACATGTCCCAGGTCTACCCCACTGCCTGAGGTGACATGATTGGGTCTGCTGTACACAGCACAATGTTATGTGGTATGGCATGGGGCCCTCATGCATACATAATGACCACACAGACGCATTTAGATAGTGTGTGGAACTGGCTAAAGGCAAATGCCCCAGTCCCTTTTATTGCCAGGGTCACATGTCCAGTGATGCCTGAGCTGGATGGGTGTGGGGGGAGTGTAAGCCAGCCCTCAGGGAGTGGTTGGTGCTCGCAACAACTTCAACAGTGATCAGACAATCAGAAATTCAAAGTTCAAATAGCAAGGGTCCATGACTGGAGCTGCACAGAGTTGGTGGTCCCCGATGAACTGCAGCCGGCACAGGCACAACGCCACGGAACGGTGATTTGCAGTGCACTGAGGTAGGGCCACGAGAGCTGAGCGGGTCCTTGTCGACGTCCAAGGTGAATTTTGCAAAGTGTTTCGGGGGACAGTGGAAGGTGTTCTTCCAGGGCATGATGCAGAGGGCAGAACCAAGCAGAAAACAGGAAATATGAAGGAGAAGAATGCTACAGACTCATTCTTAACACCAAGTCAGTATCAGTTAGATTACGATGAAGACAACCCCCAGGCCATATACTCAGATGCCACCAAAGTTCAACCAGTGAGTGTCCATGAATGTCGGGGCACAGACTTAGTGGCACCGGAGCTGATAGGGTATGCAGTCTGCTTTGAGGCCTATACAATGATATAAACTCTGCCATAAATAAATCAAGACTCAGTTCCAAATCGGTGACCTACTCGACCGCAGTGTAGGCCGGAGGCAGCGGTCAGCAGGGGCCCACAGCAACATGTCGTTGGCTTGCGATGTACAAACTTAGTGGCACAAGAGCTTAAAGGGAATGCAGTCTTCGAAGAGGCTTGTACAATGATATAAACTCTGCCATAAATAAATGAAGACTCAGTTCCAAATGTGTGACCTACACAACCGCACTGTAGGCCAGAGGCAGCGGTCAGCAGGGGACCACAGCCATGTGTTTCTTTGGCTTGCGATGCACAGAGTTAGTGACACTAGAGCAGTTGTTGCTAGTGTTCGATCACCTCCGTAACGATGATCCTTTTTTCCTCCGGACTGAACCGTATCTTCCTCTTACTTTTCTCCTTGCGTACAATAATATTAACTCTGTCATTGAGAAATCAAGACTAAGTTCCAAATGTGTGACCTACTTGACAGCAGTGTAGGCCGAAGGCAGTAGTCAGCAAGGGACCACAGACATGTGTCATTGGAATACTATGCAGAGTCAGTGGCTCCACATCGAAGGGAGTACAGTAATATAAAATGTCCCACTAACATTTTATATCACTGTATCTCGGAATAACCAGCTATTGTGTGGCTGCGGTGCCATGCCGTTGATGGCTTCTGTACATGGCTAGCTCAGGTCACCACAGTAAGTTGTGATGTCATGTCTGATAGGTGGGTATGTTGTTTTGCATGTGGTATGTGAGTTTGTAACATGTGCATTCCCAGAGTTGTGAGTTGCATGATTGTGAAGTTGAGGTGTGTAGTGTGTTCATTTGGTACTTACCAACGAGCAGTGCATTGTCGTAGGTGCCCTCCTCGAAGCGCTGGTTGATGATGGACTGTCGGAAGATGTAGGAATCATGCACCATGCCTGGGTGGTTGGCGACAACCTTGGTGAAGAGGCCCCGGTGGTCTACTATTTTCTGCACATTGATAGAATGCGTGTGCTTCCTGTTGCGGTAATTGTGTGCACTGTCGGCAGGGGGTACAATTAGGACATGTGTGCAGTCAATTGCCTCCAACACGTGCTGGAAGCCAGCTATGGCATAGAAACCTTGCTTGGTCTCCAGCTCTTCCTGCGCAGTGTGGGGGAATTGAAGGTGCTGGGGAACCAAGCTGATGATGGCATCCAAGACAGGTGTGATTAACTTTGATAGGGATGGCCGTGAGACTCCTCCGACTCTGGTAGTTGTTGGTCGGAAGGTACCAGAGGCCAACAGATGCAGCACAGACAGCAGCTTTGTCTGCAGAGGAATGATGGTTGTCTGCTGTGTTGGTACCATCAGCCTGTGGGCAATGATGGTCAGGGTACGGAGGATGGATATCCTTTTGAGCCTGTAGTGGGCAATGACATCCTCTGATGTTAGGTCTGTGAGGCTGGTGCATTTTCTGAAGGTCCGCTGTCTTTGTCTACGCTGCCTCTGTGGTAGTCCTCGTCCGGGTGGTGGCAGCCTGGGGGTGGTGGTGGTGGGTGTTGTGGCCCTCTTGGGGCTCCGAGCTGCATGATCATAGCTGCATGGCATCTGTTATTCTTCAGGTGTGGCTCTGGGCTGGGCTCCCTTTTATGGTGCAGGTTGTTGCCCGACTTTACACCAGGTAAGAGCAGGTGTTAAATCCCTGCTGCTAACATGCCTTATCGCATGTTTTCGGATCGTATCGCCCAACTGGCTGGTCGTTGAGAATGTTGCGGAGTGATGTTGTTGCAGCTTTTTGCATGGGAACGCCTACTCTGCATATCATTAGCGTTAGTTGCCGGGGTCATCTGTGGCGATGTTTTTTGCGGCTGCTATCGCGGGTAAACTGGTGATATTGGATGTTAGCACCAGCTTGTGAATAGAGCGATACATTTATCGCCACTTTGGCTGCAATAAAGTACCAATAACTCGCCAATAAGTCCTTGAGAATATGCCCTAAACACTTTTTTACTTTCTATCATACCTATAACTTGCTGTTTAACTAGCCTCATACACATCAAATAAGAGTCATGCAGTTGAAACCATGGGGCAATACTGTCAACTCATTAATGTTATTGGGGGGAGGGTCAAAGCAAGTGTGATGTCACTTCTGCTACCTCAGACATTTCGGCATAAATTATGGTATCCATAAGAGTATTGTTATGCGCTATCTGTGTTCTTTGAAGTGAAAATACCTACACCTTTGTTGGTGGAGAATCTGGCAGTGTGAGGAAGCACATCCAATCTATCTTATCTGTTTTCCTAAATTCTACCCCCTGTCTAGGTCCTAATCCATGCTGAAGTTTTTACTTGACTGTCGTTGCTGACTCGCTTTGTGGTCCAACAGGAAAAAGAGAATCAGGAATTCCAGTTCCTCCTATTAGAACAAGGACTGATGATGGATGCAGAGTTTGAACTCTAGCCTACGCCAGTAACAAATTATTTGTCCCCAAACTCTTCTTGGCAGTAGGAAGGTGTTAATCCATAGAGAATAACTACAGAGAAGAGGGACACCTGAAAGAATAAGGGCAGAAAGATAGGGGAACAACAGGAATGCCTACAACAAAAACTACCTGCCCCAATTGATGAGACAAGGCCTCAGAAGGGGGTCCTTAAATCAACCCACTTTCACCAGAGCAATTTGAGTGCTGGGAAGATCAGTCACACCGAGTAGTACAAAAATATAAAGTTTATTTGGTTTTTAACAAATATTTCAAAAGGATATTTTGTTTAACATAATAAATGTAAAAGCATCAAAGAACAGAGAATATCAAAATATATCATCCCAAACTCCTCTATCATGCTTCACATTCATTCCTTCATAATTACCACCACTTAACACACAACTCCGTATCTCAATCACACAATTAATCACATTCACACAGGCACACAAGATGGATCAACGCCACAAGGTGGTCCTGAGACCGAGTAGTTTGGCTCATCATGGCAAAGGGGATAGGGGTAGATATCACCCAGCTTCCCCTTCACACAAAACGCCAACGCGCATTTCGGTGTGTGGCCCCAGCCGGGGCTACACCATTAGAGATTTGATAAAGCTAAAAGGAAATAGTTAAAAAAATTATATATATATATAAGGGTTATGCATCATATACAAGAAATACATCTGCAAAATGCCAATGTGTGCTGTATACATTGAGATGAAGCACAGTATCTGTTCAGTATCGTTACCACAAGTACAGACGTTCCAGTCATACAGACCTGTGAAACTCATCACCTGTTCAAACTGACCTTCTAAGACACATCCAGGTCTGTCTGTAGGTAGGCTGTAAGGAGGCCCCAAATATCTTGGGGACTCAAGGGCATTGCTAAATCTTCTGCAAATAGTTCCAGTTGTTCCTTGCAATATACCAGGTCTGATAGCCACTGTTGCTTAGTTGGTGCAGCTTGTTTGCCCCAATGCATAGCCACTATCCTTTTTGCCAGGAACAGAGCCACTGCCACCACATAACGATTGGCTTGTTGCAAGCCGTTGACTAGTTCTAGCAGGCACATCTGGGGATTGCACCTCACCAGCTCTATTGCCATTTCCACCAGGGCTTTCGTAACTTCTGCACAAAAGTGCCGGCTGGGAGTGCATAATCAAGCTACATGCAGAAAATCTTCATCCGATGCTCAAAATCTCAAATAGTTAGCATCCTCCCTCAGACCATATTTAAACAGTTTGACAGGTGTATAATATATTTGCTGTAGATACTTAAAGTGAATAAGTGCACAGAGTATTAGGGGTTCCCCAGAGAATTGGGGGTATAGCTGTCCATGGAGCCCGAAGGCGATAGTATGTGAATTTCAACATCAGAGTAGGTTGTTTCCTATATGAGATGACAACCAGAGCAACGAAAGTCCCTCCAGGGTAAGCATCACCCATAGATTTCAACCCTGCCTTCTCAAGAATGTCTAGTGCTATATCCTCCTGTGTGATCAATATGGTTGGATGAAACAGTAGTAGAAGTGCGGCAGCAAAGATAGGTTCCTTTTTTGCACATGCCTCATGTGCCTGCCAAGCCCTTGTATTGCATTGAATGGTTAGATCTCCATTCAAGACATATCCACACATCTGTGTTGGAGGATGGCTTTGAGCGGTATAGGTTTGGCATCATCATGCTCAACAGCAACATGTGGATTGTATCCATGGGCATGATGCCAGTAATGAGCGAAATGGGCTTGGGCACACAGATGATATAATTGAAAATGTAGTGCACTAAAATACCATTGCGCATTTTGGAGTGTAAACATGATCCAACTGATCCTTGGTTGTTTCCCCGTCCATGCCAATGTTATCATGTGTGCCCTTAGTGTTTTGAAAAAATTCTGTGGCAGGACTATAGGTATATTAATAAATAGGTAAAGAATTTTGAGCAGTACTACCATTTCCATAACAGCTATCCTGTCTACTAAAGACAGTGGCAGCCTGGACCATCTGTGCAGTTGTTCTTCTGGCTGTGAGATGGCCGATCCATAGCTATAATGAATCACCAATTCAGTATCCCATGGATCCAGATTCCCAAACTTTTAACAGAGTCTGTACTCCAAACCAAGAGGCTGTTCATTGGGTGCAACCATATATTAGGAGTCAGAGGAAAGATACCCAATTTTGAGCAGTTAATGCTTAGGCTCAAGTATTGCTTGATTCAAATGTATTACCAGATTACTGATTCTAGATGTGTGGTAGGGTTTCTGACGTATAATTCCATGTTTTCTGCATACAGGGAGATACCATGGCCCACAGCCTGAATTGTAATGGGGAGGCTGTATTCCGTTAGCCGATTGTGCAAAGTAGTGGTTCCAGAGAAATTGCAAATAATATCGATGATAAAGGGCAACCCTGCTGCATGCCCCTGTGGATGAGCAGCACCTCAGAAATTTTACCGTTGGTGCACACCCGAGCTACTGGGTTGGTGTATGTCCAGTCGAAAATGGATTTACAGCTGGGGAAAAGCTCCAAGTGGAAGCACCTGAATCTCTGGCCCAGCAGCAATGTTGGATTGACTTGGCAGGTTTATCTTAGTCCTCTGGAGCCCAAAAAAATTCGAAATCTCAGCAATTTTCAGGATGTTTTGACCCAGCCAAGGCAAGGGTTCCAATACCCCAAAAACAGAATTTAGGGGTCAAGACTCACTCCTGCAGAAGTCACTAGCAAGGATCAGGGTACGTCCAATTGAAACTGGTCAGCTGAGCTCTTCAGGGAAAGGGCTTCAAGCAGCCTGCAGCCTGAGTTGTGTTCTCTAAAAGACAGGAGGTGTGCCAACTGACCCTCCGAGTCAACGTCAATCTCATTGGTACAAGTGGGAGCAGGCTCAGCCTTTCAGGTATCATTACAGGTCTCAACAGTAGGTGCAGTTCTTCATCTGTCTTTCACAGACCCAGTAGTATTCTGAAGAGGGTGCCTTGCACTAGTCTGTGGGGTGAGGGTGAATCCTTAGCCTTCCATCCATGAGCAATAGAGAAAGGTTTCCGAACTAAACCTACTCACTTTAGCAGCAGTCCTGTCTGTCTTATTGCAAACAACACCACAATGCCCTTCTCTACCTAACACCACAATAACAGGACAGTTCTTCCTTTGTCTAGAGCTCCTTTGTACACCAAAAAAGTAAACTGAAACAAAAATAAGATGATGGATGGAATGCTTGAATTAATCTCAACCACTGGCAATTGCTCAGGGCTGCATACCAGTCCATAATTTCTCACCCAACATGTCACCTCCATTTGAAACCAGATGTAGGAGAGTAGGGTCTGCTATCCTATGGTCACCCCAATTTTTGCTTTTTGCTTCACTGGTTTTCGACTTAATGTGGCTGTGGGCCTGCTAATCAGACCCACAGCCTGCTGTTCTCTCTCTAAATTCACATACGTGTACTATAGGTACATATCCCAATTGGAACTGGACTCCTTGTAAGCCCCTGTACCATGCACTATAGGTGCTCAGGGCATAGGTGCCACCAAGGCCTACCAGGGGCTGCAGCATAGCTTTTGCCACCCCTGGCTGGTTCTTAAATTGACACAACTGGCTGATCACTCAGCTGGGGCACGTTGGTGTAATCACCTCTTGCTTAGAATGCATACCAAGAAGTATAAAATAAAATGCTGCTCCAATTTAGGAAAGATTTGTAGACACACATCTTTAAAGGTCACTATATCACAATGCTTTTCTAGACAAGTCGAAAAATATTCAACGAATGATAAATGCAAAAACAACATTTTGCTCCAGTCGGATTGGCCAAAAGTCAATGAAAAATCCCAATATATTTATAATATAATCTGGAAATGTTGAAAGTAAATTGAACCTGCACTTACAAAATGTATTCAATCTAGCTTACTATTTGTTAACACTGCCTTTACTCCATTTGACAAGAGCACCAAACATAGCCATTTACATTCACTGGCTCTCTCTTTTACGTCGCAGGGTATTGCATCTGAATATCAACATTTAGTTCTTGAGGAATACATAGGAGATACAGATGACCCCTTAGAAGTAAGAAACCGCTTTGTTGAAGGTGTTGGAGATATGATATTTGTTGCCCCATCAGTGAAAGCTGCTAAACTCCACAGAGGTAAGATTTAAAGCCCTTTTTTAGCACTGCGTCCTTTGTCAAGTAACAATGGCTCGGGTCTAGCGGCAGGCCTTAAAATGTTCTCATATGTTTGTAACTTGCAGCACTCTATGAGTTACTTTAGACTGGATCTGTAGCATTAAAGTTTCATCAACTGAAGAACTTTAATTTGTGTCGGTTTCTCTGAAATTGTTTTTCTTGTGGCCAGGATTCAGCACTAACCCAGTGTACAATTGATTGTTTTAACACATATTTTAGAATTTCAATGGTAGTTACATGATATTTTTAATTTGGTAGTCACAGCATATTGTTTTTCAAAATGTTAACACATTGAAAAATGTGCCTTGCTGTATCACGCAAAGTGAGCACTGGGAGCAGGAAGGTTTTACTCAGTCCATGATGGAGTTTTGGGATGACTTGTGTCTTAGCTAGTTGAAGAGCTGCAGCAGCACTATTTTACCATCTTAGTCACTGGTAAATGGTTGCTTGTCAAATGAACTTTCAAAGCATGCGCTGCTTTAGGCTGGAAATATAGCAGCAAGTCAAAAGTAAAATGCAGAACATAAGAGAAAAACATAACATCACACTTAAAACATAACGGCACATCACAACAAAACAGTCAACACGGAATGCAACACAATAACAGCACTACAACAGAACAAAATCATGCTGAAATAATTCTGCACAAAAATGCATACAAAGAACAGTAAGTCTTAATAAAACATGATTAACTATGTACTTCAAGAAATTATTCTTGACATTTAATGATGCATCATAAAGAAATTAAATTCATCCAACAATAAAGAACACAGTGAGGTGAACAAATGTGCTCAGTGCTCTCTCAGAATGTCATGCATATATGTACTGTACAGAAAAATATGTGTAACACAATTTCCATAAAGTTGCAGCCCATATAGTACAAATTAATTATAATAAAGTGAAATCCGCCTTCCGAGGTCAAAGAGGTTTACTTTAGAAGCCATCCCAGAGTCAGTGGATGATCGTCCGGCTACTGTAGAAGCCCTTTTCTCATCAGCAGACATCATCAAGCTCTTGAAGTCATCAGCAAAGCTAAGAACATGTGCTGTGATGATCTGAGGATGACTTGAAAATGAGTACCTGATAACTTCACAAAATAGGATTGTTCATGATGGCTTCAGGACTTGAAAATGACTATCTAATTACCTATCTAATGAGAGTGTTACTGATGACTTGAAGATGAATTGAAAATGAAGATCCGATTACTTCATGAGCATTAAAAGATTAAATAGTTTCTGATCATTTGAAGAAGATTTTTCACAACTCCAAGGGCATATTCACAATATTATTTTAATTTTTGTTGGAAAAGCTGATCAGATGGATTATTTCAGAAAAATATGCTTATTACTTAACAATCAAAACCAGTTAGGAATTACTTGAGTTATAATTATGAATGCCATGGTAAAAAGAGTACTGCAAATATTACATAAATTAGTTTTACCTACAGGCACGTTGGCCCTTTCTGTACAGCAAAACATAAACAAGTTGCTGTTATGTTTTTTTTCAGTGAAAGGGAGCAACCCTTGAGTGCAGGCTATCGTCATAATTTTACTGGAAAGACTTTTCCTCCTAAAAGAGCTTAAAATCTTTAATTCGTTTTCTTCTATTTATTTTATCCATGGTGGAGGTTTGGATGCCGAACCTTTACAAAATGCTATTAGGGGCTTGTGGTTGGTGCAGCGACAAATGGGTGCCCATATAGGTAAATGTGAAAATGTCTGCCGCACCAGTGAATTGCAATTGCCTCTTTTTTACATGAGAGTATCGCTGCTGAGTGGGGGTCACAGCTCAGCTGGCATAAGCGATGTGGGCCCAATCCCCGCACTGGTGTTTCTGGGACAAGACAGCTTCTAGGCCTGTGGGGCTGGCATTTACTGACAGCTTGGTGTCGTTTTGGGGATCGAGGTAGGCAAATGCAGTATCAGCAGACAAGGTTTGTTTGGTGTCCTGTTCAGGACCTTACTGCCAGGGCGCTGATGACTTGGTTAGGTCCTGTACCGGACCCTGTGAGTTGTGTCAAGTTTTGCATTAAACTTCCACATTATGTGCCATGCGTAGAAAGTTCTTCACTCCGGAGATGGTGGAGGGTGTAGGTGTATTCTGGATGTCATGAGCTTTGGCAGGGTCAGTGGTGATTCCCTTCATAGAAAATTGGTATCCAAAAAACCTTTTCTCCTCTTTCGGACATTTGCCCTTTTTCTTTTTTTTGGTATATTTTTATTGAGAAGTACATGTCAGTTTATAAACAATACATTTAAAAAAAGGAGTATAAACAAATCAAATTATCGCCACACAATAAATTACTGTGAAATGTTAACTTCGCAGATTTCTAAATATAAAAAAAGATAATAATGAAATCAAAAGATACAGTGGTTGAGGTACTAATAAAACCTGGAAAGGAAGAAGTAGGTAAGGTGGACTAGGGAGGAGATGGTAAATATAGTACATAATATGTAGTAAACCATGTATTGTAGATAGTTGGAAGATAGTAGTGATAATATCATAAAATATAATATTTCAAGTGAAGATATTCCCACTAACTCAACAATTTCCAATAGGTGAACAGTAAGTCCTAAGTCAATTAACAGTGTTACTGGTTAAGCATTAACAGTCCTAATGATAACATCAACAGCATGAATATAAATAATGATAGTAATGAATTAATAAGGAAATGAAAAAGTAAGTTATTACCTATTGTAGTTCCTAATTAGAAGAACAATCTGAAATATTACCAGAAATAGAATATTTATTAGCTGGAAATGGGTTCCAAATTTGGATGAAAGTTCCAACATTGTCCTGCAATCTATAAATGATTTTTTCATATGATGCTATTTTATACATTTCAAAAAGCCATTCATCATGTGTAGGGCATTGTGGTGTTCTCCAATGTCTTAATATACAATTTCTTCCAGAGTGAGTGTAATAGCAATCAATCATCTTGTATGGTTTGTGAGATTTGGGAGATCAGTAACATCATGTAATAGAACTAATTTTTCTGTTAAAGGAATGGACACTTGTATAGGTCTGTGTAGAGAGTCGGTTATGGAAGACCAATATTCCTTCAAAATTGGGCATCGGAATGAAATGTGTAGTATATCACAGTCCTTCTGTGGGCACCTCCAACAGGTAGATTGGTGCAGTAAATCTGCTGACTTGAGTTCTTGTGGTGACCAGTACCAGTTATGAAGAATTTTGAAAAGAGTACATTTCATTCTGGCCTCTCTGATTCCCTTATCAATGTTCATAATAACATCCTCCCATTCCTAATCAGAATAAGCTACAGTAATTAACCCTTGCAATTTGACATGAAATTGTGCTAGTAATGGGTATGAGTGTAATATATCGACTATGAGATTATAAACTCCAGAGAATGCTCCTTTGAATTTCCCCCAAATTTTTAAGTTTTGTAACACTGGAGAATCCTCAACTATACAAGGAAATGGAAATGGTCCTAGTCTCTGAAATAGGGCTTGTTTTAGTTGTATTTCCCCTCTTGGGAGGCAGGGAGTTTAAATTCTTTCTGAAGTTTTCAAAGGTTTTAAGCTCACTTTCTAAAGTGAGTAAGTGATCCAACGTTAGAATACCTGCTCTCTCCCATATATCCCAGAATATAGTCTGTTTACCTATTCTAATATCAGTGTTATGCTGTATGGGGGCCTTTCCATGCAGTCTTGGGTCACTCTTAAGGAGTTTGTGGGCATGTATCCAAATTTTAAGCATAGATTGAATTCAGGGTTGGAAGTTTGTAAAGCAGATGATTTATGAGTGTAAAACATGTGCAAATCTTAAGTTGCCGGTACAGTTTGTCTTTCAATGAGAACCCATAGTGGGGGATCATCCAGTCTGGGCCAAAGATAAACCAATTGAGATAAATGGTGGCCTGAATAGTAATGCTCAATACACAGTAAACTAAGACTTCCATATCGCCTGTGAGCAATACATTTTGAGATTTTAAGTCTAGGTCTCAGGGATCCCCAAATAAAGGTTTTAATACCTTTGTCAATATCTTGCAATATTGATATTTTAACTGTCAAAGGCAACATGCTAAACCATAAGTGAAACGAGGCACTATAATCATGTTCACTGCCTGTACTCTACCCTAAAAAGACAAGTTAAGATGGGACAATTTTTCATACTCTGAATTTGTTTTGGCAATAATTGGATCTAAGTTATCTTGAATCATACGTTCTAAACTTGTGTTGTTGTAAATACCTACATACTTCAGGCCATCCACATTCCATTGAAAATTATAGCCCAAAATAGCTGCTTTTGTTGTACCCCTGGACAATGGTAGCGCGTCACTCTTATTCCAATTGACTTTGTAGCCAGAAATGATCGAGAAGTGAGAAATGGTAGTCCTGAGTCTAGGGAATGAAGTAGGCAAATCAGTAAGTGTGAACAATATGTCATCTGCATAAAGAAGTATTTTGGAGATCCCTGCTGGGGTAGGAATGCCTGCAATTTGTGAACACTGTCTTGTTGCCACAGCCAGCGGTTCAAGTGCAAGAAGGAACAAAAGGGGCGATAGAGGGCAACCCTGGCGGGTTCCTCTTTGCACTGAAAAAGATTTTGAAAGAAACCCCCACAATTCACTGGTGCGGATGGTGTCTCATATAACCATTTGACCTTAGAGATATATTCATTGCCTAACCCCAGCCTATGTTGTGTATGGTACATGCAGCTCCATTCAATATGGTCAAAGGCCTTCTCAGCATCTAAGGATAAGGCTCCTCTGTCTTCACCAGCATCCTTAGAAAGCCAGAGTATGTGAGCCAAAGTGTGTAGATGGTTACGAGAATTTCTGCCTGGCATGAATCCCACTTGAGAATTATGTATGAGTTTAGCGATAACTTGTTTGAGTCTTTTGGCAAGAATGGTGGCTAATATCTTTGAATCTGTATTCAGAAGGGAAATTGGACGATAGTTACTGCAGTATAATGGATCTTTCTCAGGTTTGGGGAGGACCATTATTGCAGTTTTATTTGTGAGAGAGGAGAGGCTACCAGTTTCCTCTGCTTCTTTATAGGCCTCATAAAGGGCGTCTATTGCTTCTGGTTTTACCCAACGGTAAAATTCCCCAGGAAAACCATTTTCTCCTGGTGCTTTATTGTATGGAAGATTAGAGATTGCTTGGGCAATTTCATCTTTAATTATTTCGCCTGCCAGTATGAGCCGATCCTGTTCATTGAGGCAGGGGAGTGTTATTTTATCAAATAATTCCTGATCTTTGTGGTGATCATCATCAACCTCTGAGCTATGTTACTTCTCATAATAATCTGCAAATGTATTAGCTATATCCTGAGTCTCGGTTATTAGCTTACCTTCAGAACTATAAATAGCTGGAATAGCTGTCATAGCTTCTCTCTGTTTCCATCGTGCTGCTAGTAAAGAACTAGCTTTTTCTCCTTGTTCGTAATTTCGAACCTTAAGTCTATAAAACATATATTCTGCTTTCAAAGTATATAGTGTATTAAGCTCCATTTTAGCCTTTTCCAATCTACTTCTGGAAGCTTCGGTTGGATTGGTAAAATGAATGTGTCAGGGTTTTGATATCCTTTTTTAAAATAGTCTGTTGTTTTGTTCTACGTTTATAGGCTATGGCAGAATCTCTCATAATTTGCCCCCTAATGGTGGCTTTTGCAGCTGCCCATAAAATTTGTGGAGAAGAAACTGAACCTTTGTTGTCTTTCATATAAATAGTCAAATGTGATTATAATTGTGATTTTTCTGTTGGTAGTTTGTATTGGGATATGTTTAAATGCCATGGTTTCCTACAAGGACTTTTCAGACCCAAATCAAGCTGAAGACTAATAGGAGCATGGTCTGAAAGTGCAATTTCTAAAATATCACAATCAAGTACATGTGGTATGATAGAATGTGAAATAAGTAAATAGTCTATTCTAGAATAGGAATCATGTACTGAAGAGTGATATGTCAACCCCATATCTGAAGGATGGAGTAAACACCAACTGTCAGTCAACCTATGATCTTAACGGATGTCTTCCAGTATCGCTCTATCTCTGCCATGTGTCGTGTCTAGGGGGCCCTTTCTGTCTAAGATCACATCCAGGGCAAGATTCCAGTCACCCCCCTGAGCTATTTTAGAAATTCCCATCTCTGTTATAATTCTGTTTAGATGAAGGAATAAAGGAGCTTTGTTTCCAACGGGGGCATAAACAGACCCCAGTCCTGATACGTTATTACAGATTTTAAGCTTGGCTAAAACAAACCAGGACTGTAGTATTTGACATTGCAGTGTTTTCCGTATCAGAATAGCTACGCCACATTTTCTAGTAATAGTATGGGACATAGGATCTCCTGACGTGTGAGAAGGAGGTTTGCAGCTGTAAAGAATCTGGCCTACGCAATCTCGTTTTAATTTTTCTGATTCTATACCGGATAGATGTGTCTCTTGAATGAGAGCAGTATCTGTATGTTTGGAGGTTAAATAGGAAAGAATTTTCTTCCTTTTAATGTAATTAGTAAAGCCATTGACATTGATAGACAGAATGTGCATAGGACTAGTTGTCATGATGCTGATTGCAAATGTTAGAGTATGTTTTTATTGTGTGAGAATGTATCAAAGAGGGTAAAAAGGGAAAGGAAGGTTGATAAATGATGTGGGAATATGGTAATGGAAAATTACTGAAGCGAGGGGTAGAGGAAAAAAAACCTATATTTAACCTGAAACCAATATGTGCAAATATGATCACAAAATATTGTTAATACTAACCTTCAATTGGTGTAAGTACACCGTTTTACCTGCTAGAAAGGAAAAGAACACTACAGATCAAACAATGTATATATATTTCGTTGGTGGGTCTAAACCTCAATGTGAGACGCAGACTCCACAGGGATGAAAACCACATGTGGTAAGCAGATTTTGAAAAGCACCAAGCCATGGAGTTATAAAGCCCATCTAGGAGATTTTTATATACAAATACAGTATGAGATATACATGATGTATTGAACAACAATGTAGGAGAAAAGGAAATGAATCATATCCATCAGAGGTAATAACTGGAATAAAACAGTAATTATATTATATTAATACATAGCATGCATATTTACTCATCTAGCTGGAAGAAGCAACAGTGTTAGGTTTAGCATCAGATACTTTATCAAACAACGTGGATGACTTCAGTGGTGTTCTCGATTTGTCTCTGGTATTTTCCTGTGTGAGTACTTCTACACAGTGGACCACCTTATCTCGGTCAGACTGTTTCTTAAAGGTATACACATGTAATCTACCAGTAGGGGGTTTGAGGATCATTCTGTAATTGAAGTTGACTGTTCAAAGTTGCTTCGGTCAGGGGTGGCAGTGTTAAGTCCACGTGTTGGT
Source organism: Lissotriton vulgaris (assembly GCF_964263255.1). Taxonomy (NCBI): domain Eukaryota; kingdom Metazoa; phylum Chordata; class Amphibia; order Caudata; family Salamandridae; genus Lissotriton; species Lissotriton vulgaris. The sequence continues at coordinate 177,963 of NW_028252487.1, forward strand.
CCTCTAAACTGTCCAAGAAGCGTACCAGATCTTCACGCTCTGTGTAATCTCTTGATTTCCCATCCATTGTGATCCACATTGTAGCTGGTTCTAAAAGACCATATTTAATATTCCATTTCTGAAGTCTTGGCCTAAGTTGCAGGATCGCCTTTTGTTTGGCATTGGTTTCAGTGGAGAAGTCCGCAGCAATAAATACTTTATGGTGTCTAAGGCATAAGGACCATGTTTACGAGCAGAGCCAGACCTCTTCACGATACATGAGACAAGCAATTATTGGTCTAGGTCTAGATTCAAGAGTTGAAGTTCTTAACCGAATCCTGTGTGCTTTTTGCAACTCAAGGGGATGCTCAAAAGATATGTTCAGTACCCGTGGTATCAAGGTTAGTAGTAAGCTCTTCACATCATTATTCATTTCCATTTTTTCTGGAATTCCATAAAAGCGAACATTATTTCTTCGGGCCCTGTCTTCCAACTCTATTACTTTTTGTTTTAAATGCCAGATATCTGGACCTCGACACTCTGCATTATCTTATCTTTCTTCTAAAATGGTGGTTCATTTATCTAGAGTTTCCACTTTGGTATGAAAAGAGTTTATGTCCATCCTTATTGACTTTATTTCTGTCAAGAGATCTGAGATTTTGACATCCATAGATCCCAATTGTTGTCCGACAGCAGAGAATAAGGTCCATAGAAGCAGTATCTTGTGGTACAGCAGTAGAAGTGCCAGAAGTTAGAGTGTTCCCTACTACTTGTGTACAAAGGCTTTTTATTAGGTTTCCACTGGCCATACTGATATACTTCAATGTTAGAGAAAACAAGAAATAAGTGCCACCAAGTAGCCAAATATGATATCCAGTTACCTCAAAAAGCAGTTGGGTAGTAACACTAGAAGCACAAATACATATTTGGATATGGATAGACTTCTGGGAGTCTCAAAAATTATGGCTGCATGTTTTCAAAGAAGGGGTGCTGAAAAACAATCTATTAGAAATGTCACTCGGCTTTCCCCTGTTTATCTAAGTTCACTCTGCACCTTTTGCTGGTAGGACTTTCCTTGTCTTCTTAAATGTGTAGCAGAGGCTAAGCTGTCAAACGAAGAGAAATACCTTAGGTTTGAAAGTGCTCATATGCTTTCCCTGCGCCAGTCCTTAATTTGTGCCGGTGCTTTCCGGTGCTCAGCACCTGCACTTAAATCACAGGGCTGGGCTATGCAATCTTTCTCCTCCAGCCGAGAGCCTGGTAATTATAAAAAAAATAATTCCTGCTCTTCCTCTGTTGCTGCCTGGCATGTCCTCTTACAGAGGCCCATCCCGGTCCAGGCATGTTAAAAGATCAATATCATGACGTTCATCACGTTAGTGATGCCTTGTCAGCAGATCGTGCCTGCCTTCCACAAAGAACATGTTTTCATTTCTGTTGGGGAACTGCTGATGGCGGGCTTTTGGCTGAACTGGGGCAAGGCAGGCCGGAATAGTGCAGTACTGCAGGTCAAATGTTTTACAATAACGTAAAACTTCCAGCAGAAATGAATTTAAACGAGCGCTCACGTTCAAAGCAGCAGGTATGAGTTTCATAGATTGGATTTACTAGCTTCATAAGTAGAGAGATAACGTGGTGCAGTCGCTATCGGCCTTCTCAGAATCCTGTGAATAAATGGCTATTTTGTGAAACTGAGCGTGAAGTGCCTTATGTTACACGTATTCCCAATTTCCCGATATTATTCCCTGACACCCTCATCGCGATTTAGTTGGGCCGCTTATTTCCTGCTTAGTGTAATATATTTGTTTGGGCCTGCTCACTAGTTTAGCAGTATAATGTTTTAGAATAGTTTTTGTTTGCTTCATTTACACGCGCTTTGAGTCTCTTCTTGTAAGAGAAAGTTTTAATATGTCAGTTTATGAATACCTTCGAGCACATGGACGCGTACTTGGTGCAACTCACGGTTTGCCTCAGTGTGTTTAGCATTTGTATCAGTCAACCTTGGTTGTAAAGCATGGCTACTCATACGTGAGGGCCGGGAAAGGGAGAGTATTACCTCTTTATTTTGTCACTTTTCCATGTTGACACTGTCTGGGAAACGGTTTCACCCCTGTACCAGTTTGACACCCAAATACAGCAAAGAACAGAAAAGTGACAAATCAGATTTAGAGAAGTGCCTTCCAAAATGACTTGACCAAAATCATTGTTGGCGCTTCTTGCGATAAAACTTGGGTGCAAGATTTGTCGACCATCCTGAATCGCGCCCTGCTCAGTAACATGAGACAACTACTCGCGGAAAGAGCTCTTTGAAGCAGATAACATATTTATCTGAATTCTGATAGGTTCACGCGGAAACTTCAGTGTGGAACATTGTAATATCTCCTACAATGAATGCTGCACTTCCTAAAAAGCTATTCCCAGTTTTGCTGAAGATCCTGGTGCGTTGTTGTGCACAGTTGTCCAAAGTGAGACCTAAGATTTTCCTGCATTTTCAGTCTGAGTGCACTGTGGCAGAAGAGGGTGTGCCAAGAAGCCCTTTCCTGTGTGTTTTTGTATATATTATTGTTAACATTCTTCTTTACCAATTAAGCACACGGAATTCAGTCCTATCCAAAGACAGGAGAAAGAGCAAAAACAAGTGCATGCAAAGCTATTCTGCTTTCAAAATGGATATTTTATCTAGTTCCAATAACTTTGCTTCTAGGTAGGTTCATTACTACAGAAGCCCTGTCCCGAACCCTGGGCTGACATTCTGAACAGTTTAGACAGCAGCAAAGTGGATTTCCAATAAGTTTAAAATTTAAGGGATTTTGAGGCGAATGCTTTTCTGGGCTTCATTCACATTGAGTAGCTGAATCTGGCCTTGTGACAGTTCTGACACTTCTGAATGTTGCCCATGTCCGCTTTAATTCTTTCTGGTCGATCGGGCCTATTCAAGACTGCCCATGCCTTACTCCTGCGCCATGTTAGAAGCAGGCCTATGCAAGTATTGTTTATCATGGCCCATTTCTTTTTCCTTACATTTCAGTTTGCTGCGTTGCCTCCACTTTCAAGCGCACATTACAGGAAAGGTCTCTCCTATGCTGTGAGACATTTTCTACATGTGTGGTGGCTACCAATATGTTTTCTCCTGGTTAAATTGAGAAATAGTTTTTGTCGATCAATTTAGTTACCATGCATGTTGCCCATGCTTGATTGAAATAACTGCAGTTGTCTAAAGTTGAATCTAGCAAGACAAAGGAAATGGTTGCAGGTGTATTGGAGGACCATAGCTCTTTTGTATACTGGCCACAAGAGGTAAGGCTTGCCCAAACCTTTAATGCTGAGATGCAGATTAGGATTCCATTTAACTACACTCTTCATGGCACTCCAGGGAAGAGTGTTGATGTACGTAACTTTCAGGGGTAACCAGTGCTATATAAATGCAAACCTTTTCCCTCTTCTATCCCTCCGCTATCCTTCTCAAACCAAATAACTGATTCATTTCCACCATTAAAATTACTTTCATATTTCTCTATGCTAATTCATCACTAATCCTTATGAGTTCCGGAGTAGTGTGCTACTCGCCGAAAAAAGTGCTTTAACACCCCATCAAGGGTAATAAGCGCTATGTAAATGCTAACCTGTTTCCCTCTTCTATCCCTCTGCTATCCTTCTGAATCCAAATAACTGACTTACCTAGTCACCACTCAAATTACTTTAGTATTTTACTATACTAACTCAACACTAATCCTTTATGGGACCAGACTAGCGTGCTTCAAAGCCTTGTCAGGGGTAGTAAGCGCTATATAAATGCAATTATAATACAATATATTATAAGCAACAAGAGCCGCACAAAAAATAAATACATATCCTGTATTAAGGCACATTATTAGGATGTATGTCGTTACAACACATACTTTTACTCCGCATACCATTACAACGCGGTATTTACAACGCATACCGCTACAACGCATAGCGCTTTGGGGTGCTGGATAGTGGTAAGTATAATTTACTATTCTAACTCCAGTCCCCGTGGACCCTAGGGAAGGTGTTGGATAGTAAATTAAACTTACCTCTTATCCAAGAGCGCCCCCCAGCGCAATGCGTTGTAACGGTATGCGTTGTAATGCCTGCGTTGTAGTGGTAGTGCGGAGTAAAAATTGCGTTGTAACAGGTGCATACCACATTATTAACCTCATGTCTTTCATGCTAAGGGCCTGTGCTTCAGATTTATTGCCATGTGAAATCCGACCGATGGTTGCCAGAAGCTGTGCTTGAGTCACATAGTTTGGGTTTGATAGCCTGATGCTATGAAATCCTCTGTAGATTTATTTTGCTGCCCTGCCTTTCTGAAATTAAAAAAGAGTGCATACTCGTAGCATGCATTTTTATCAGCACTGACCTGGAGAGCTGACTGTAATTCTGCCTGGCCCAAAACTAACTACAGTGTGCACATGCTGCTCTGCACTTAGTAACTGCCATCACTCTAACTGCGTGGCACAGGACCTGGCAGCATTACGCGGAGCAGCCGGACTGCAGGCATAGCAGGAAATTCTGAACCAAGTCAGCACAAGTTGACGCAGCACAATGTGACTAGCCCATCATCCCTCAGAGATCAAGTAACTGGAGCAAATCATTTTCGGCGCTGCGAGGGTCATTGCTGATTTTGACATTCGTGTGCTTGCCTTGAAAATGAGGACTCTGTGCATTTTTGAAGTGTTTGCATTGTGACAGATAATTTGCACTAGCTCAGCTCTGGGATATAAGAAGTCCACATTTGTTAGAAGAAATAGCTGAAAGAAATAGCAGATACCTGAAAAGAAGGTCGTTTCTAATCTACAAGTTGCTTTTGACTTTACCAAATTAGAAAGACTGGCTAACTAGAACCTTAAACAAAAGAACTATTTTAAAAAGGATACTCTCATCCAGAATCACAAGTGTACGCACTTTGTGATTTAAAATGTTGTTGGCAGTGAGATTAAGCAGGTTAGTTAATAGCAGGAACGTATTTGTGTGTTTGAATTTCACATACTTGCCGCATTGTCTCTGCAAGTGTGTTCTTTGATTTCATTTCCACTAAATTCAATTACTAGATGAATGAACACAACAGCTGAAACTGATTCTATTACAGGACCGGAGGCTTCAGATTATGCTTCTCAAACTTTACTGCATCAACACAGCAGCCAATGAAAATATATTATTTTCGCAACAAACAATAAATTACTAAATTTCCCATGAACACCATGGTTATAGGCACGCCCCCATAGTCCATAAGAACCCTCTGCGTGCGTTACACATCCGCTTTCTTTGCTGCTCAAGTCAGAGTTAAGTGCACCTCCCCTGGGTCCCCTCACTCTGCTTGGTTGTTCCTTTGGGGTTCATTTGTATTGATTTAATATGTGTTGTATGATTGAGCCATAGCTCCGAATTGAATTATTTATTATTTCTGTTGGAATTGTTGTTGCATTTTTCTCTGTCCGTTTACGAACCACTTCAGAGCCGTTGACTTAGGACGTCAGTCTTTCGGTCCTCGCGCTTCTAGCGCTCAGGACAACGGTCTTTGGCCGGCAAGGGGGCCGCCGCGCTAACGCATACGAGCCCGATACCAGCAGCCGCAAGGCGCGCAGAGGCTTCCCTCTTACGCCCTGACGCTTCTCCGGGTGGCTCTCGGCCGACGCGCGCTACCTTCACGCTTACCAATTTGGGCTAATTGGACGGTTTTGGTAGAGTTTGGGCGGCGCGCCTCGTTCTGATCCCTTGGCTTTCTGCGAACGCATTGCACACACGTTCCACACACCGGCGGGTCCCCTTGTGTGATCGCCAGCGCTCTTGAGCCTGTTGGTTGGAAAATCTGCGAGGCCCAGAGTGTGCACACGCTCTCAGAATCAAGGGCCCAGGTCTTTGACCTTTTGACTACAGCTCTGCTGAGGGGGTTTGGGAAACGTTACCGTCGAACTTGTTCAAGTGTGCCCGGGCTGACCCCCCCCGTTACCTCCCCTTTGTACCGGCAGTCGGCCGACGTTCCTTCACGATGGAGGGCTGGGTTCGCTACCCTGATGAGGAACATCAGGATGAGGAGGAGATTGTGGATGGACAGCGGGAAGCTATTCTAGAGGATAATATCGTGGAAGCCCTGGATGCCTCGGTCCAGGCTTCGGTTTCGAAAGCTATGGAGACGCAAGTCCCGCAGACGGTGCATCAGGCGCTTGCAGAGGCTCTGCGCCCTATTTGGAAACAGCTCGAGGGTTTTGCCAAATGACATGGCTATGGGAAGAAGAAGAAGCAGAAATCAAAACACGCAGCCACTTCTTCCAAGATGTGCTCGGCGGGTCAGCAGTGGCCGCATGCTCAGTCTCTGGCTTCCCTGCCGGCGAAAGGGCCATCGGACCAATACTACGTGGGCGGAAAGGCCAAGTCCAAACGCCCGATACCTGTGGATACGGACACGGATGACACGAATACGGACACAGGTGCCGACACCGACACCTCGGAGGAGAACCCTCCTCCCTTTAAAAAGGCCAGAACCGATCCGAATCCGGCGGAGGAGAAAATCGGGACATTCAATTTTGACCCGGCGGATATCATCCACCCCCGGTCCTCGGACTGGATCCCTCCCCCGGCGGTCGCTGAATATCTACACGAGAACCTCCGCAAGCCTTTCAGCAGGGAGGTCCGCAATCGTTTAAGGTCGGAGTGTCCCCGGCCTGAGATTCAAGATTCCGTAGCAGACACTCCGGAGATAGACGCGAGCATGCTCACGTTCTTACGTAAATTTTCCAAAGACCCGAAGAGGGGGTTGGATAGGGCCTGGCGAGGCTGCCAGGATAAGATGTTGGATGTCGTGGGGCCCCTAGCGAAAATTCTGGAAATGGCACTAAAGGCCAAGGAGGGTCCGGACGCAGTGGACCCGGACATTCTGGCGGGCTGGGCCCAGCGCGCCATTTGCCTCGTGGGGAACGTGAACTGCGCCATCTCTTTCGAGAGGCGGAAATCCCTACTCCTTCGGATGGACAGCAACCTCACCGAGCTTGCGGAAGCGGAACCCGGGCCCCTGGCGGGGGGTTTCCTCTTTGGCGACAAGTTCGTGAAGGACGTTACTAAATATGTCAGCACCTTCACCGCCCTTGACAAAGCCCAGAGCGGTATCAAGCGAGCCCTAAACCAAGCGGTTTTCAACAGGGCCGGACAAGGCGGGGGCCGCTCGTCAGGCCGAGGATTCCAGCAAGGCTCCCAGCGTGGAGACTTTGGCCGTGGCCGTGGAGAGTGGGACTTCACCCGCGGTGGGACTTTCTACCCTTCCAAGCGAAGATTCTCGAAGGGCCGTTTCCAGTCGGGAAACACCAGGGCCAACTTCAAGTCCAGCCAGAACTCCGGTGAGTGTTCCAGATCTTTCCATTCTTCCGTTGGGGGGACGAACGCAGCATTGCATGGCGCAGTGGCGAGCTTTGACACAAGATTCATGGGTGCTGCAAACGATTCAGGGTTTTCAACTGGAATTTTATTCCCGCCCAGAGCAGGGTTCTCCCCCTCCGCCTCTCCATTTTTCCCTACAAGATCACAATTTTATAAACAAAGAGGTGGAAGAATTGCTGAAGAAAGGGGCGATCGCAAGGGTTCAGAGGGGACCTCGGTCTTTCTTCAGCAACGTCTTCCTTGTCCAAAAGAAAGGAGGCGGCAACAGGTTGGTTCTCAATCTCAGGGATTTCAACCAATACCTTACCTACAACCATTTCAAAATGGAGGGGATCCACCTCCTGGCAGATTTGCTGCAGGAAAGGGATTGGTTTGTCCGCCTGGACCTCAAGGACGCTTATCTGTCTATCCCGATTTTCCCATCGCAGGTTTCTGCAATTCATTTGGGGCAACCGATGTTACGAATACTTGGCACTTCCCTTCGGTCTCTCCTCGGCTCCATGGTGCTTCACGAAAGTGATGAAACCGGTGGTCGCCTTCCTCAGGGAAAGAGGGGTAAGACTGATCATCTATCTAGACGATATATTAATTATGGCACAGGATCGAATTTGTCTCCTGCGGCATCTGAGAATGACCATGTCTTTACTCCAAAGCTTGGATTTTGTAGTCAACTCAAAGAAATCGGTACTGGTTCCGACGCAGTCGGTGGATTTTCTGGGTTTCACAATAGATTCTCTGTCGGCTCAACTATTCCTTCCGCGGGCCAAGTTGCCGGATTTGAAGTCAGAGATACGGAAGTTGTTGGACAGTCAGGTAGTGACTCTCAGGACGCTGGCCAGAGTAGTGGGCATTCTGGCATCGTCCATTCAAGCGATCTTTCCAGGGCCCTTACATTACAGAGCCCTTCAAAGGCTCAAGATACAACATCTACGGAGGGGCCTCTCATACACAGACTCGGTACCTCTCTCGGAGGAAGTACGGACGGAATTACAGTGGTGGTTAAGTCACGTCGACGCCTGGAATGGCAGGGCGATTTTCGGATCACAACCAGAGGTGGTGATCGAGTCCGACGCCAGCAGATGGGGCTGGGGCGCGCGCTGTGGAGAAGTTTCTACAGGCGGCCGATGGTCGGCGCTGGAACTGGAAATGCACATAAATTGTCTGGAACTGTTAGCGGGGTCATTTGCGATTCGCACTTTGTCCCCGAAACAGACGTCTTGTTGCATCCTCCTCCGCTTGGACAATGTGTCGGTGGTGAGGTATATCAACAAGTTGGGCGGCACGAGGTCGTCGATGCTTGTTCAAATAGCCAAAGATTTTTGGCATTATTGTCTCCAGAACCAGATTTCGGTGGTGGCGGAATATATTCCGGGTCAGGCCAATCAGGTAGCGGATTGGAATTCCAGACATCTCGGGGATTACAGCGAGTGGAAGCTGCTCCCTCATGTCTTTCGGTGGCTTCAGGCCACATGGGGCCCGTTTCAGACGGACCTGTTTGCCTCCAGGCTCTCGTATCAGATTCACCGGTTCTTCAGCTGGAGCCCGGATCCAATGGCGGCGGCGACGGACGCCTTTCTCCAGGACTGGTCTCAGGGGACGCAGTATGCGTTTCCTCCCTTCCTCATGATTCCCAGGGTGATGACACAGGTAATCAGACAGAAAGCGGAGATAGTCATGGTGACTTCGTGGTGGACGTCTCAGGCTTGGTTCCCCAAGCTCTTGCAGTGGAGCTCCGGACTCGAAATGGTTGCTGCAGGGCCCTCAGCGGGAACAGCACCCGTTGCTTCTGGAGGGAAAGCTGTCGCTGATGGCATGGAGGCTTTCCGGGAACAGTGGCAGTTGCCGGGAATTTCGGACGAAACTGCTGAGTTTATCAGACAGGCATGGGCGCCTTCCACCAGGAAACGTTATTCCTCAGCCTGGAAAAACTGGGTGGATTGGTGCGTGGGACGACATTTGGATCCCGTGGGGGCGGAGTTGTCCCAGGTTATGAATTTCCTGACGGAAAAGGCCGGATCAGGTTTAGCGTACCGGTCGGTTAATAATTTTCGGTCGGCAATTTCGGCGGGGCATGCCCAGATAGACGGGAAACCGGTGGGCATGCACCCGATGGTATGCAAACTGTTAAAGGGCATCAGGGCTGCCAAGCCGCCCGCGCCCAAATATACAGGTTTGTGGGATGTATCCTTAGTGCTTTCTTTATTCAATACATGGCCGAGTGATGCTCTTCTGTCCAGAAAGCAACTATCGGCAAAACTGGCTATGTTATTGTGTTTATCGTCTTGCAGACGGACTTCGGATGTGAGAGCGCTCGACGTAACAGGTAGAGTGTTCACTCCGGAAGGGGTTTCCTTTCATATTACAGGCCGTACTAAAACTTTGTCACGTCACATTTCATATAATGCTTTTCCTTCAAATGACAAATTGTGTGTGGTTCATTGCTTGAAAGCTTACGAGGAATGTACTAAGGCCTTGCGGCCGCAGGGTTGTAAACAGTTGTTGATCGCCAGTCAGAAACCCTTCAAACCTGTGGCTGTGGCCACGATTGCTAGATGGCTTCGTTATGTGATGGTCGAAGCTGGTGTAGATACTAGAATATTTGGTGCTCATTCTGTGAGAGGCGCAATGGCGTCGAAATCGTTTGGGTTGGGGTCAAGTATCCAAGATATCATGCGTTGTGCAGATTGGTCGTCTGAATCGACTTTCAAAACGTTTTACTATAAGCCGGTGGGAGATATTACTTCTGTTGTATTTAATCAAGCTTTAAACCAAGCATAATCTGAAGCCTCCGGTCCTGTAATAGAATCAAAAATTTGCTAGCATTCGCGCCAAGAATTTTCAATTCTATTAAGGACACGGAGGCGAGGATTATCCCACCCGGCTTAATGTCTGTATATCATACGCTTGCCCACCCTGTATTTCAGTGATTACGGTGGTGTTATCCTTTTTTCCAGGAGCTGAGAAAAAGTCGGATTAAGAGACGATGGCCGTCAAGCTGTTGAGCTGAAGTTATTCTTCCATGTTGGAGTTCGTGTTGGTTCATGCAATGGACTTTCGCCTCAAAGAAAGAGGATGTGTAACGCACGCAGAGGGTTCTTATGGACTATGGGGGCGTGCCTATAACCATGGTGTTCATGGGAAATGTAGTAATTTATTGTTTGTTGCGAAAATAATATATTTTCATTGGCTGCTGTGTTGATGCAGTAAGGTTTGAGAAGCATAATCCTCGCCTCCGTGTCCTTAATAGAATTGAAAATTCTTGGCGCGAATGCTAGCAAATTTTTGATTGATACACACATAAATGCCATGCCGGTTGATTAAAGTGTCCAAAAGCAAAATGAGCAATAGTATGCTGCAGAAACAATTGTCCTCAAACCATTGTCAGTCTCTCTAATTAAATCCACTTATGGTAAAATGCCACCCATGACCCACTACACTGTATGTAATTGGCATATTGTGATATGGAAAGGGATTAGTGTTTAGAAGAAAGATTGATCATTTATGAGCTAAATTGAAAGAGTCATATATGACTTTTTCATTCTTCCACCACTGTTGCCTCTTGAGGACTAAAGAGTCATTGTTGTTGTGCAAATGATTCGGTGCACACTTGTTAAAATGTAGAATGTTTAGGATACACTACAGGACAACCTGTGTAAACAAGCCTGAAGTGGATACATTGTAAAAGGAAGCCCTAGTTTAAAAATATGACATTGTTTCTATCTTCACATGGAGTTAATTTGTGATGTATTTTTCAATACTCAAGTCAATGTGAGTGGATGAATTAATGAGATTCTAAGTGAACATGTTGGCAGCACCCGCTTTAGCGCTCCTGGCGCCTGATGCAACAATCTTTTTTGGTGGCTCGTACACCAAGCTTGAGGAGGTAGGGGGGGGGATCGCCATGTTCACATACACTCTGAAAGAACGAGTCCTTAAAACTAACAAAGGCACGTGCTTTCACAGTGCATGCACAAATGATGTGCTCCCAAGCTTTGCACTCAGTGATATGGTGTCCTTAATTGCTATTATGTGTCTTGGACAGCACAGCTATGCATTGATGAGACAGGTCAAGAATGATAAAGCCCTGTCACCCCTCAACTTTACATAAATAATTACTATATATTTAATACAGCAGAAGTGTACTCTTCTCTTGCTTTTCCTCAGTATTTCCTTTCTGCCTACCCTTCACACCTTACTCCTTCGCTTCTCTCCATACTTCTTTCACTTTCTGCCCCACATCCACGTTTCTCCTTAATCATCACCTCCCATCATTAACTGCTTTTTATTTTTCACCTTCTCATCTTTCCCTTCCACTCTCTTTTCACGCACTCCCCACAGTCTGTTCTTCTTCCCTTTCTCCTCTTTCCTTTTTTCATTCTCATCCTGTTCCACTCCAAACTCATACTACCCATCTCTGCTTTCCTCACTTCTCTTCACATTTTTTGTCTACCATATCAATCTTTGCCTTCAAACCTCTCCTCCTTCCTCACTCCCCCTTTTATGTATTTCCTTCTTGAACATTTTTTTCTATCCACTCCAGGAATCAGTGTTTGTTCTCAGGCTCATAAATTTAATTCTTGGTGTGACAACTCAGTCTTTCATCTTCCTGAGGTCAGTAAAATGTGTGCCGCTGAGCTGGATCACAACATTTTAAATTCATTGTCAAGGCTTCCTTTGGTGAATATGTGCTTTAGAAACATACATGGTATGTTATGGACACAAATGTATTTCAATCTTTTTTTTCAATTTCTTTGCAATATTGCACTGTCATTATTCTATCTGTATCTCTTGGACACAGTACCTTTCATACTCGTATCCGTTCCCATAATCTCCTTTCTTTCCTTCGTCCCATCGTTTTTATTTTCCTTTTTTATTTTTTCTCTCCCTCAGCACCTCCAGCCATGCCTTCTTTCCCCTCTTGTTTCTTGCTTCCTTACACCTTCATTCCATTCTTCCCTCCTTACACCCTCATTTATTCCCCATCCTTCCTCCCTTGGGGCATTTAATCCTTTTTCCTCCATTCATTTATTTTTTTCCTGCTCCTTCCTTCATCCCTTCTTTGATTTCTTCCTTTCTTATCCCCAACCCTTCTTTCTGCATTTCTTTCTCCTTTCCTTTCTTCTTTCTATTCATCTATCACACATCATTGATTTCCTTTCTCCTTCTATCCCTTAATTTCTTCTTTTCACATTATTTTCTTATTTCTTTCTTCTTTCATCCATTGCTTATTTATGTCCTCACTCCAGTACACCCTTCCACCCTACATTTGCCTTCTTTAATGTATTCCTTCCTTCATCCCTTCCTTCCTTTTAGACAGCACAGTACAAGCAAATTCTCTATAGTTTGCAAAACTGCCTCAAGTCCTCTATTGACCTTTCCTAAAGCTGCGTTTTCAGATTTGCACACCTTCTCTTTTTTGAGATAACTTTTAAGTTGTTGTCATATTCTTCCCATATGTTACATTATGTTATGTTGCAATATTGATTTATATAGCACACTAATTACCCAAAAGGGTATCCAGGCACTTGGGCAAGTGTGTAGGTGGGAGGTCCTTGAAGTGCTTATGTGAAGATTCATGTCTTCAGCTTCTTGCTGAACTCAAGATGTGAGGAGGTGGCTATGATGTGTTGAGGCTTGATGATGTGGGTGGAACCAATAAAGGAAGTGGGCGGAGCCTCTTGAGGAAGTGGCGGAGCCTCTGGAGGAAGTGGACAGAGCTTGACAAGTGGATGTGGCCTCCTTAAAAAAATTGAGCACCTGCACCTAATATTTTACAAATTAAGCACTGCCCTGCGTGCTGTGAGAAGTATAAAGGTAATTCAAAAGCACACAGCAGCCTTTTCACTTCAAGAAAGTGATTTCCACTTAACTCTTCAGAATCAGGTTGTGTTTCCTGACAGAATGAGTAATATTTCACAAACTTCTGGGATTCTAACAAATTATGACTGCATGTCTTGTCATGTCATGTTTTTCTGCAGGCGTTGCTGAAAAACAGTCACCGGGCAATCAGAAATGTCACACAGCTTCTGCTGTGTTTCCTGACAGAATGAGTCGTTTTATTCACCGACTTCTGGGATTCTAAAAAATTATGGCTTCATGTTTTCAAACAAGGGGTGCTAAAAAACAGGGTATCAGAAATGCCACACAGCTTTCCACTGCCTATCCAAATTCCCTTTACACTTTCTACTAAAAGGAATCTCCATGTTACATAGCAGAGACTACGCTGTCAAATGGAGAGAGACAAATACCTCAGAGTAGAAAGTTTTTATATGCTTCTGCTGTGTGATGTGAGCAATTTAAAAACAATTCAAAACAAGCATTTGCAATTCAATAGGTCTTGCATTAGGAAAGTTTGAGCTATTGGTATTGTAAATGACAATTTTTTTAATTTAGGTTTTGTTTTTGAAAATAGCAAAATTAATAGCTTTGTCATTTACAATGCAAATAGTTATAACTTTTGCAAATGTGACACCTATAGCATTTGTAATGCAATATGTGTTGTATTTACGTGAATTACATGTATTACCGGGTTCTTATTTTTACTTACAACACAAAGGCCTCTCTTAAAGGCCCACCAGTCATACTTTTAGTGCAGTCACATCCTGGCTGGAATCTATCCTAAGTCAAATAACAGAGATACCAACACAATGAAGGGGAGGAAAAAGTATTACGGATCATCATTTAACAAGTGTTAAGAAAACAAAATTTGCAGGCAGGTTTTTGACTTTTTAAACCCTTTTATGTAAAAAAATGTATCTGTTTGTATCAGTAATCACATTAATAATGAAGTGAATAGCACTTACTAGTGTGTTATTTAGAACTACTCATCCCAATGTATGGTGCCAGAGAGCTTTACATCACACACAGTATAAATACCAGTAGGTAGTATATGATAAAGAGTGATTGGTTTGGAAAAACAAAGTCAGGATTTCAAACTTAACACAGTGGCTGTCTGCACTAAAAAAAAGAAAAAGAGGAGTTCACTACCAAAACGGGCCCTTTTTTAACAACCTTAGAATAACAAACGATTGAGGGAAAAAAAAGAATAAGGTACTAAACCGTAACCTTGTAGTTTGCATGAAACTGTGGTGTCGATTCATATCTCAGTGTGCTCTAGTAGGAGGATTGTAATTAAAGAATAGCAAATGACTAAGTTATCTGTAACAAAAGCAGTAACCCACTGAACTACCTACATAAAATAAAAATCATATGTCCTTGTTACACCTTGTGCTAAATCATATCTCCTTGTTACACCTTGTGCTATGCCGGAGACACATTAAACCTCTATACTACTTTATTACGATTCAAAATTGTGGAAACACAGATCTCTTAACTCCATCCCTAGTTGCCAATTTCTTTGCAGCAGAGTATGAAAAACAAGAATGTGTACGTTGACTGTAGGACGCCACTTGACTGTCTCTATTGATTTAAACCCCGTTTAGCTGCCACACCTTAACCCCCAGTTTATGGAATCTCAGAGTACTTTTTTTCAGTTTACTGGACTACAGATGGTAAATAATAAAGTGCAAAACTAAACTGCACAGCGACACAAGTATCGCAATCTCATATTTTATCTTGGCTCTATGTGTTCCCTTGGGTCTGCCACTAGAGTCGCACGGAAAGCAGACCACCCATCCCCGCACTGCTCCATGGCCCTTTTTGTGTGCAAATCCATGGCCGCCGGTACACCGCGAGTCAGCAGCTACCAGTAGCATGGCCGCCGGTACACCGCGAGTCAGCAGCTACCAGTAACATCACAGGATAGACGTAAAGCTTTTACCAAAGACACATTATGAACAGCCAAGAACTTCCGAGCATCCGGCCGGTGTATTAATATTGGGGTATTGTTTTCAGAAAATAAATATAGAAAGCAAAATGTGTATACTTTACCTAGGAAAAGGTAACAGCATATCAAAATTGAGCACAATAAACGTACTCCAAACCGGGCAGATGTGCTGATTTCACCCGGGTCTGTGCACCCCACTGCACACTGAGCCTTTTATCCTTCAAGCACTGCATGCGCCACAGTTTTTCTCCACTGACTGATAGCAGAATAGACAAAATAGCAAGTTATCACTGACGTTGTCATGACAGCGTCATCGCCTTGGGTGTACGAAATGTGAGGAATCTGTTCAATACGGCAGGAAAGTACCAAAACAAATTTACCAAACAAAGTGGAATACAGGTTAGGGCTGAAGGTCGAGACTGTCAAAATACCACTTTTTATTAGCACCGCAAGGAGAGAAAGATGGCTGTACACAGAATTGTTTTGATAGAATTAACTGAGGAAGACACGTTTAGACATCACAACCCAGAGGCAGAAACACCTTGAATTATGTGAAACACATTTATAAACAAAAACTGGTTAACAGAAACCCACCGATGTTCTAAATCACATTAAAAAGCACACAGAAACACGAAAGAGACGCTCTATGACTGGCTATTTCATACGGATGCATCTTGTCTGCCTGAGAAGCAGCCTTTGTTCTAAACATTTTAATGCAGCGTTTTGTGTGTTTAGCGGGCTGCCTGTTCCTTCATTTCCAAAACTAAACAAAAATGAACATTAAGCAGGAATAAATAGTTATTTTCGCGTGTGCCAGGCATCTTTGGCATGTAGGTAGCACAAAAACAACGACCCAGCTTGCAAATTAAAAAATAAATCAATGAGATTGAATGTATATGTTATTTTACCAGTCTCTTCCCTTCCAGATGTGTAGCCAGAAACATTATTGCACTAAAACCGGATTCGTTTGCTTTACGATATAAAGAGAAGATTAACCCGGGAAAAAAATACAACAAAAAACCAAACTTACACAGCCTACATACAGTCCTACCTGAAATCCTAAAATGCATACATGGCTAGGGGTAAGGCAATTCGGTGAGATGGAGCAAACAAGTACCAGAAGTGTATTATTATCATGAGTGGATTACATGAATGACTTACTCTTATCAGAGCCGCCGGCCTCTCCTTGGAACAAGCATGACAGCAGGATCTGGGAAGCGCGTGCTGCAGTCCGCCGCCGGCCTGCGACCAGGAAGTCAGGCAGGCCGGGCGGGACAACCGGAAACAGGAAGTCGGAGGGCGGGAGCCTACCCCGCCCCCCACGGAAAAGCCGCGATTGTTTGGAGCACCGGAGCAGGCAGGAGCCTTCCCTGCGCCCCGGTGCCGAAGAAGGGAAGAAGAGTCCTGCTGCCGGTGAGAGCCGCTGCACCAAGGAAGCCGGTAAGTGGGGCTTCGCCTTGTTGCTGGGCTGCAAGGGGCATGTGTGTGTGGGCGCGCGCGCGTGCGGCAGCGAGCTGTGTATGTGTGTGAGCGTGTGTGTGTGTATGTGTCTTGGAGTCTGTGTGTATGCGTGTGTGTATGTGACTGGGGGGGGGGTTGCCTGTCTGGGTGCCTGCGTGTCTGTGTAAGTGTAAATGCGTGTGCGCGTTTGTGTGCATGCATGCGCGTTAGGCTGACTTGCTGGGAGTATGGGAGGGAAGTGCACGGCGCGGCACAGGATGGAACGTGCGCGTTCGCGCACTCAAATCTGCTCGTGACAGTTTCTTGTCCTCCATTCCCCCGTGTCCGATAGCTATAAGTCTCCGACCCTGGACGCATCCTTCGGATGCGAATTCCAGGGCGAGACCTAAACAGGCAGAGTCTTTCCATTTCAAGAAAGGGAATTTTCTCTCCACACACTCAGCTGACAGGAAAACACCTGCCCTTCCCCTCAGCCAGTGTGAAGAGTTCAACCAAAGTTCAAGAGTAATTAAATTCCCCTGAAGTTGCCTCTGTGTTTAAAAGCGAGGACAATCACTTATCTCTTGAACAGCTGACTGTTTCCTGACAGAATGATTTGTGAATCTGAGCTGAAGGAAAGACAGACTTCAGGATTTAATTGAAGAGCTTGTTAACTGAAATTTCTCACAATCACCTCAAAGTTACAGCCTGTTGTCTTATTCATGTTGCTTTCATTCTGGCTCCCTGCCCTTTTTCTTGTGCAGAGTGAGGCTGCATGTGCACAGTTGATGTTCCTTCAAGGTGTGGGCATGTACCAGGATGTCATCGCTGACGTTCAGGATGCCAGTTAGACCTGCTAGCGCCGCTCTGATATTGTGCTGAAATACATCCTCTGCACTGGAGATGCCAAATTTGAGAGATTTATATTTATATTGTCACATTCCAGGGTGAGTGGAGAATATGGTCACATGCCATGATTCAGGAGCTAAGAGGATCAGGTGGTATCATGATCGTAGATCCATTTTCAAGAACCACCGGGAGTTCAACAGCTAACCCACAATGTCATCCACAGTAGTTTTTATGTGGTGCTCTCTTTTAATGGCGGTATTCGGGATCCTCATGTCGACACACATGTGGACCTCCCCTGGCTGTTTTGGCTTGCGGGTGACAATGATGAGCAACACCTAGGGCATTGGACCTTCTACCTTCTAAATGATGTCTGCTTCTTCCAACTTCAGCAGGTCCCACTTTAGGTTGAAGGTGGACAGCTACACATCGGTTTCACAATGCCACCGGTTGCACCATTTGGTCAATGTAGAGGTGGGCCAATTTGTCTTTGAGGCACCTAATGCCTAAAAAAAATGCTCAAACTTGTCTAGAAAGGAGTCAAGGGGCACTGTCATAGACCCCAAACGCGAACTGGACCAGCTGTAGCCATTCCGCCGTGTGGCAGCTAAGCAATATATCTGCTCCTCCCTCTGTAATGTAGACTTTTGTTTTGGTGGCTTGCCCCTGGTGGCTGATGGTGGTGGTGATGGTGGTGGTGAAAATGCCTGCTATTTGGAGGCATGTGAAATTGCCATTAGCATATACCATATACCATGGTGGTGGTAGGGTGCAGTGCTGGTGGTGAGGCCATCCCTACGTGCAGCAACAGAGGTAGGATGTTGATGGAGGCCCGTGTCGATAAGCGTTACTAAGGGTTGTCCATCGACCATGACTTGGCACCAGGGGGCACAGCGGTTGTGACCTGGGTTCTGTTCCACGATGTGAATGATGTGGACGGTACCATCAGATGTTGTTGTCGTCCGCTAGTATGGACTCCGTGGCCACTCAGTGGCGGTCTTCTTCCTGGGCCCTTTTGTTGGAGGTGTACACTGACAGACCTTGGCATAGTGAGTAATTTTGCGCAGACTGAGCACCTTTGCCCTTTCGCTGGGCATTCTTCTTCATGTGGGGTGGGGCCTCCACGCCACCTGCATGACTTGGCATCTTGCAGTGTCTTGAGGCGCCTTTTAATATTTTCAGGAGAAGAGGTGGCACCTACTTGGTTGGTGATTTCGGCCTTGATGGCTTGCTGGAGTGGGGTCTCCATATGGGTGGTTCACGAATTTGATCTGCCCATGGAGAGAATGCCATCCTTCGTCATGCGGGACACATATAAGATGTGTTCTATCCATTCTGCTGACGCGCACATCCAGATTAATTAGCTTTGATGTTATCCTGCTCGTCAGGTAGGGTGCAGGTGTTTGCCAGCTAACAGAGTCTGGTATAGAATTCATCCAATTACTCTTTGGTGTATGCCAGGCTTGCCTGAGCAGGACAACTCGTAGTCAGGATTGGCTAGAGGTGCAAAATGAGCGGTGAGAGCTGCCTTTACTTGCACGGAGGGCCAGTCTCACATACTGTTTTGGCTAGCTTTTGGATAGTGGCACCCGCGAGATGAAGGAGCATGGATCGCTGCCTGTCTACTTTGAGTCCAACTTCTGCAAAGTATGTTTCGAGATGGTTCCCCTATGTTTCCCACTTCGTGGCTTGAGAGGATGGCCAGAGACAATGAAAAGTCTGATGGTGGGTATGGACTCAAAGTGTGCAGGTGTTCAGAGCCTGTCCTAGTAGCGTCTGTGACAGGTGGAGAGGGAGAGGTTGATGGGCCGAGGTAGTGATATAGGTCCTTAGCCGGTCATCTCCGATTGTCTTGGTTGCGCCCGGTGGCAACCCTGGGCGGATGGCGTTTCTTATCACAGCTTTCCCAGGGCAGGAGATGGATGCGGTGCTTCCTGTTGCCTTCTTAGTGGTGTTGACGTTGGCCTTGTGCAACGGAGTATGGGGTTGGGCTGGCGAATCATTGTGCCAGAGTAACATCTGCTGACTATGCAGGGTGCGCTTGTGGATTGCAGGCCTGGTTGTGCTAAGGGGGCAGGCATAGCTACGGTCATTCCACTAGGTTTTTTATTTTATTTATTAATGCTTACTTTGGTTTAGCAGCCACCATTCACTGGAGGCTGGTGGTTGCTCCTTTGATGGGCCGGGGTGGGCCAGTGGCGTAGGACTGGGCTAGTCTCTGAGCCCTTAATTGTCCCAAAAATTGTGCTCACCCAGCACATGATACTAATTAAGTAGAAGGCGGTGTGCGCAGTGGGCCATGAGGTGTGGGGCAGATGTCTGTGAGTCTTAACTGTAATTAGGAGTGGCCGGTGGGAGGAGTCGCTCTTTCTGTTGCTGTCGGAGATGCCGGCGAGAACAGAGCACCTGATGAGGCAGAATGGTATGTCGAGGGCGGGGGATCCTGTTGCCAGTGGCTATGATCTGGTCCTGGCTGCTGGTCGGGGATCAGGGCCTGCTTTATAGGCCGTGAGCGGCGTAAATAATGAGCCGCACACATGCTTTGGTGATGATGATCTGACGTGGGACTGCCTATGTGCAACCCGCCCATTTATTTATGCCCACGGAGACGTGACCACAGGCGAAACCAAACAGGAGTTGCAGGCTAGGGAGTGAACTTCAAACACCCCTCCATGACCTGCCACATTATAGCCCAGTGTTTTGGTAGTGTGCATGGGACTATATTGTGATAAATGTCGGTTTGGCCTTTGTTTTAGAAAACGGGCCACACTTTTTCAAGCCTGGAGAGTGTATTTTTTTATTTTGTATATTACTCCTACTCGTGATGAACGTGTGACAAGTTGGAATGTCTTTGATAAGACATGGCAAATTTTTCATTTCTCTTTTCACATTGTAAAGTCTACTTTCCTCTCTCTTGCAGTTCTCTCCATTTCGCTCTGCTTTCTCTGCTTCCCTCCTGCATTGTTTTCCTGCACTATTCTCTGCTATTAATGCTTTTCGCTCTCTTATTTCCTCCTCTTTATTACGACTTCCTTTTTTCTAGTAGTCTTTTGTCCCCTGCCTTTTCAAGTTATCATGGCACATTCTCCATTCATAAGTCTCCCTTTTCTCCGCTGCTCCCTCTTGCCCTCTAAACCCCATCTCTCTTTGTCTTTTCTGCACTTAATTCCCCCTTCTTCCTTTGTTTTTCATATCTCCTCTCCTCCCACATTTCTCTGTTCTTACCATCTACACCACTCTTATATCTCTTTTCTTACACTTTCCACACCACTGTCTCTATTACACTCCTCTCCCCATGTCCTCGTCTCCACTCCCCTGTTTTCTCATTCTTTCACTTGTTTCTGCACTCTTCTTTCTCTTGCACCCACTGCTCTTTCTTGCTTCGCGCTCCTTATACTACCATCCCTCTTGCTACTCCTTTTCCATTTTGAACAAATCTCTTCATTCTCCTCTTTCATGCATCATTCCTTGGACACTTCTTTCGCTTGCAGTCTTCAATATTTGCGCTCTTGTTTTTGTAACCCTATCGCTGTCCACTCTTCTATGCTGTCTTTTCTCCAACTTTCTTGCTGGCCTCTCCGGTGCATCCACACTTGGCGCCGACTTGGAGGGAGTACTGACCTCATGGGGGGGCGCTGTGCTTAGCAATAACTTACAATTTAAAAGCACCTGCTGCAGAGTTCCTTGTGGGCCCAGCTTTCAGGCAGCAACAAAATGTCAAGATAACTCTTGTAAATAATGTTCCTGGTAAAGAGATTAAAATGTTGTCTTGTGGCAGTTTTGACTCGCCATAAACTAGTGCACAGGGTTATTATGCCTGAAGCAAAGAGCAGATCCTTATTCAATACAGATAGGTGAGTGGATAAGTGGAGACAGTCTTTACCAGTGCTTTGAAACAAATTAAATGTATGTGAGAGAGGAGCTATGGAGAGATGAGGGGCCCTTTTGCTGGCTAGTAGTGAGGGAATCCAAGGAGGAGGTCATGGAGGAGGTGGCACCAAAAAAGATTGTTCCAGAGCTAAAGCTGTCCCTGAACATACCCTCCTGAGAGGAGGACGTCGAAACAGAGAACCTAATTTCAGCAAAGGTTTCTTTTTTTTAAGTAAATCTAATGTTCTTCAATTCTAAACGGCAAACACAATTTGCTTCTGCCCCTGCCTCTCTGACTCTGCTCTAACAAGTAGTTCGATTTAATCTTGTGCATCTCATTAGCCTGAAAACTTTTGCACATTTAAAAGATTTATATTCTGTCTGTCCAGGTACAGTTGCTGTGATTTTGATGAAACTATTTAGTAAATAAGTTTCAGGGTGAAAGAAAGCTGCGACTAGACAAAACACAGAACTCTCCAGAAAGTGCATTAACCACTTATCTTACCATCATTATTATTGTGACATCTTCACCTTTCAGGAGCCACACCTTGATCCCCTTTTTATGGGATCCCAGACAAATTCTTTCCATTTTCAGTACTGCTCCACATGGATCAGTGACTAAATATCGAGGGACAGAATATCAACTGTCCAGAATATCGATTCAAAATTATTGAGGGACGGAATATAGAATCCCTATCTAAAACAGGTAAGTACTAAAATATCGAGTACGAAATATCAATATTTAAAACATAGTTAACTAAAATATCGAATTTTTTAAATGTATTCAAAACAATATAAAAGTAATTAAATAATAAACACAATTAAATAAAACATAGTTAAAATAATGTAAAAAAGCTTAAAATGTAAAAATAATAAATGTAATGTAAAAAATACATACTTTTTTAAACATATATATTTACTTAATAATATTATACAATAATTCGTAATCTTAATTATAAAATATTTAAAACATTATTAAAAATATATTTACATATATATACATACATCTATTATATCAATATAAAAATAAATAATATATAATAATTAAAAAAATTAAAGTAAGTCTTTTGATGTTAATTAATAATTTACACCACATTAAATATAACAAAATTAAAAACATTACATAGCTAATGGAATACAATTAGTATTCACACTCCAACATGTGCAAAAGTAGAGAATTTGTTGGACAGCGGGTGGGTAAAAATTACTATTCCCACTCCAGCGAGTGGAACAGTAGGGAAAGTGTTGGATAGTAGGAGGGTAACAATTACTATTCCCACTCCAGTGAGTGCAACAGTAGGGAAAGCGTTGGATAGCGTAGGGGTAAAAATTACTATTCCCACTCTAGTGAGTGCAACAGTAGGGAAAGCGTGGGAGAACGGGTGGGTAAAAATTACTATTCCCACTCCAGTGAGTACAACAGTAGGGAAAGCGTTGGATTGTGTAGGGGTAAAAATTACTATTCCCTTTCCAGCGAGTGCAACAGTAGGGAAAGTGTTGGATAGCAGGTAGGTAAAATGTACTATTTCAACTCCAGTGAGTGGAACAGTAGGGAAAGCGTTGGATAGCGTAGAGGACTAATTTGGTAGACCCAGTCCTACAATTTAATTAAAAAAAATGTTTTATTAATTATTTAAATTTAATTTACTTCCCACTATTTTCCACTATAAACGTCACCTCCAATAATCTAAAATAATACTTAATTAACATAATTAATTAACATTTAATTAATTAGCTAATCACAATTATCAAAAATATAAAAGCAATGATATATAAGTTAATTAACACAATTAACAGTATAAAATAACTTTGATTAATTATTAATAAAAATGTATTTTCAAATATGTTAATAAACAACATACTCCCCTATACCACATACTCCCCTATAAAGACTCAACACACTCCTCCAAAAAATAACATAATTAACATATTAATACATTAATTTGTAATGATGAATATTAAATTAATTGATTAATAACAATATACACAATTTCCAAATTTATCAATTAATTAAAAACTTTTAATAACTTTTTAAATATTTAATAATAAATTAACTGGCTTAATAAGCAATATTAATTATTAACCGTAAAATGACTAATTAATCTTTTTTTAATTTAAATTAAATTACTTCCCACCCTATTCCCTTATAAACCCACAACCCATTATAGAACTAATATATGCAAACATTAATTACCAATATTAATTATTAATCATTTAATCATAAAATGAATAAATAATGTTCTTTTCTATTTAAATTAAATTACTTCCCACCCTATTCCCCTATAAATCTACAACCCGCTGCAGAACTAATATACGCAAAAATTAATTGACAAAATTAATTATCTGAAAAAAATTTGTAACATACATTCAAAAAATATTAAATACTTCTAACACATATACTAATATATAATATCATTTAAAAAAATTAAATATAATAAAATTCTATATTATGACATTCTATATTATGACATACTATATAATGACATTCAATATAATGACATTGGATATTACTTACCTATATGTCGATATTATTTCCAACTATATTATGTCCATTCTATATTCTTTCCTCTCGATATTTTTGATTTGATATTATGTCCTCTCGAAATTTTTTATTCTATATTTTGGGTGTTTACCGCTCCACACATACAGACACACAGACATACACATAAGCACTCATACAGACACACTGAGTCATTCCCTGAAACACACACATCTGCTCTGAATCCTGCCTAGATGTCTGCAGCTGTTTTTGTTTAATGCAGTTCGTTGTTGTTTTTAGTCAGGTGACAATAAGAGATGGACCAACAGCACCAATTACAACTTGCTTTTATAAAGCCACTTATACAGCACTTACCTCACTTCTAAGCTTTGTAAATAGCAAGTGTCAGAATTAATCTATTTATTTTTACGGAATTTAGAGACTTTGAAAGGATGAAAGCCTTACTTTTTCCCTGCAGGGTTTCAGAAGTGGCCTACAGATCACTAGATCTCTGTAGCATTAAATTTACTGAGTTATCTTGCAGCCAATAGCATGTGGAGAAGTGTGGCTCACTGGTGTGGAGAAGTGTGGCTCACTGGTTAGAGGAGGCAGACCTGGAAGCAGAGGTCAGCCCGGGACCAGGGTTCAATTCCCAGCTCGGATGGGTCTTGAGTCCAAAATGTCCACGGACTCGACAATTCTCACTCCGGTGCCTACTCGAACCATGGGTTCACACTCTGCGACTCTGGGCAATAGCTTGCTTAATCTCCACAACGGTCCCTCGCGGCGGGATGCCTGGCTTTCACCTTGCGGATGCCCTGCTGGGTATCTCACAGGGGAATACCAGGACGGGTTCCCTAAGCAAGCGCCGGGACGCCCCGTTGGGGCAGCTGTGCGCTATACAAGATACACTACAATAGCAGAGCAGATGCGTGACAGAAGGATACAGGGTAATGATGGTGGTTGTGCCACTGGATGAATGAAAGGAGAGTCTGAGAGACAAGAGTGCCCAGGTATGAATCTGAGTAGGCTGGCCAAGGGATGAGAGCGGAGGATACCAGAGCCGGAGGATTGCTTACAGGAGGTAGAAGGGACCAGTAACAGTTTGACAAGAGACTAGGAATGGATGGCAGCGATAAGATGACAGATCAACAGATTGTAGCTGGGAATGACTGGCTGAAGGTTGCTTAAATGCATGACAGCAGAAGTGAGCGATATATGATGTAAAGAATGAGTGATGTAGCGGGTTTGGTGAGAAGAAGTGTAGACGAACAGGAAAAGGTTGTACATTATGGCTGAAGTGGCAGATAATGGAAAAGGGTGAAAGCAAGTAACACAAAGTACCTTGGGCTAGGTGACACTGGTAAAGGATAAGTTATAGTGGTTTGGTGTTGAGGGGGGTGGCTTACACTGGGATCAAACTGGGGTCGGTGACAGATAGGGAGGGCAAAAAGAGAGGTTGTGTACAGTTGACAGTAAAAGGACATCAGAAGCATGGTGTGGAGAATGCCAGCAAGAGCAAGTGAGAGACGGAGGCAGACCACGGGGTAGACATGGGGTGGGTAACACTGAAAATTGGTAAAAGGTGGGCATGACTGATGGAGGAGGCGAGAATGGATTAATGGAAGAGCAGGTTATTTCTGGTGATAGGAAGGGGACGAAAGGATGCTGACAGGAGCCAGCAATGCAAGTGCTTGGGAACCAAGAAAGGAAAGAGATAGAAGAAAGGCCAGATATCTGGATTGTGTGGCAAGAGTTACAGCAGAGGGAAGAAGTGGGCAGGAAGATGGTGGTGATGTGACACAGAGGCCTAGGTGTTTCAGTCATTGTGCCTTCTTTTTGAGGACTGGGCATAAGGATGGTAGGAAAAACAATGCATTTTTCTGCTGCGAATATCCTCAATATTTTCAATTTATTGCAGACTTCAGGACAAGGAGTTTGTTGAGAAACCCTCTGTTGTCTTGATCAGTGAAGTGTACTCCATCAAATCTGTAGATGCAATCCATATGGAAACGTAGATTGTTGTTACAGATGGAGCCCATCCTATGGGCTCTGAGGTAAGCAGAAACAGCTGTATTGACATTTTTTCTAGCTTTATCAATCTGAGGACAAAATTGATTGGACCAGTTCCATTTCTGTCTTTGGCATATGTTAGAGTATACAGAGACAATTTGGGGGAAAAACAATATCAATTCTGCAAAGGTATCCTTCATTAGCATTTCCAGAATTTCCAGACCTACCCCAATCAATGTACCTAGGTCAGTGCCACCACAGTGCACAATCATGAAGTCACGGGGGTTGGAGATGCAAAAAGGTTTTAATCAAAGGCATCAATTGATGTCACTTTAATCCTCTCTGTCCAATCCATTTAATGTCTACATTTTGCAAAGCTAGGTCTTTGTCAATACCTCTGCGTTCAGCATACCTTTTGCACCAGAAAACATAGATGTGCCCAACAATCCAGACTGAAAGCATCTTGAAGGGATGACTGCAGGTAATGAAAAGATGCCTGTAGCTGAGGTAGTCAGTTGGTAGAATGAGAGGTATGTAAAATGGTGGACAAGATTCTGTTTTTAATGTAAATGTATTTGTATTTATATAGGTCCTTCTACCCAGAGGTCTCGTAGCGCTGTATTCATACCGCTGTGAAACCCTTCCTGGCTTTCCTGTGAGATGTCCACTCTTGGGCACCCCCAAGGTGAAGCCAGGCATTCAAGCGCTGCTGGGGCCGTTGTGGAGATTAAGCAAGCTATTGCCCAGAGTCACAGAGTGGGACCCATGATTAGACTCGGCACCAAGACGAGAATTATCAGGTCCGGGGAGATTGAGTCCAAAAGCCACTGAGGCAGGATTTGAACCCCGGTCCCGGGCCAGACCTTTGCATCAGGGTCTGCCGCTCTAACCATTGAGCCACACTTCTCTCGAAGAAAGTAGAGAATTGATTGGCTGTTTAAGAAGTTTGTACATTCAAAAATTGGGTGCATTTTACTTTCTTTAAAAAGCATGTTTCTTATTGGTTAGTAAAAAATGTTTGAAAGGTACAGTAGAAAAAATAGGGTCATGTTTTGCAAAGCAACCACACCTGCTGTTTGCATATGCAACATTGTGTGGTGAACTTTAAAATATGGTGAACGTGTGACCTGTCAATTAAGTTGAATGTTCCATGAACTGTTACTATGAAACTGGCATTAAGCAGAACTGGTGAAGAAGTCAGTTGCTAAGGGTTATTATGTGGAACCAATAGAAATGTGTTTTACAATTTGAAAAACTCTGGGAAGCAATGTTATTTGTTGCTTATGTGTATTTGAGAAAGCGAGGGAAACCTTGCCATTACTGGTTTACCTTGCTGAGTCTGGTGCATTATATTGATTGTGTGTAAAAGAAAATCCTGACAAGAGTTTGTGAGATTTTTCATTGAACACATTTATTTGCAAGGTGAGTTATACATTTGTGATGTTTATATGAAAAAAACTTAACATTATTCTAAAACTGTGTTGTTTGAAATATATTATTAAATGTAGAGATGTATATTGGAGTTTGTTTCATTGTACTTAAATGTTGTTTAAAAACGAGTCTGTACAGTAATATGTGTATTTATTAATATGATTATTGATGTTATAAATTATGCTTTTTTTAAAGTCTATACAAAGGTATAGTTGACTGATGCCGCATATTTTTAGATAGTTGGTTGAAGATACAGCACAAATGTATAGTTTGAAAGATGTTCATTAAGGTGTAGTTTATTACACTTCATTTTCCCGAACTTGTGACCTGTCAGTTTAGTTGAATGTTCCATTAACTGTTAGTAAAGAAACTGGCATTAAGCAGAATTCGGGTATAGGTCAGTTGCTAGGGGTTATTATGTGTAACCATTAGATGTGCTCCCATCTGATAGTTCAGAAAAAGGAACTTTCAACCCTAATGTTAGTTTATCATCTGCTTGCATTCAGGCAATGTGATGTGGCTTGTTGGGGGTGGGGTGGGATGTGTGCGACTTTGGGATTCATGTTTGACATGTCTTGCATGTGTGACATCACTGTGTGTTACATTGCCTCACAGCTGCTCCTCCCTCCCTCCGAGCCTATTTACTTGTGTGCGCTGCATGGTTGCATCACTTGCACTCCTACGGCACACCATTGTCATGCTTTTCTGAGCATGTCCACAAGCCTGACAACGACACACTGATGTTGGCTGTTGAAGGTGGGCAGCCACGTGAGTGTATGGTAAAGATAGGGTGGACACAGATGTAGTGTTTATGCCTGGCTGAAGTTGCGCTGTGAGTAAGTCTAGGCATGTGGCTCATTGGACATCAATACAGATACACACAACACTTGGCATGTATGAGCCAAGACCCCGAGCGGTTTTGTGCTCCTTAATTTCTCCGTTCGTGCGAGCCTGCCCTCCGGGTGCATGCTACATTGCACCATTGTTGAATGTGTGCCAGCTGGTGCCGACACCAAAACAAAGACACATGCATTAGTTACTTCCTTGTCCAGTCCAAAACTGAACCACGGCCAGAGCCCTGGGCAAAATCTGCACACCACTATGCTGTACTGTTGTATGCCGGCTCTGCCCACTCCGCTTACACTCACAGGGGTGGGGCAACAAAGCTGCATGTCTAAGGTCTTAGCCACTGCCTGAGGTAACATGGTTGTGTCCACTGTCCACTACACTACAAGCACCAGCAGTATATGTCCACATGGACAGGTCTGTGCTCTGCAAAGTGAGGTCTGTCCAGCACATCACCGCTGCACTTGGCATTGTTTGCATTCCTATGTATGTATGTATGTATGTATGTATTTTAATGCTTATTAAGCGCAGCTGTCACCCAGCGGGTATCCTGGCGCTGAGATCATTTCCACCATCTGTTCTACCATTTATTCTGCTCTAGGGAAGAGAAAGGTTTTAAGGTCCTTTTTAAATAGAATCAAATTTTGACTGTTCCTCAGTGTTAAAGGTAGAGTGTTCCACATTGTGGCGGCCATAAAACTGAAGGCGCGGCCGCCCATTCTCACTCTATTTATTCTTGGGATTTTCACTAAGAACGCTGAGGCGGATCTCAGAGGTCTGGCAGCCTGATACCACGAAAAGAGATTTTGCAATGGTATTGGTCCTTGACCATGCAGTGCTCCAAAAACCAGGCACAAAGCCTTGTAGGAGATCCTCTGCTGGACCGGTAACCAATGTAAGATTGCCAGGGCTCCGGCAGAAGAAGCCGAACGAGGCAGGGATAGGGCTAGTTTAGCCGCCATGTTTTGAACCCTTTGTAATTTATGGATCAAAACCTTTGGGGCTCCTAGAAGTAGTGCGTTGCAGTAGTCTAACCTACTGAGGATGGTACTACGCACTACTTCTACTCTGGCTTCCCGCGGGAGAAGCGGCAGTATCTTCCGTAGAGCACGGAGCAGGCCCATACATGTCCCAACAGTCCTGTTCACCGAGACGTCCAATTGCAGGTTCGACTCGAACATGACTCCCAGATTGCGGGCCGAGTCTGCTGCCTCCACCGAGCCTGGAATGGAGCTTGGCCAAAAGTCTTCCGGCAATGGGCGAGGGAGTCGGTCAGAAGAGCAGTGCAATATCTCCGTCTTTGCGCCATTGAATTGGAGTGAATTGGCTTGCAACCACTCTGCTGTGGCCGACATACACTGATGGAAGGTGTCCCTCGACACTGCCTCTGAACCCTCAAAAGAAAAAATCAATTGGGTATCATCGGCATAGTTGATGACTTGAATACCGAAAGATCTTATAAGTTGTATCAGGGGGCGGAGGTACAGATTAAAAAGAATCGGACTTATCGCCGAACCCTGGGGACACCCTGGTTCACCTGGCGTATGGCAGAGCGGAACGGTGGTAATGTTACTGCCTGTTGTCTGTTATCCAGGTATGATGATAACCAGGCTAGTGCTGAGCCCGTTATTCCCGCATTACCGAGACGGCCCAGGAGGACCTCATGGTTCACCGTGTCGAACGCGGCCGACATGTCAAGCAGTACTAAAAATGCTGACTTGTCCCTGTCAACACGCGTTCGCAGATCATTCAACACGGTAACCAGAGCAGTCTCAGTACCGTGGCCCGGTCTGAAGCCAAATTGAGCTACATCCAGACTGGAGTTGGATTCCAGGAAGTTGGCCAAGGCTCTCGTAACCCACTTCTCTAAGATCTTTATCGCGAATGGTAGCAGCGAAATAGGCCTATAATTGGCTGGGCAGAGGGGGTCCAAAGTAGCCTTTTTTAGCAAAGGTGTTACAATAGCCAATTTCCAGCAGTCTGGTACAGATGCAGTAGCTAACGATTGGCAACAGATTGAGTGGAGCGGGGGAAACAGCTCGCCCTGAAAGGCCTTCCAGATCTTATGCGGCATGGGGTCAAGGGGAGAGCCAGATGATACACAGTTAGCCAGAGCACAAAACTCCTCCAGCGAGGGTATTGGAAAACTCGGCAACTGACAGGCAGACTCCTTGTTCATACTTGACTCAGAAGCCGGGTGGGCTGGGGACACAGAGGGACAAGAACCAGATGGCATAGGCTGCATAGAACCCTCAAAGCCCTTCAGAATGTTCCTAATTTTGTCATCAAAAGCTGTGGCTAAAGAGTCACAAAGCTCCTGTGACACCGGTGGAGATGGTATGGCACATGTAGGGTTGGCTAAGCTCTTTACCAATTTGAACAGGGTCTGTGATTTATTCGATGCCTTTGCCAATGTCTCTTCCAAGAATTTAGCTTTGGCATTTCTTAACTGGAGCTTATATTCCAGTAAGATGCCTTTATAGATAGCCCTGTCCTGCTCTGAATACCCTTTCCTCCATGTGCGTTCCGCTTGTTTACAGCGTAGCTTCACCTGGCCGAGTTCCTCGGTGAACCAACCATTGGTCCCTCTGGATCTGTCCTTCAGTTTCCGTAAGGGTGCTACCTCGTCCAAGGTTGTTAAGATTCGCTGACAGAGGGCATCATAGCTCTCCCCTACGCTGTCCTTTAACTCAAATGTTCGGGACAGGAACATAGGTTGCTTAATCTCCTTTAACAGGCGAGTCCATGATCGATTGAATGTAGTACTCCCCGAACTAACTGGTTTTGATAGGGCCGGCTGAGCTACAGTAAAGAGGATCAATGAGTGGTCGGTCCAGCATTGGGTTAAAATGTCCTTCACTAAGATTAGTTCATTATCCGCAAACACCAAGTCCAGTGTATGCCCCTTCGTGTGGGTAGAGGAGAGGACAAGTTGTTCAAGTTGAATGTCCTCACACGCTTGGCAAAGTTCTCGGAAGGCAAGATCATGGGGCCCAGAGGGCCACAGATTAAAGTCGCCCAAGACAAGGAACTTAGAGTGGGAGTTTGAAAGATCATATATCAGATCGACCAGGGATTGAAGGGCCGCTGTAGTTGACGAGGGTGGTCTATAACACAACAGGCCGGCCATCCACGTACCACCTTGGGTCCCGATAGAAAAGCCCATGAGCTCAAATCCCTGAATTTCCTTTATCACAAGCGGTAGGAGGGAAATTGAGTCTCTAAAAATACATCCAACTCCTCCTCCTCTGCCAGAGCCACGAGGAACGTGCCTCACGAGATATCCAGGTGGGCACGCCCACCCGAGTTCTACCTCGCAATCTGATGTGATCCAAGTCTCGGTCACAAACAGAATATCCAGGTGGGAGGATTCTATTACCAGGGCAATTTCCGCATAATGCTTAACTAGGGAGCGTACATTCAAAAGTCCACAGGTAAAAACCTGAGGTTGTACTCCTCCCTTGTTCTCGAAAGAGAATACCAGCGGGTCCGTCGGAGAATTCGATGTATATGTATATTCATAGGTGATTTGCCTCTTTCACACATACTTGGTTCCCACCTCTCCTAACATTCAGCTATTGTGTGGCCATTCCGTTTTTGGAGCGTCTGCTGTCCTGTTCTGCGCTGCCTCGGTGGTAGTCGGGGGTGGTCCTGGGGGTGGTGGCGGTGGGTGTTGTGGCCTTCTTGGGTGTCCGATCTGCATGATCAGTAGCTCCATGACATGTGTTGGTCTTCAGATATGGCTCTGGGGTGAGCTCCATTTCATATTGTAAGTTGTCACCTTGCCTGTTTTTGGATCGCATCACAGATTTAACTGGTCAGTGAAAATATCGCAAAGTGGTGTTTTCGTGTTTTTTCCTCTGCAAATCATTAGCGTTAGCTGTGCTATCATCCGTGGTGATATTTTTTGCGGAAGCTATCGCTGGAAAATTGGCGATATAGGCAGTTTTCACCAGGTTGCGAAAGGGATGATAATTCTTTTGCCACTTTTTCTGCGCTAAAGTGGCGATAACTCAGCGATATGTCCTTGAGGATACGCCCTATCATTTTTTGTTTTTTTTTGTCTGGATTCGTGCACCCACCCGCTTAAAAAAATACTTTTTTAACACTGTGGTTCCTTGTGGGATCCCCTGAATAGGCCTAGGGGGTCAGGGTGTCTTTTCTGGTGATTCGCATGTAGCTACAACAAACTTTTAATAAACACAAGGGCTCATTTTAGAGCCACCCTATAACCCAACAGTGGCGACTTATCGCTGAGTTATCGGCACTTTAGCGCAGCAAAAGTGGCGAAAGAATTATCGCCCCATTCTCAAGTTGGTGCACACTGCCACATTCCCCAGAGGCTGACGGTACCAACACAGCTGACAACAAACATCCCTCCACAGACAAAGCTGCTGGCTGTGCTGCACCTGATGGCCTCTGGTACCTTCCAAACAACATCTGCCAGAGTCAGAGGAGTCTTACAGCCAGCCCTAATTTACTTCCTCATATATGTCTTGGGTGCATGTCCATAAAAAGCACTGGCAGGCCCCTGTATCCGCACCACACGCTCGTCCCAATTCGTAGTATTCCTGTTCTCCTGATCCAAGGATGTGGTTTCTAAAATGGGTGTGCAACAGGTCATGAAGTTCAGTAGTCAACAGTAGTGGAAAAACAGTACTTTATTACAGAAACATAAATTAACAAAACAAAAACATCAAACAACGGTGACATTCCCAACGGGGAACATCATCAGGGCAACTTGTGGATCCAAATAACTGCAGATCCACCTGGAAATCCCAATACAATTCAATATTCCGAAAGTCCGGATTCAGAAAACTGTTGGATAAATGGTGACAATGGTCAAGCGTTAGTATGGTCACAAACGTAAACTGGTACAATATATTGCACTTGGATAAACCGGAATGCTTACAGGTATGATCAATCCTGCACAAAAAGACTGTAACAGACGTTTGTGTGGTCGTACGTTTTCGTGGGAAAGAAAAGGAAGGTTACGACCACACGAACTTCTGTTACGGTCTCAATATGGAGGATTTATACCTGTAAGCATCACTATTCATTTCAGCTTTATACATCTACAGCTTCACTTCACTCACACTGCACAAATACAGCTGGAGACCAAGCAAGGTAACCACTCCTTAGGAGGCGTCCCGCACGTGTTGGGAGCAATTGACTGCACACATGTAGTACTTGTGCCCCCTGCCGACACTGCATACAACCACCGGAACAGAAACCACACACATTCTATAAATGTGCAGGCACAACTGGAGCGGCAGGGCCTATATAATGTCATCACAAACTTTCCAGGCAGTGTGCATGATTCCTACATCTTCCGCAAGCACCCCAGACCAGTCCGCCACCCAGCGATGACTGCCCGAACCTGCGTACCCAGACCTCAATGATCACTGAAGTGTCTCCAAGAGGGCCCACTATGTGCCGGAGCAACTTCCTCATCCGTCGCTAAATTCCAGGCCATAGGCCCCCAGTGCCTCCTGCTGCACCGCGCCGAGGAGTCATGTCTTTACAGCCTGCTGCCTTTGATGTACACGTGGCCCAGCTGAGCTCACAATTCAAATGGAGTATCGAGGCCTACGCATCATCGCAGGCTGCACACCCGCTAAGCTCCGGTGGCACTAACTCAGTGCAGCTCAAGTCATCGCCACATGGCAGGAGGCTCGAGTCGGCCAAAATGCCTCGACTGCCATCAACTCAGTGCACCGCAAGTCATCAGCAACTGGCGGGAGGCCCGTGTCGGCCAAAAAGCCTCAGCTGCCACCAACTCTGTGTACCTCAAGTCATCGCCACATTGCAGGAGGCCTGTGTCGGCCAAATTGCCTCGGCTGCCACCATCTCTGTGCACCTCAAGTCATGGGCCCTTTATGATTGAATAGCGTGGTGAATACACCATCATGTCACCTCAGTTAGTGGGGAATGTGATGTGGTAGGTCCCTAGGCCCTCATGCATAAATAATAACTATACGGACACACCCAGATAGAGTGGAAATGGCGTCGAGCATGTGCGTCCAGCCCTTATTATTTCCTGTGACGCCTGTGGTGGATGGATATGGTGTGGGTGTACACCAGCCCTGAGGGAGTGGCTGTGGCATGCTGAAAACTAGACCTGAAATCAGGTGATCCCTACATGAAAGACCTGGGACATGTAACGTTGTCGTCGCCCCCTGTAAGCATAAGCGGAGTAGGCTGGCCTGGCATATGCCAGTCCAGCGTAGGGGTGTGAACAATGACCCCTGGGCTCTGGCCATGCTTCCGTTCTGGGCAGGACAAGGAAGTAACTAATGGGGGTGTCTCGTTTTACTTTTGGTGCTAACCAGAGCGCAATCAATAATGTTGCACCCTGTTACTCAAGTGCCACAACACGAGCAACATGGATGTAAGGGGGAATCACTGACCCTACATTCATCCATATTTCTACACTTGAATGATCATAGACATCTGTGTGAATTTTAATGTTTAATGCACATTCTTAAGGTATTTAATTCTCTTGTTTTTAAAATAGCCAGTACTATGTACTCATCCAATCACTCAGCCAATGCCCAAGCACTTATGAATTCAGCATACACTCTCCTTGCAGTACTCTAACCATTTATTCAGTACCCTTGTACTCATGTAATGACCCAGACAGTAAGACATGCACTGCTACAATCCCCTGTGCACTACCCATGCAGTTCTCTAAGCGCCTACATACCACACATTCTCTCTTTCAAGTACCCAGGTATTACCCATGCATTCTAGCAATCACCCTATCACTCCCCATGCACTCATCCAATCCCCCAGCCAGTACTAGGTACTTATCCAATGACTCCACCAATACCCAAGCACTTATAAATTCACCATACACTCTCTTTGCAGTACTCTAATTATCCAGTCAGTACCCATGTACTCAAGCAATGATCCAGGTACTAACACATGCAGTGCAACAATACCCTGTGTACCACCCATGCAGTCCTCTAACCACCTACACTCTACTCATTTGCTCCTTCAGTTACCCAGGTAGGACCCATGCAGTCCAGAAATCAGCCTGTCACTCCCCATGCACTCCTCCAATCACTCAGCCAATACCCAAGCACTTATAAATTCACCATACACCCTCTTTGCAGTAGTCTTATCACATAGGCAATACCCTTGTACTCATGCAATTACCCTGGCACTAACACAGGCACTGCTACAATACCATGAGCACAACCCATGCAGTCCTATAATCACCTACACACTACTCATTTACTCCTCCAATTACCAAGGTACTACTCATGTAGTGCAGCAAACCCCATGTGATTTCAAAAGAAAGCATTTAATTGGTTTTTATCTAGAACATGTTTCTTTAGTAATAGAATAGTATATTTCTATATAGTATAAATTAATAATATTACATTTATTTAAAAAAAATCAGATATTCTTCATTAAGAAAGACTTACCATGACAAAAAAACTGAAAAAAGAAAACAAGTAAAGAAACAGCAAGAATTAGATGAACTACAATATGTGGGAAAAAAGAAAAAGTCTGGCGGTAAGAGAACAAAACAAATTATTAAAATATTTTCAAGGACTAGAAAGGGTTTTGACAATATAGAAAATAGAAAGAATACCTGTAGAACAAAGAAGAATGAAACAAAAAAGGACAAATTAATGACAAATCACGTTCTGATAAAACAATCTATGCTGAAAGAAGAAGGAATCAATTTGATGAAATAAGGAAACAAATGTTTAAATGTAGAGTACTATACAATTTATTGAAAAATGGCAAGAAATATAAAAAAATCTGCTTTTATAAAAAGAAAAAACAGATTGAAACTATAGTTGGAAAGGCTTTTGAAATAAAAGGAAAATTGTTCATTTTAGTTTTAATGAGAATGCGAACATTAGATAAACCAATGCATTCTATGAAGGACAAAAGTAAAAAGAAGAGAGTAATTAAAAGAACTAAGGGGCATATTACCAAGGGTCATTATCACCGCCTTAGCAGGACATTTTCCCGCTAAAGCGGCGATAATTTTCTCGCCCTATTACCTAGCTGTCGCTAACACCAGTTAGCGACAGCTAGTAGGAGATAGCGAGCATTTTGGGTCCCACTTTGCATGTCAGCGATATATATCGCTCATGACATGCAAAGTGGGCGTGCCAAGATGCTAGCAACGGGAAACAGTCGCTAATATCGCTATCTCCAATTATCAACAAAGCCTTACTTTTGGAAATATTCGCGCTAAGCGCGAATATCTCCAAAAGCAAATGCCTGCCCAGAGCAGCTCTTAGCCATGTTGTCCAATGAAAGATGGAAAACATGGCTAAGAGCATTGTCACGATAATGCATGAATATCGCTGATTTTCCAGCGATATTCGTGCATTTGGCAGGATTTTTACCGCTTTTGAGATAAACCTTGATAATATCAAGGTATCTCAGCGGTAAAAATCGCCGGAGCGCGGCAATATTATTTTAGCCGCTAACCATGCATAGCCATAATTATCGCTAATGCTTGGTAATATGCCCCTAACTTTTGTGATTTTGTGGGGGAGAATAGAAGCACACTTCAAGTTCAGAGCCTTTTTTTAATGAAGAGAGCTATTTTCAAAGCAATACATTAGTTCACGCAGTTAATACCAATGATTGTGATTATGAAGTGAATAACGGTTGTGCAATTGAAAAAGAAAAAATGGTTCCTAGAAATGTAGAAGAAGTGATAGCTGATGATGTGCTAGGGAAACGTACTAAAGCCCCAGTGTATACTTGGGATTGTAGTAGTATTTGTAGTATATGAAAGGAGTCTATTGATATTTTATGAAATTTCTTACGAGCATATAGTAAAAAAAGTGTTATACAAAAGATTAAGACGCTGCAAGGACTAGATCCTTGCAAAGTGAGAAAAAATACTGGTTTGCAAGGTCATTCTCTGGCTTCTCTTTCTAGAAAAGTGTGTCAAAGTGGTTTTCATCATTTGAGAATGTTAGCAGTACATCACTCTCAAATGCGGAAGTAAGCAAGAAGATTGAACTAGGTAAAAAGTTCTCCAACAATTTTAAGTGACATATTTCATCTTTCGTTTGAAAGTGACTTCTCTGGACTTTCATATGCAGTGAACCACATATTAAAACAGGAGTTCATCTTCAACATGTTTCTGCAAAGCAGTTCATGAACGAAGTAGAACAGAGAGACGATGATTTAGAATCCCAACTGATTAATTTGATGGCGTGTCAATGTGGGATTAATGAGTATTGGTATTGTCATCATGGACAACTTAAATGTATGTTAAGGAACTTAGGAACCCATACATGGTTTGTCACGCTAAGCTTTGCTGAATACACGTGGGATGATTTACTTGAATTTCTTTGAGAAGCAAATTCAAATATTAAAAACATTGAATTCAAAACAGCTGGAGAGATGTGTTCCTTGGATCCAGTAAATGTGTGCAGATATTTTAATCATAGGTTTCAAGCTAAGATGTCTTTTATCTGCAATAAAAACAACCTACCTCTTGTAGAAGTTATTGATTTATTTTGCAGAAAGGATTACCAAGCTGGAGGTGCTCATCATATACATATGCTTTTATGGATCAAAGATGCACCTAAGTTTGGAACTGATTCAGATGAGACTGTTTTATCTTTTATTGAAGACTATGTTAGATGTGCTATACCAAAAACAAGAGAAGAAAATACCTTAAGACAACAAGTTTTATGGTTTCAGACTCATCGATGTGACAAATACTGTCGACGGAAATACAAGTTAAAGGAAAAGTTTTATACCAAATGTCAGTTTGGATTTCCACGTCCAGTAATATCCAAAGGAAGAGTAAACAATTTCATGTCAGCAGTGAGGCATACTATCACTAGAAAATCTCTCAAAAATACTTAGAATTAAAAAAAAAGGTGAACAAGCAAAGTTTATTAATGATTATAATCCAGTGATTTTGTCGATGTGGAATGCAAATATGGCTATCCAGTATGTTGCGGTTAATTACATTGCTGTTGCTCATTATGCAGCATCATACAAATCATAATCTGAAAAGACGGATTTGAAAGAAATGCGGGAAGAAATTTCCCAATAGAACACTTCTAGTAAGAAATTGTACAGCTTTAA
Organism: Lissotriton vulgaris; assembly: GCF_964263255.1. Taxonomy (NCBI): domain Eukaryota; kingdom Metazoa; phylum Chordata; class Amphibia; order Caudata; family Salamandridae; genus Lissotriton; species Lissotriton vulgaris. The sequence continues at coordinate 216,134 of NW_028252487.1, forward strand.
TTTGAAGATGCAGTCCCATGGAGAGATTGGATCCTACGAATGTTCGGATCGGTTGATCTCTGCAAGTTTATATTCAATGTCAAGAGGAATCATTTGGGTTGGTCTAGGTCTTGCTGCAACACGAAATTGAGTACATAAATCTATAGAATAAATCAAATATTTAGCATTAAATGAACTGGAAAGCACAGATATTGTTAAAACAAACATGTTGGATACGCATTATGCTAAAAGAAATCCCTATCTTGAAAACATACATCTCTATGATGTCCTGCAATACTACAGCTTTAAAAGAAATATTTAAGAGAACATAAATGAAGATAAATACGCAGTGATTGGTTCTAATGAATGTTTGGTGAGACATAGTAAAGGAAACCTCATTAATCACAGGAAACTGAGTTGTGATACTCCAGATAAAAGGGGCATTTACTATCTAGCACTTCTGCAACTCTTCAAGCCTTGGCGTACGAAATGGAATTACTTGGAGATTTTCAGTCATATGAAGATTGTTTTAATGCATAGAAAGATAGCATTGAATGCATAGTTTATCAAAATTATCTACAAATGTTGAATGAGGAGATTCAACAAGAAGCTACTATTGCAGCTGAGATTGCTAGAGACAGTTCTCAAGACAGTCAAAAATCTGCTCCACTGAGTCAAGATCCACTGGGAGAACTAATTCTTGAAAATGAAGCAGCAATTGCTATGAGTGAAGTAGAAACGGCAATGCACCAAGCTCATCAGGATATTATGGAGTTGGGAAACGTGGAAGAACAACTAAATATTGAACAGAAAAAACTGCATCAGCAAGTTATAGAACAGATCGACCATGGTTTACATCATGAAAATAAAGAATGCAGCTGCACATCATTTCAACCTATCCAAATGTATATCAGTGATCAAGCTGGTACAGGAAAAAGTTTCTTGATTAAAGTTTTGACTAGTTATTTACAGAAAACCATGAAATCACATATATCTTGTGTTGGAACCACTCCAACTTGGTTAGCAGCACACAACATTAAAGGGTTTACATTACATTGTTTACTAATGGTACCTTTTGAACATGAAAACAAGTTGGAATATCATAAGCTTTCTGGAGAAGCTTGTTTTGAAAATGAAACTTCTGATAATTGGTGAGTTGAGCATGATCTCAAACGTAATACTTGCCTTTGTACATTTTCGTATGCAGCACATTTTAAAAACAGAATAGGATGTGTTATTTGGAGGAAAACATGTCATTGTTTTGGTAATCTATTGCCACTTACTCCTGTAAAAGGGGAACCAGTTTTTAAAACACTTCTGCATGAAGACACCAGGAAATCTTTGGGAAGTACTGGAAATGTCAACATTTGGTCATATTTTCAATACAAAGAACTTATTAAAAATATGCGCCAGGCAAGTGATGAAGATTATGGAAGTATCCTTCAAAATATAAGAATTGGTGTTTTGACAGAGCATGGAAAAGAAGCTTTCCGAAGTTGGCTACTTACAAACTTGTTTCCAAAAGAAAATGTTGGTCCGGAAATTCTATACAAAAAAATTGGTGAAAACAAATCTATAATCAGCCTAATGCCAACACTGCAAGAAGGTCCTCATTCAATGAAGAACTTTTAATGCTGAAAAAACAACTACTAATAAAAATGGAAGCTATTGATAAAATAGAACACAAAGGAACTACTATTATTTTGACAGAAAAATTAAAAACAAAATTGGATTTTCAGGAAAAATCTATATCTAAAACTGCTGGTTTAGAAAATGATTTATATATATATATATATATATATATTCACTGAAAAAACCATAGGTTATAGACCATATATAGTTAGGAATTCGCATTTACAAAACCTTATTTTACTCACACAAAACCATTGAAATTCCATATATAGTTAGTTGCACTAACTATATATCGCGCACCCGCAATCCACTGCTGATGATGTCACATATTACATCATTCATGACATGGTCAGTGACATCACTGATGACATCACTGATGACATCTCAAATGACATCACTGATGACAACATCCAGTGACTGTATGTTTCTGTAAAGTTAAAATATGTCTTACATATTGAAGAATGAGTGGATGTATAAGTGTCTGGATGAAGGATTTAGTAGGTGCATGACTGACTGTATGAGTGAGTGATTAAATGTGTCTCACTGAGTGCATGGGTTAGTGACTAAACTGTCTTAATTTGTGCATCATTATGTCTGTTGTTCTGTAAACTGTTGCATGTGTTGATAAGTAGCTATATGAGTAACTATATGGGTTATTGATTGGTTGCCCAAGTATTTGTATGGGAGACTGAGTGTGTGTGTGGGTGGCTGGGAGGTGTATGACTCTGTGCATAGATGTGTGAGCAGTTGATTCACTAGATGTATGGTTTCAAAAGTGCATGTGGAAACAGCTGTATGGGCGGTTGACTGTGTGCATGAGTGTATTGGTGAGTGAATGGATATCTCAGTGCTACATGTCAAAGTAAGTACATATGTAAAACACAGTACATGTGAGAGTTGACATATATAAATAACTGTGCATAAGAGCCAGTGAATGTGTGAGTGGCTGTATGGATCATTGTGAACTTGTATCAGGGATTGTATGAGAGAGTAAATTTGTGTTAGTATATGTTTGAATAAGTAAAGTTTGTATAACTGTATAGTTGAGGAAATGGAGGTGTGATTGATTCTTTGCATAACTGACTAGGTGTGTGAGTAACTCCATGGATGAGTGACAGTCTGTGAGTGTCTGTTTACACTGATTGTATCTAAGGTTATATTAGAGTCTGAAGAGGTTCATCGTATTATCACATGAATGATATCATCAGTGATGTGATCAGTAATGTCAAATGAGATGTCATCAGTGATGTCATCAGTGATGTCATTTGAGATGTCATCAGTGATGTCATTTGAGATGTCATCAGTGATGTCATCAGTGATGTCACTGACCATGTCATGAATGATGTAATATGTGACATCATCAGCAGTGGATTGCGGGTGCGCGATATATAGTTAGTGCAACTAACTATATATGGAATTTCAATGGTTTTGTGTGAGTAAAATAAGGTTTTGTAAATGCGAATTCCTAACTATATATGGTCTATAACCTATGGTTTTTTCAGTGAATTTTTAAGGTTTTGTAAATGCTAATTCCTAACTATATATGGTCTATAGCCTATGGTTTTTTCAGTGAATATATATATATACATACATAAAAATAAACACAAACGTGTGGCTGAACCCTTGCCTCGATCTCGGCGGGCTCACGGCAGAGGTAGCCACCCCCTTCAAATCAACACGCCTCAGCCACGGCTCCAGTGTCGTTCTTTCCTAAACCGGGAGTAAGAGGACGCGGGTGAAGCGTGTTGATATATACATACATATATAAACATATATCATCTGTATATCTATATAAATACAAACATAAATGCATGCATACATATACTTATATGCATACAGATGCATGTTATTCACATGAAAGTTGAAAAAACACTAATAAAAGCAAAGCTAAAAAGCCACCTCATTACAAACAGAATGGCTTTAACTTAAACGAGGGCGAGATCTATTGCATTTTCAATGCTTGTTTACTTTGGTTCCATCAAGAAGGCATTCAGATGTGTCACACATTTGCCATAAATTCTGAATGTTAGCACTCTAGTTGCACACTGTAGTAAAGCTACTGCTCACCAGGGACGTCTGCTGCTGGTATTCAAAGTGCATGTTTCAGTCTGCATGTCAGAATTTTTTTAATGAAATAGAAGAGGATTTGAGAAGTCACTCAAAATGATCCCTAATTTTTCTTTCTGAAGCACTAATCATACTTTCTATGGCAAAATTAACCCCCTCATGTTGTTCCTTTTTAAATTGAGTGTTTTCAGACTTACCACTTCATTCCAATCAAGATGGCTTCTGTTGTGCCATACTTTTGTCATAAGTAAGACTGTTAGCGCTCTAGTTGTTCTTTAGAACACTCTGGGACATTCTGTCATTGGGCTATACTTGGGGTACACCTGGGTGATATTTGGGCTACATTTAGGCTCTTTTGTCTCTGGTGGCCATCTTGGGAGACTGTATGTCAGAATTTTTTAATGAAATTGAAGAGGGTTTGAGAAGTCACTCAAAATGTGCCCTAATTTTTCTTTCTGCAGCACTAAACATAATTCATATGGCAAAATATACCCCCTCATTTTGTTCCTTTTTAAATTAAATGTTTTAAGAGTTACCACTTTATTCCAATCAAGATGGCTTCAGGTGTGCCATACCTTTGTAATAAGTAGGACTGTTAGCGCTCTAGTTGTTCTTTAGAACACTCTGGGACAATCTGTCATTGGGCTATACTTGGGCTACATCTGGGTGATATTTGGGCTACATTTGGGCTCTTTTGTCTCTGGTGGCCATTTTGGGAGACTGCATGTCAGAATTTTTTCATGAAATAGAAGAGGATTTGAAAAGTCACTCAAAATGTGCCCTAATTTTTCTTTCTGCAGCACTAATCATACTTTCTATGGCAAAATATACCCCCTCATGTTGTTTCTTTTTAAATTAAATGTTTTAAGAGTTACCACTTTATTCCAATCAAGATGGCTTCAGGTGTGCCATACCTTTGTAATAAGTAGGACTGTTAGCGCTCTAGTTGTTCTTTAGAACACCCTGGGACATTCTGTCATTGGGCTATACTTGGGCTACATCTGGGTGATATTTGGGCTACATTTGGGCTCTTTTGTCTCTGGTGGCCATTTTAGGAGACTGCATGTCAGAATGTTTTAATGAAATAGAAAAGTATTTGAGAAGTCACTCAAAATGTGCCCTAATTTTTCATTCTGCAGCACTAATCATACTTTCTATGGCAAAATATACCCCCTCATGTTGTTTCTTTTTAAATTAAATGTTTTAAGAGTTACCACTTTATTCCAATCAAGATGGCTTCAGGTGTGCCATACCTTTGTAATAAGTAGGACTGTTAGCGCTCTAGTTGTTCTTTAGAACACTCTGGGACATTCTGTTATTGGGCTATACTTGGGCTACATCTGGGTGATATTTGGGCTACATTTGGGCTCTTTTGTCTCTGGTTGCCATTTTGGGAGACTGCATGTCAGAATGTTTTAATGAAATAGAAAAGGATTTGAGAAGTCACTCAAAATGTGCCTTAATTTTTCATTCTGCAGCACTAATCATACTTTCTATGGCAAAATATACCCCCTCATGTTGTTTCTTTTTAAATTAAATGTTTTAAGAGTTACCACTTTATTCCAATCAAGATGGCTTCAGGTGTGCCATACCTTTGTAATAAGTAGGACTGTTAGCGCTCTAGTTGTTCTTTAGAACACTCTAGGAGGCTGCAGTAGAACACAAAGGAATCAACTGACAGTCTCTGTCCTTGTTGGATGTACATGTTTTACTGAGAATGTCAGACTTCATTTTCACATGACTGAGAAAGATAATGTGAATTTACAGAAAATATGCTTTCAGTTTAGCTTATAGATCCCCTTCCAAACCACTGTGGGAAAATCATGAGATATTAGTTTTCTTTCAAACAATATTCATGATATCACAGCAGAAGGTTTTTTCACATGGTAAAATCACCTTAGAACCCACCACAATTCCTAAAACGAGTATGGTACCATCAACAAATGATTTATAATGTAACTAAAGTCCTAAAACCCTCTATTAACTACAATGCTTTTTAATGAGGTGCTATCATGTATATTGGTCCCAAGATGGCTGCCAGCACTTCTTGGATGAAGTGCTGACAGCCAATCAGATCAGATGTGTGATTAGGCTCCGCCCAGATATATATCTTTTTTTGAACCTAAATTACTCAAAATCCACTGGAGCACATATATTGAGACCTAGCAAAGGCAAATCGGGCTAACAGTCCCTACAGTTTTGCCAAGTTTCGTGCAAATCCATTCAGCCGTTCGAGCTAAAAGTGAGGCCAACCGCCCTATGGAAATTAACATGGGAAAAACGCGTTTTGGGACCCCCTTTTTTCCCGGCCCCCCCTTCATGAAACCCCCCCAAATTGTCAGGGGCTGCTCAGAAACAAAATATTCAATTTTCCTGAAAATTTCAGCCAATTCCGTCCACAAACGCTAACGTTATTATACATAGAATTTTCAAAAATCCCATAGAGAAAAAATCCTAACTATATATACCTAATGGCGACCGCCAGTAGGTTATATATATATATATATATATATATATATATATATATATATATATATGAAAATAGTCGGGTAATTTTACGGCGTAATTTGGATGTGGCAAAGGTTTAGGAAATGGAGTAATGGGAAAAGTTGTTGATTTTGTTAATTATCAAAATAGAGATGGAAAGGAAATTTTGAAGATTAAATTTGATCAGATTGAAGAAGTAAAACAAATTGGACGTTGTGCTGTTCGTTTTTTACTTGTTAAAGACTTGTATGTTCGTAGAAAACCGTTTCCTCTTTCTATGGCATATGCGGTGACTATTCATAAATCTCAAGGTTTCAGTGTAGATAGTGCTTTGGTAAACATTGGAAGTACCGTGTTTAAAGAGGGTATGGCATATGTTGCATTGTCCAGAGTCAGAACTTTATCTGGATTGTTTTTGATTGATTTCAATGAGAGAAAGGTTAGTGCCAATGCAAATTGTGTAAGAGAGTATAATAGGTTAAGAAGACTATGTGCTCCCAACTTAGCTGAATATCCTGTATATGAAAAGCGTTTACTATATCGAAAACAAACATATGAGAAACTGTGTAATGTAGTTGGAAAGATTAAATAAAATCAAGACAATGTTGAGGCTCCAAACAAAAAGAAAAAGGATACTGTTGAAGATATTGTAAGATATCAGTTAAAAATAGTTCAGGAATCAACTGCTATGCTAATGTACTTGTGAAAGTCATATTTTTTGTGGAACATCCTCAACAACAAATTATGGAGAATTGAGAAGAAAGTTTTTGTTCTTTATTACAATCTATTTATGAAAAGTTGAAAACTGATAAAACTAAAATCCAAAGTGCTTCTGGCATTTGGCATCTTCTAGATATATGTTCTGGTTGCTCATAATTTACACAGAATGTACAGCAAGATGCTCAGAAATTTCTAATGTTTATGCTTGCAGTATTGGAAGATGAAGAAATACAAATTGAAAATCTGTTTGGACTACCTTACAGATGGGACCATAAATGTGATAGCTGTTCATTTTCTTTTACCACTGAAATGGACACTGAAAGGTTTATGTATTTGACAATACCAGATTTCAAATCAGTGTCTTTTAACAAATTAGTGAAATCAGCAAATCAAAATATGGAAAGTAGTCACTGCAAATCTGAAATGTTTTCAACATTATTAATAGAAATTTTTGGACAATATATCATTTTAATGATACAACGTTGTACAGCAGATGAAGAAAACTGGAAACTAAAATTAAAAAATTGTGCCAAGTCAACTGTCTATATCAGGAAGAACTTTCAAAGCAGTGGCAATTAGTTTTGCACGATGGACCTTCTACAACATTTTGACAATATACTGTGTATTTAAAGTGCAATAAAGGATGGACACATTGTAATGATGCCCATTTTGAATTCAAATGTCGGTTGCCTAATGAAATACCAAATTCATATCTAATATTTTTGATGCCCAAGTTCTGTAAACATCATTTGGCCTATTGGGAAGGTGTCAACATAAATGAATACGTTTATTTTGGACATTTTTAATACAAACGATTTCAGAAATATCATTAGGCCTTGTGGTAAGATATTGATATGAATTAAGAAGCTTATTTTGGATATTCTCAATGCAAATGATTTTGCAAACTTCATTCGGCCTATAGGGAAGATGTGAAGATTTAATGTTTCAATTATCATTTTTATTCTTTGATATTTTATTTAGAAAATTGTTTTTGAAACAAGCAGTTCATATATTTGATCTTTGCATTATATGCAATGTAAATTAGAGTGTTTGTTTTAGAAAATGTACACAGATAGTTGAATTTGTTGTAAATATTTTGAAGAATGATTTGGCTTTTTTTAACAATCTTATTGATTGTATTTTTTTGCCCGCTGTTACATGATGGTCAAAATTGCAATAACTGTGTATGGTGAAATTCAATAGAATCTGAAAACAGTAAGAAAGGCAAACTGAATATGTTATGTAGTTGTAAAATTGTATTTTGTTCTTAAAACATTAATATTATCTGTTATACCAATGTTTTTCTTTTTTTTAACAGAAGCTAATTCTAAAGTTTGAAAATATTTTAAATTTAAATTATAAAAAAACAACTGAAAAAATGTTTCAATCAGTTTCATATCTAATTCTAAAAAGGTAAGATTAAGTCACCCAAGCAGTAACCGGGAACAGCTACAAACACCTGTGCACTACCCATACAATTCTCTAACCGCTTAGACACCGCTCAATCACACGTTCAATTACCCAGGTAGTACCCATGTATTCCAGCAATCACCCTGTCACTCCCCATGCACTCTTCCAATCACCCACCCAGTATCATATAGTAATTCAATTAACCCGCCAATACCCAAGCACTTATAAATTCACTATGCAGTACTCTAATCATCCAGTCAGTACCCATGTACAAATGCAATGACCCATGCAGTAACCATGCACTGCTACAATCACCTGTGCACTACCAATACAATCTTCTAACCGCCTAGACAATATTCATTCACACCTTCAATTACCCAGGTAGTAGCCATGTAGTCCAGCAATCACCCTGTCACCCCCATGCACTCTTCCTACCACTCAGCCAGCACCATGTACGTATCCAATCACTCTGAAATATTCAAGTACTTTCAGATTCACCATGCACTCTGCTTGCAGTACTCTAATCATTCAGTCAGTACCCATGTACTCATGCAATGACCCAGGTACTGAAGGACTGGGTTCTTTAAGACCCAGCGGTGCCAGGGCACAACACCTGAAACCTTCGTGGGTAACCTGCTCCGGCGTACGAATCACAGAGACACGGGACACTTCCTTCGACGTCAAAGATTCAAGGTTTATTTGCTGCAGGGAACACAGAAGTCACAACAAGTACACCACGTGCAACTTGGGGAGACTGCTTCAAATTGGTTCTGTGGATCGCTCCTTTTATACAGTTTTTACCCATAGAGTTACATTGAACACAAAAGTTTTACAACCCGGTTCCCACCATTATCCCCCAGAGGGGTCGCTTTGGTCACTTTGAAACACATGAGGTCCGGAACATAAGTGCGGAAACATTTGGCGGTTCCCAACTGTAAAAACCCATCTTCCCACCATTAGCAAATTCCAATCGGTAGTAAAACAGATCGAAATAGGAACAAGGACAGGTGTAGAGGAAGACGGAGACAGTGGGGAGATCGGAAAGGGTGTAAAAGGGGAGGTATCGGGAAACACGAGATACAGGCATCAAAGGGACGTGCCTAATGAGATGCACGGCTGAGACAATAAGTCCGTGCGGCAAGATGAGCCTCGAGCGGCACCATCTGCTTTACAGTAGCATCTCCCTCGTCATAAAGACACTTACAAAGAACATGTGTCTTCCGCAAATATCTTGGGAGTCCCAGGGTCGCGAAGCGGACAACGTCCGTTCGCTGGCTACTTGAGGGCAAGAGACAAAATGGATGCCGTATCTAAGATGGAACCCGTGGGTACAGATGAAAAACCCACATAACAAACGAACGGTTTAAGTTAGCACAGCGAAACTGCGCACACTTACTAAACTCGTCATTTGCGGTTCATAGATACCAGACTCGACCATATTCGTGCGAGTCGAAAACACCACTTACGATTGTCACGGAACCTCAGACGCTCCTTTTGCCCTCATGTAGGCAAGCACTAGTCGGAATCATATTCGATATTCATCAGACCATCGAGATGTTGCTGTAGCATAGCTCTGTCCAACCGAGTCCCCCCGGTAACAGATGGTTGTCTCATACACGTTGTAGCACAGAGGCCACATAAGGCAGGACCACACTGCACACAAAGGCAACACGTGAACAGGAACACTACAACAACTCCGATGATCATCAGAATCTTCCAACCCCAAGTCGACATCAGGCCCCAAAACCACCCAAGTAGCGTCCAATCCCCTACATCCACGTGTATGGATTCAGAGATTTTATGCAACCTCGAGATGGCTTGATAGACAGTAGGAGCATTATCTGGAATGAAAATGCAGCAGCTCGAATGGATCACCTTACATACCCCACCTCGATCTGCTAAGATGACATCTAAAACCATACGGTTTTGTAACGTCATAAGTCTCTCCGCCTGAAGTTCTGTGGTGATATTACCAAGGGCACTGGCAGTAATATTAGCTGTCGATTCTACCACTCGAGTCAACTGTCTCAGGTTCCTACTATTAACCATAGGTCCCAAAAACGGGAGGAAACCCTTGAAAAAGTCTCCTGCCTCTTGACCGGCAGTATCCTCTTCGCTAATTACGCCTCGTACAACTCTAGTCTTATGATAATCGGCATCTACAGTGAACGTCGGAGGCAATAGATTTGCAATGAAACATGAGCCCATGAAGTCAGCGGGCAACCATGTGTATGCTCGATCATAACAGATGAAGTATGTACCCTTGGCAGCCAGAAACACAGGGGACGAGAACATCGGCAGAATGTAATTTTCAGTGCAAGCACTTGCTCCAAGTCGGGCTTGCGATCTTCGACCACGACCCATGAGACAGAAATTACCAGTGTGGGGTACGACCCATATCGGAGGCGAGCTTTTAAGCTGCTTTTCACTAGTGAACACACTATATTCACCTCTACTTAGGACTCTATAGGCTTGTACCTCTTCTTCGGGAATAAGTGAGGGATCATAGATATCACTATCTAAATCCTCTATTGCTATTGACAAAGGTTTTTGATACGAGGTAGGACCAGAGTAGGAAGAACGCGGTTCTCGAATGGGGTGGAAACCCAGTGCGCTTCGAAACATTGTTTGAAATGCTCGAGCTGACCCTTGGGAACTATACGGTAACACCAGATATGGAATTCCCTTATCCGTAGTATGTGGCATCAACCCACACACCCAACAATTAGTAGTGTTAACCACTAACTGATGCTGATGAAGGAGCTGAATAAAGGAATTGTTGCGGAATTCTACACGTCTAGCCTGTTCGTGTTCCGGTAACATGTGAAAGGAATGGGGAGAAACAGTGGAGGTAAGGTTAGGGTCAGAAGTAGGAGTAGGTGTAGCAGAAGGTAAGAAGTAAGACATCGTGTAATACACCCCACCCGCCAATAATGCAGAAGCAGTCAAAAATAATACAAACAGTTGGAATATAAAACATTTGGTACGACTGAGTTGCTGCAGCTTGAATCTGTAAACCTGAGCTCCCTCCAAATCATTCAGCTTCGAGAATGCCATTCCCTACGACCGTCCGCAACGTTTCTTGACGCACTCCGTTCTGTGTAGCAATAGTCAATCCCTAGGAGTTCCCAGGAACCGACGGCCTTTAACCTAACGTCAAGACCTACTATCCAGAAGGAAGTACGCGCGCGGCCCTACGGCCTTTAATGCACAATATGTATATATGCAAAAACAAAGTCTCTCAGCTGTGGAAGCAAAAAGGTACAAGGAAGGAAGCTCAATATATGTACAGGAATAATTACAGTAATACGAATGTTCAAAACTGATCACGGAAAACGGGAAAATGCAGTTGTCAATACAGCAAGGCAAGATCTTTTTTATTTGTCCTTAGTGCGAGATCGCATAAAATATCGGGTTTTCCCAGGACGTGTCTGCTCGTCAAACAAAGGATCCGTTGAAGAGACAGCGTCCTGCTGATCAGTTGAGTGTTCTGGTCTTGAGTCTTTTGATGCTAATTGTTCAACAGTGTCTTTCTGCTGCGCTGGGGATTCTCCAACAGGCTGTGCGTCGCTAAAAGGCATGAACGCCGACAATGTTTCTGTTTCTGTTGACGCAATGCCTCTCCTTACCCACGGGTCTGCCGGCAAAGGGATGGGGACTCTTTTGGTGTGGGTGGCATGCACCCAGTTCTTACGTCCCTCAAGACGAACGGCAGTCCTCGTGGCCAGGAGCACTTGGTAGGGTCCGGTGAACCTCGGGTCCAGGTTATTTTTGCGTGAAAAATTTCTCGTCACCACCCAATCTCCGGGCTGGAGCTGGTGGCCTGGGCCCTCCGTCTGCGTCGGCAATGCGTCGTAAACCTGTTGGTGAATTAACCTCAGTTTAGCAGTCAAGTCATGTAGATAATCGATCAACATTGGATACTCAAGATCAGAAAACATTCCTGGCCTAGGAACCCCCCACACATTCGCAGGACGGCCGAACACTATTTCATAGGGACTAAGCCCTACTCGGGAGTGTACAGTCGCCCTAGTTGACAGTAATGCTAAAGGTAAAGCGTCAGGCCACGAAAGACCAGTCGTAGCCTGAATCTTCGCTAGCTTTAGTTTAAGGGTGCCGTTATACCCCTCAACTAATCCAGCTGACTGGGGATGATTGGCGCTATGGAATTTCTGATTAATTCCAAGGCCCTTACACACACTCTTCATCACACTTCCAACAAACTCACTTCCGTTATCTGACCACATGACTCTAGGCATTCCGTACCGAGGAAAATATTCCTTCAGTAGGATTTTCGCAGTAGACAAAGTGGTATTGTCTTTGAGGGGATAAGCCTCGATCCATCGGGAGAATGCGCAAACCACAACTAAAACGTATTTCAGGTTATTGCATCGCTCCATATGGATGAAGTCCAATTGAATCACCTCAAAGGGATATGAAGGGGGAGCAAAACTGCCAGGAGGAGTTGGGGTTCCTTTGCCAGGATTGTACATTAGACACACCATACAATTCTTCACCAGACGTTCAGCACATTTCGTAATGCCATCATTCTTCCACACCGGAGACAGCAATTTACAAATACCTTTCGCGCTAATACGTGCTAACCCATGTGCCATTGTCACAACGGCCAGCACATACGCATCCGGCAACATCCATCTTTTCTGATCAGTCAAATCAATCCAACAACCATTCGCATCCAACTTTCCCGTACTTTCTTTCCACTTCGTCTTTTCAGTCTCGGTGGCCTCATTCTGAATTTCTTTCACACTTTCGATAGTGTTCTCACACATACTCGATTCTGTAGGCCACCTAACCGAACTCGTCACATACATCCGAGTGCTAAGGTTCCGGGCAGTCTCCTTAGCAATCTCATCCGCAAACGCATTACCACGACCAACATCATCCGTTACCTTACGATGCGCACTACATTTAACAATCGCAACTTGCGTAGGCAAAGTCAATGCATCCAAAAGATCATTCACAAGCTGGCCATGCTGAATCTTCGTACCATGCGACGTCAAGAAACCTCTCTCTCTCCACAATCGTCCAAAACTGTGAGCGACGCCAAACGCATATTGGCTGTCGGTAAACACATTCACACGTTTCCCTTTTGCTAACACACATGCTCTAGTGAGAGCAATCAATTCTGCAGCTTGAGCAGAATTCTGATTCAACCTCGCAGTCTCTACGACAGTATTCAATGTTACAACAGCATAAGCAGTAGTCACATCGCCATTCGGCAACTTAAAACATGACCCATCCACATACAAAGTACCATCCGGATCTTCCAATGGGGTGTTTTTAAGGTCCACTCGACCTTTTGTTTCTTCCTCTGTCCTCAAGTAGCAGTCATGTTCTGCTACTTCATCTGACTCTGTGCTAATTGGTAACAAAGTTGCCGGGTTCAAAACATTACAACGTTTTATCTGAATATGACTTGCCAAGAGCGTCAGCTCGTACCCAGACAACCTCGCACTCGTCAAGTGCTGAGTTTTCGTTCGATTCAAAAGAGTATCGACTGCATGCGGAACCATCACCGTAAGCATATTATCCATGACCAATCCTGCTGATTGTCGGATGGAGACCGCAGCTGCCGCTGTTGCTCGTAAACAACTCGGCAATGCTCTAGCTACTGGGTCCAAGGTCGAGGAAAAATATGCACATGGACTCTGCTTACCACCAAAAGGTTGCGTTAAGACACTCAAAGCACAACCTTCTCTCTCGTGAACATATAATGTAAACGGCTTACTGTAGTCAGGAGTACCCAACACAGGAGCCGAACACAATGAATCACGTAATTCAGAAAAACTTTTCTGACATTCTTCCGTCCATGGTAAAGGAGTTGAAACATCCTTGCACGTAAGAGCCACCAATGGTTTCGCTAGCAATGAAAAATTAGGAATCCATTGCCTGCAGTACGACGTGATACCTAGAAAGGCACGCACATCTCTTTGGGTTTTTGGCACAGTCATTCGCGCAATCGCTGCAATTCTCTCTGGGGTCAACTTCCTTCCCTCCTTTGACAATAAGTGACCTAGGTAGGTTACTTCTTGACAACAATATTGGAGTTTAGAAGGGGACACCTTGTGATTTAACTCACAGAGATGTTGCAGCAACGACACCGTAGCGATTTTGCAAATGTCCTGAGTATCAGCAGCCACCAATAAGTCGTCGACGTATTGGATTAAGGCCGCACCAACCGGCAACCTAAACGCATCCAGTTGACCCTTCAAGGCTTGGCTGTAAATAGATGGACTTTCACAGTAGCCCTGAGGAGCGCGTTTGAACCGGAAGCTACGTCCACCAAGAGAGAAACCGAAAAGGTCTCTGCTCTCTTCGGCAATCGGGATGCTGAAAAACGCATTTTTCAAGTCAATCACCGAAAACCATGATGCAGAAGCTGGAATTAGAGTCAGTAGCGCCGTGATGTCAGGCACAACGGGAAATTGAGGAACCACAATTTTATTCACCTCCCGTAAATCGATAACAAAGCGATAAACAGGCGGTTTCGAAGGATCAGTACGTTTAAGAATGGGTAGCACAGGGCTGTTGCACACGTTTCCCCGAGTCTCTTCAATAACACCTTTCTCGATCAAATCATAGATGATCGCTAACAGTGCTCGTTCACCATCAAGGGAGATACGATATTGGGGAATACGTGGCAGTCGCACATTGGATTTCAACTGAACAACATAAGGGGAGATATCAAGTAGGCCCACGTCATTTGGACCTGATGCCCACAAAGACGCAGGAAGAGAACTCAATTCCGGTGGAAGCTTATCGAGAGACAAGTACATGGGAGAGACAACCCTCTCTCCTAACGTAAGCTTTACACCCGCAGGAGAACAATACAAAGTCGCATACAAACGTTTAAGCAAATCCAGGCCCAAAAGGTTTTCACCACAACCAGTAGTCAAGATCAACGGAGCTTGAAGCTCACGTGGCCCTATGGTAAGGGGCAAAGGGCGCGAAACTGGATTGCTAACGGGGGCGCCAGAGAATCCAACGGATACATTTGTTAAGCCAGACAAAGGTGCGCCAGGGAGTTTCGAATGCATGATAGAACTTTTCGCTGCACCAGTGTCCAACAGAAAAGGCTCAACGACGCCCGATGTAGCAACTGCGACGTAAGGCCCTCTCTGATCAACCGGAACTGATACCACTCCCTCTCCTTGTCTTTGGCTATCCTAGTAATTACTGTCGTCAGTTCCCTGATCAACGTAATAATCATCTACATTGTACTGCGCAGATCGTCCTTGCGATGATCCACGTGGATCAAAACAATTATTAGAAGTGGATGAGTTGTCTGAGCGATCGTTCTGAGCACCACGACCTCTACCACGTGATGCTTGCTGCGAACCACCACGACCTCCTCTAGATGAGTTACCACTGTTACGTTCATTCAAAACAGGACAATTGAATTTAATGTGTCCCTCCTGTCTACAATAAGCACATTGATTGTACCCTAACGATGATCTTTGGGAGGAGGAATCGTTACGCGGCTGCGATCGATTCGATTGCGACTGCGATCTATTCTGTTGGGACGCATTCTGATTAGAACGCGGAGGATACGCTTGTTGCAACAACACTTTAGTTTTGAGCTCTTTCGTCTTTTTATCAGCACAGTCGTTCTCTTCTTTCTCTCTATTCTCATAATATTGTGCCGTAGCCAATATCTGAGCCGAAGTAGAAACGGCCCATGCACTTTCCGAATTCTTTAACTTATTGCTCAAATCGGGCAATAAATTCGAAACAAATTTATCCACAAACAATCTCTGACCACCCTCAGTACCCATATCCTGTCCACTATGATCAATGAATGCTTCCTCGAACCTCGTAAAGAAGTCGGAAACACTCTCATCTTTCTTTTGCTTACAAGCTGACAATTTGTCCCAGTTTACCCTCATAGCTGGCATAAGCGTTTTCATTAATGTTATTATTCTTTGAGGAAGAGCAGTTATCATCTGCTCAGGTTTAGCTCCACCAGTTTGTAAACCATCCGCCGCCACAATGGCAGCCCAATCACCACCTAATTCATTCGGATGATTTTCCTGCCGAATCTTAGCCCTTACAGGTTGCGGTACGACATTGCCGAACAACATATCGATATCGGCAAGATTCATGATTGTAGCGTCTACAAGCTGCGATAATTCTTTGTAATACCCTGCAGGATTTTTGCGAGGGTCAGGCAAAGATTGCTTCACCTGTAACACTTCCGATCTTTTCCATGGGAGATGTATCCATACTCTCTGGAAATGTGGCGGAATAATAGGAATGGCAGCAGCATCGCCTGGCATCCACACTGGTGGAACTTCACGCATAGGATATTGGCCAGACTCGTCTGGTTGTTTTTCAATATCCTCAACGAACAATGCATGAGGTATCGGAGCGGGACGAAAAGATAGCAATCGTTCAACAGCACGTCGAACGTTGGTATCCACTATCAGTCCATTTGCGAACTGAAGCTGAAGATCAGACAGAGCGGTGAGCACCTCGTCAGGCGCATCGGCCGCTATCCGATCATGAAGGAACTTACACATTTCATTAAACACATATCTCTGGGTTGGTATATTGAATTGACAAAACGTGTCGAGGACAACACGGGGTGGACTTCTAAGAGGGTTCACCATCCAACCCATCGCCATATTATATAGCGCAACGCGTTCTCTGTTTCCAGGAAGCTGACTACGTCTTTGAGGACCATCAGAACCAGCGGACCCGTGAACAGGTCCGAGCGAATAGAAGCTAGCCGCAAGAGGAGAATTACGACTACGAGTAGAGGGAGAAGAATAAGACACAGGACCAACAAGAGAAGGAGTAGAAACAGTAGCAACAGCAGGAGTCAACAAAACAGGAGCAGTAGTAGGAGCAGTAGCGGGAGCAGGAGTATGTGGACGCGGAGGAGCAGTAGGGATAGCAGGGATAGCAACAGGCAAAGGTGCAGGAACAGTCGGAAGAACGGGTGCAGGTTGAGGAACAGGCGGAGGAAGAATAGGCGGAAGTATAGGTACGGCAGGGACCACAGGAGCTGCGGTACCCTGTACGTACGGAGGTGGCGACTTCATAAGATAAGACATTAAGGGATCCTCAACTGGCTCTTCCTTCTTTTCCGGCTCCGTAGGCAAAGCAGGATAACATTTATCTACGGTCATACGCTGTAGTCTATCAAACACTTCCTTATCCTTAACCTCCTTATCTTGCTGAAATTGCTCTGCTTTCTTCACTATGGTAGCAACATTATCTCGCTGAGTACGTTTATTCTGTCTGATTTCTTTCTGTCGGGCTTCTTTACGCCACAACCGAAAGGCATCAAACATGGCCGGCCTTGACTTTCGTTCGAACAATTTAATCTCTAGATTATCTAAGATCGGGGCCTCGAAGCTACCATGAGGTGGCCAGCGAAGGTCACCGTCCTTTTTCGTGTATTTAATCCAGTAATCGTTAAAGGTAACTGGGCCTAGCCCATGTTTACTATAGAGCTCATAAGTGGGAGTTCCAACCGGAGGTATCGGACACGAGTCCTCCAATCGGGAATCCGTACCACATGGTCTGAAACAACTAAACAAAGTACTGCGACCAGGCATCTTGCACACTAGCCGAGTTTCACAAACTTCAAGGGTTACGGGATTTACCAAGTCCCAGCAAAGAACAAAACCCTCGGTTTTTGGCGGCTGCAGTCGTCAAATAACACAACAAAGTACGCTAGCAAAGTGTCACCGACAAAAACACTCACACAGCGTTTAACAACAAAAACACTCGCTAAAGTGTCAACAACCAAGAACTCTGGGAGCGACCCACAAATACTTAACTCAAAAAAATCGATGGCGTCACCAGGAAGGCCCGTCAATCGTCTCGCTCTACCAAGGTCTACGCCAGGCGCCAAAACAGGTCTACAGTCAGGGCAGCAGTCCGTCGCAGCCGTCCGGAGGCGGGAATCTTCGCGGGAAAAGTCTTCGGGCCACTTATTTCGACAACAGGATCGATGAAGCGGAGTGCACCTTCCCTCGGAGATTTCACACGAAGTTCCTCACGATCGTCGGGCTTGGACCGGTACCACTGATGCAGCCCCACGTTGGGCGCCAACTGAAGGACTGGGTTCTTTAAGACCCAGCGGTGCCAGGGCACAACACCTGAAACCTTCGTGGGTAACCTGCTCCGGCGTACGAATCACAGAGACACGGGACACTTCCTTCGACGTCAAAGATTCAAGGTTTATTTGCTGCAGGGAACACAGAAGTCACAACAAGTACACCACGTGCAACTTGGGGAGACTGCTTCAAATTGGTTCTGTGGATCGCTCCTTTTATACAGTTTTTACCCATAGAGTTACATTGAACACAAAAGTTTTACAACCCGGTTCCCACCATTATCCCCCAGAGGGGTCGCTTTGGTCACTTTGAAACACATGAGGTCCGGAACATAAGTGCGGAAACATTTGGCGGTTCCCAACTGTAAAAACCCATCTTCCCACCATTAGCAAATTCCAATCGGTAGTAAAACAGATCGAAATAGGAACAAGGACAGGTGTAGAGGAAGACGGAGACAGTGGGGAGATCGGAAAGGGTGTAAAAGGGGAGGTATCGGGAAACACGAGATACAGGCATCAAAGGGACGTGCCTAATGAGATGCACGGCTGAGACAATAAGTCCGTGCGGCAAGATGAGCCTCGAGCGGCACCATCTGCTTTACAGTAGCATCCCCCTCGTCATAAAGACACTTACAAAGAACATGTGTCTTCCGCAAATATCTTGGGAGTCCCAGGGTCGCGAAGCGGACAACGTCCGTTCGCTGGCTACTTGAGGGCAAGAGACAAAATGGATGCCGTATCTAAGATGGAACCCGTGGGTACAGATGAAAAACCCACATAACAAACGAACGGTTTAAGTTAGCACAGCGAAACTGCGCACACTTACTAAACTCGTCATTTGCGGTTCATAGATACCAGACTCGACCATATTCGTGCGAGTCGAAAACACCACTTACGATTGTCACGGAACCTCAGGTACTAACACATGCACTGCTACAGTCCCCTGTACACAACCCATGCACTTTTCTAACCACCTATACACTACTCATTCTCTCCTTCAGTTCCCCAGGTAGTACTCACGCAGTCCAGCAATCCCCTGTCACTCGCTATGCACTCCTCCAATCACCCAGCCAGTAGAAGGTACTTATCAGATCACTCCACCAATACCCAAGGAGTTACAAATTCACCATGCACTCACTTTGCAGTACGCTAATTATTCAGTCAGTACCCATGTACTCATGCAATGACCCAGGCATTAACACATGCACTGCTACAATCCCCTGGGCACTACCCTTGTAGTCCTCTAACCACCTACACATTACTCATTTGCTCTTTCAATTACCCAGGTAGTACCCATGCAGCCCAGCAATCACCCTCTCACTCCCCATGCACTCTTCCATTTACCCAGCCAGTACCATGTATTTATCCAATCACTACACCAATACCCAAGCACTTATAAATTCAGCATACACTCCCCTTGTAGAACTCTAATCATTTAGTCAGTACCCATGCACTCATGCAATGACACAAGCACTATCTCATACATTGCTGCAATCCCCTTAACACTACCCATGCAGTCCAGCTATCACCCTGTCATTACCCATGCACTCCTCCAATCATCCAGCCAGCACCATGTACTTATCCAATCACTCCGCCAAAACCCAAGCACTTATAAATACACCATGCACTCTCCTTACAGTACTCTTATTATCCAGTCAGTGTCCATGTATTCAAGCAATGACCCAGGCACTAACACATGCACTGCTACAATCACCTGTGCACTACCCATGCAGACCAGTAACCACCTACACATTACTGATTCAATCCTCCAACTACCCAGGTAGTACACATGCAGTCCAGCAATCCCCCAGTCACTACCCATGCACTCCTCCAATCACCCAGCTGGTACCATGTACTTATCCAATCACTCTGACAACTCCCTAGCACTTATAAATTCACCATGGACTCTCCTTGCAGTACCTTAATAATCCAGTCAGTACCCATGTACTCAATTAATGACCCAGGCACTAAAACATGCACTGCTACAATCCCCAGTGCATTACCCATGCAGTCCAGCTATCTCCCTATCTCCCTGTCACTGCGTCTGCTTTCCTCCAATCAACCAGTCAGCACCATGTACTTATCCAATCACTCCCCCAAAACCCAAGTACTTATAAATTCGCCATGCACTCTCATTGCAGTACTCTAATCATCCAGTAACTACCCATGTACTCATGCAATGACCCAGGCAGTAACTATTCACTACTACAATCACCTGTGCACTACCCATTCAGTCCTCCAACCACTTAGACACTACTCATGCACTCCTCCAATTACCCTGCTATTATCTATGATCTTATTCAATCATGTTGCCAGTTCCCAAACATTCATAAAATAACCATTAGGCCTGGGCAGTAAATTCCGTTCTGCTTGCAGAATTTGCGGAATTTCGCGTTCCGCAGAGAAGAGGAATTGCCAAAAATTCAGCGATTCATGGCTTCCTGGGATTTTTTGCTTGTTTGCGCTTTCAAAATGCGTATTCGCAAGAATTTTTGCCTGAGCGTGCTAACAGCGTTCGCAAACAGGAAAAAAGCATCGCGAACGGGCGGAACAAGCAATTCCGCGTGTTTACGGAACTATTACATGCTCGCTGAGATTTTTTACTGTTTCGCGGTGCTTTGCGTAGCCCGACTATGCAAATTCCGCCCACCCCTAATAACCATGCACTAGACTTGCATTTCTCCATTCACCCACATAGTGTCCATACTCTCAGGCAATCACTCAGGTAATTTTTCTTTTTTTGAATGAGTAGATGTGGTTCCATAAGAACCATTTTTTATTTTTTTTATAACAATTTTTTTTTTAAATTGTCCTTTTTAACAATTTTCTGTGTTTTTCATTTTTAAAAGAGCAGACAAAAATGAAGATCAAATAATGATGTCTCTAACAAAAATAAAAGCAGATTATACATTTATTTTTTTAGCATTTATGTGCTTTTAGAGCAGCAGTGATCACATCCACACTCTGCTCTCCAATACAAAGTTTAGTATTGCACTTTGTACAAATTATTGTAGCATTTAAGCGTTCGGGCACAATGAGGAGCCTTGGAGCAGGTGGAAATTGCTGTGCTGAGGTAGAAGGAGCATTAGGGTCTTGATCTGAAGCAGCACTTAATTCTTTCCTCCACTGCTCTCTTGCTAGGTGAACTGGTTGCACAGTTTTCAGATGTTTTTTCATGCTGCTGGTACCACATAAATGTTTCTTTTTTGACCCTCTAGATAATACTCTCTCGTAAATTGTGCACGTCACTTTTCGGGCATTTACTTTCTTTTCGCCCTCAGGAACTGAGAAGAAGGCCCAGACAATACTTTCCTTCTTCTTTCTGTTCCGCTCCAGAATCTCTTCTTCCTCCTCAATAGCCAAAGGATCAACTGGAGCAAGGCTGGAAGCCATAGTTGTACAAAAAAATCAAGAAACACAAAAATTGTAGAAAAGCAAAGAGAAGCAGGAAACAGGTCATCTCTCAATGAAAGTGAAATATTAAGGGGAATATCAGAAGGATGGATCCTCTCTCTTCCAAAATGAAAATGATTTCAACCAATCAGATTATTTTTTTTTTCTGCTGACATAAAGTCACGTAGGGTGCGCGCACCTGTCATGCACCCATCGCGGAGCAGTACACTATTGTATACATGATTATACACTATAAATAAACATTTCAATATTATTTCAATAAGTATATTAGCAAAACTGTTTACTTTAATATCATATTATAACTTTCAATAGTAATTTTTTAAAGTTTGAAAATGCACCGAAGTTGCGACCATGGCGTGATCCAGGCGTGATCCCGGTAACACGTGCGGGGAGGGGTCACGCACGCTACGAGCATTCGTCATGCACATGGCAAATTTCACATTGTTAGGAGTATACTGAAAAAAATTAGATTATAAATACTTTTGTAAATAAAATTAGACAAACACTTAAAGCAAAACTTTTATTGATAATTAATTTAAAGATATTACATACTTTCCAAATTATGCCGAAAATCGCGATCCCGCGCAACTTTTAAAATGGCTATGAGGATGCTTGCTGCCATTGTGTAGGGTGTGTGAAGGGTGAGCAACTTCTGAATAATAAGTAAAAAAACAAGAAAAAAGTAAGTATGAATATAATTTTCCTAATTATAAATTATTCTCAACTTTTGTTTAATAAATATATCACCTTAGCTGCTATGGAACGTCCAGCTCCAGTGCTGAACGTTCCATTGCGCAGGTGCAGCTGGAACGTCCAACGGCCGACGGCAGCATTCTCGAGGTAGTGGTGCATTCGGCCGTTGGACTGGGCGCAGCACTTATGAGGTTAAATATATATATATATATATATCCAAAGAACCTGCTTCCTTCAAGGCCCCTTCCGGCTGGGGAAAAGCAGGCACGGACCACAGAGTGAGTGCAAATTTTCCTTCTTTATTTTCAGTCGGATGACTGTCGGTGTGTAACAGGATGAATAGATGTATCACTACATATGATGAGTGAGTATATGTATGAATGACTATATAAAACTGTTGGTGAATGTGTGAATGTGTACATAGATGGTGAAATTACTGAATTGGTTGTTGTAACTGGTATGGGTATATCCACTTTTTTGAAAATGTTAGTTTCTATTTTTGAATATGTGTTTCAAGGGTTACTTTACAGTGAAAGGAGATCAGTCACTGTGTCACAAGGATGGTGTCATCAGTGATGTCATGAGTGATGTCACTGACCATGTCATGAGTGATGTAATATGTGATGTCATCAGCAGTGCATTACACGCGCAAGTTATAGTGAGTCCAACTAACTATAACGTGGGAATTTCAATGGTTTTATGTCAGGAAAATTTCCAGCTAACTATAACTGGTGTGAAACCTATGGTTTTTTCAGTGAATTTCTTAGGTTTTTTAAATGCTAATTCCTAACTATAACCGGTGTGAAACCTCTGTTTTTTTTAGTGAATTTCATAGGTTTTTTAAATACTAATTCCTTTCTATATCGAGTTTCTAACCTTTTTTTTTTTTACAATTTGCTGTTTTGTGTAAGTATTCATTTTTTTTTTATATATATATTTTTTTTCTTTTGCGCTCTGGGTGCGCGCTCTGGTAAGCTCTCCGGTAAGCTTTCCGGTAAGCTAACCGGTGAGCTCACCTGAAAGCGCACCCAGAGCGCTACTCGTTCGTGAAAAAAAAATATGAATGAAAAGTTAATAATAATGCAAAACATTACATACCATACAAATAAAATCATTTTTTTTTAAAAAGGAAAATGATTATGCTTTTCCGTAAAAGTTTGATGACGTCACTTCGGCGCGCAACGTAAGTGCCCTCGGAAGCGCCTACGTTCGCGCCGCGTAAACGCACCCAGAAGCGCCTACGTTTGCGCCACATTTGCGCCCCGGAAGCGCCTACCTTCGCGCCGCGTAAACGCACCCGGAAGCGCTCCGGAGCGCGTGGCGTAAGCGCGTCGGGTCATGTGACCTTAAAATAACACTTTTCATTGGTTGCTAACAGTTTTTTTTTACAAAGAATGAAATCCCCACCCATTTCCTTCACTTCTTCTTTCACTTTTGTGACTGAAAGACCTGCCTTTTTGCACCAGGATATTTCTTGGTTTTTCAATGGCTGCCAGACAATCCAGCAGTGAGGATGAACCAGAATTCATCAATGAAGAGCCTCCTCAACGAAAAGTTAAGGAACATTTCATTTGGAAATTTTTTATAATCCCACCTGGACTAAGAAAGGTAAATGCTCCAAAAGTGCAGTGCAAGATCTGCAAAGAAGAGCTGTCACGAGGAAACCCATTGGAAAGGTACTCTTTTGGGAACTTCACAATGATCCGGCATGTGGAGAGGAAGCACCCCCAGAATTTTGCCCGGGAAAGTGTCAGGGCTCTGGCACAAGAGGTTCCCAGAGATGGGGCCTCTACATCAACCGGAGGAGCAACTTCTTCTGGGAGGGGGCAATCACAGGAGCAGGTGCCAAACATTCAACCTGCATTTAACCATGGTGTCCTCAGATGCAGATACTGCAATCAACTCCTCACCTTTGGGGAGCAAAGTGTCCAGCTCATGGTTCGAGCATTGGAGAACCATCGCTGCCCTTCCCACCCCTAATTTTTTTTGTTTTATTTTGCTCCTGTTGAGCAGTTTCCATTCCCTGTTTTTGTTCCTGTTTTGAAAAAAGAAGAAAACCAAAAGTTCTTTTCAGAACTACCTCCAATTCTCATCAAAGAGCTATATTCTTAAAAAAATGAAAAAGAGTAAGTGAAATAGAGTGCATTGATAATTGAAAGGAGAATGAGTAAGAAAGAACAGAAAGGTATGAGAGGAAAAAAGAAGTGAAGTAGGAGGACTGAAAGAAGGTGACTGTTAGGAAAGAAAGTTATAAGAAGAAGAGTGAATATGGGGAATATTGTAATTCAATGAAAATGTTGAAAAAGAACAGGAGTGTTGAAGGATAAGAAAAGATGCATTGCGGTAGTTGAAGGTAGAAGGCATCATTTATGAAGCCATGCGTCACTTTAACGCCACCAAAGCATCACTTTTTGTGACACAACATTCCAATAAAAAATGCACCTTATTTATTCATATTTACAAAGTGGTGTTTCTTGGTAA
Organism: Lissotriton vulgaris; assembly: GCF_964263255.1. Lineage (NCBI taxonomy): Eukaryota > Metazoa > Chordata > Amphibia > Caudata > Salamandridae > Lissotriton > Lissotriton vulgaris. Next base: position 241,104 of record NW_028252487.1, read on the forward strand.
ATACATCACTTTGTAAACCCCTGTGCCACATTATTCCTACGTCAGGTGTAATGTATGCAAAAGGGACGTATTGACGCAAGAAAGGGTCGTAGAGGTGACACAGTGAATAAACTGGAGGCCTCATTTCTGAAAAGTGACGCATCGCTACGTGAAAACAGCAATGCATCACTTTTCTGGGCGCACTCCTTATGACATTACAGCTATGTCATATTTAATTTATGACTAATTAATTCACAAGGAGTTACAGATACGTCAGTATTTCTGACGTATCTGTAAACACAAAAGTGACGCATTGCTGGAGTGCGTCACAAAAGTGACGCAACTCCAGTAATGCGTCCTTTCACATGGGGAAAGCACCATGTGAAAGGTCTTGCGTCAGTCTTTTACCTGCTGTGAGGCAGGCGCAAGATTTTGACGCAACAGCATCCTAAAAGTGACGCAGTGAAATCTCATAGATTTCACTGCGTCGCTATTACCAAGCTTTTTGCGGGGGAACGCCCCCTCTGCATACATTATACCTGACGCAGATATAATGTGGCGCAGGGTTTTAAAAGGTGACCCATCTACCTAGATGCGTCACTTTTTAAATATAGAGCAACGAGGCGCATTTTTTTACACCGCTGGTGCGATGCGTCACTTTTCTGTGCGCACTCCTTACGACATTCCAGATGTGTCATATTTAATGTATGACGAATCATGTCGCAAGGAGTTACAGATACGTCAGTATTTCTGACGTATCTGTAAACAAAAAAGTGACGCATTGCTGGAGTGCGTCACAAAAGTGACGCAACTCCAGTAATGCGTCCTTTCACATGGGGAAAGCACCATGTGAAAGGTCTTGCGTCAGTCTTACACCTGCTGTGAGGCAGGCGCAAGATTTTGACGCAATAGCATCCTAAAAGTGACGCAGTGAAATCTCATATATGTCGCTATTACCAAGCTTTTTGCGGGGGAACGCCCCCTCTGCAGACATTATACCTGACGCAGATATAATGTGGCGCAGGATTTTAAAAAGTGACCCATCTACCTAGATGCGTCACTTTTTAAATATAGCGCAACAAGGCGCATTTTTTTACACCGCTGGTGCGATGGTGCTTTCCCCTTGTGAAAGGACGCATTACTGGAGTTGCGCCACTTTTGTGATGCACTCCAGCAATGCGTCACTTTTATGTTTACAGATATGTCAGAAATACTGACGTATCTGTAACTCCTTGCGACATGATTCGTCATACATTAAATATGTCACATCTAGAATGTCATAAGGAGTGCGCACAGAAAAGTGACGCATCGCACCAGCAGTGTAAAAAAATGCGCCTCGTTGCGCTATATTTAAAAAGTGACGCATCTAGGTAGATGCGTCACTTTTTAAATATAGAGTAACAAGGCGCATTTTTTTACACAGCTGGTGCGCCACAAAAAGTGACGCACAGGCGGCGCAAAACTGGCAGCACAAGGCCTTCATAAATATGGTCCTGAATTTTCCCCGTGCTTCGCTCCCCGGTGCGCTTCCCGGTGCGCGTACCGGGCGCTTCCCCACGCATTTTTAATAATGCTCCGCAGAACCCTATTTTAGCCCCCACATCAAACCTAGGGGGTCAGAGGGGGTCTACTCTGCCCCCTTATGGTCATTTGCCCCTTTGTTTTTGCCACCTCTTGTGTCTCGATTTTACCGAGACACAAGATGGCGGCCGCTCCGGACTGTTTAGAATGTTTACAGACACCGGAGAGCCAATCAGCTTTCTGCGCGCAAGTTGCGTGTCGCGCCTGGTGCGCTCCCCGGTGCGCGTACCGGAGCGCGCCTATAGATATATATATTTTTTGGGACCTAAATTACTCAAAATCCACTGGAGCACATATCTTGAGACATAGCAAAGGCACATCGGGCTACTAGTCCCTACAATTTTGCCAAGTTTGGTGTAAATCTATTCAGCCGTTCGAGCTAAAAGTGAAATCGACCGCCCTATGGAAATTAACATGGGGAAAACGCGTTTTGGGACCCCCCTTTTGTCTCGGCCCCCGCTTGACGAATCCCCCCCAAACTTTCAGGGAAAGACCGGAACTTGACGAGGCCATTTTGAGGAAATTTTCAAGCAGATTCGTCAACCGGTGCCAGAGTTATTCCAAATAGAATTTTGAGATTTACCATTGAAAAAAATCCTAACTATAACTACCTACTGGCGACCGCCAGTAGGTAATATATATATATATATATATATATATATATATATATATATATATATATATATATATATATATATATATATAGTCAATTAAAAAAGCATAGGATTGAGGTACATTATACTTAGAAATTCCCATTTGAAAAACCATTAGTAATTCACTGAAAAAACCCTAGGTTTCAGGGACATTATAGTTAGAAATTAGCATTTAAAAAACCTTAGAAATTCACTGAAAAGAACACAGGTTTCAGGGACATTATAGGTAGTTGGACATTTCACTTGTACACAACCAGAGAAATTCGGCCGTTATAGTTAGTTCACCTAACCATAACTCGCGCCCCCGCAATGAACTGCTGATGACGTTACATATTACATCATTAATGACATGGTCAGTGACATCACTGATGACATCTCAGATGACATCACTGATGACATCACTGATGACATCATGCCCATGATAATCTGATGCACCACCTCATACCCTAATATAACCTTTCATACACCCACTCTAAAAAACAGACTACCATTTTCGAAAAAATAGACACACCAATACCAGTTTCTATGTATACCCACTCACTGATTCATAGGTCTACAGACATGCCCACTCATTCATCCATACAGTTACTCATACATGCAGTTACTCATCAATACAGCACTATCATATGCACTCATACACCTATACAGACACTCACACACCATCACTCACCCATAGAGTTACTCACACACCTAGTCAGACATGCAAATAATCAATCACACTCCCATTTATACACACAGCACTTTACTTATTCATACAGCTACTAACACATACTTACTGTCTCTTACAATTTCTGACACAAGCACACACACATCCATACCGCCGCTATCACAGTCACTCACTATCACATATAGTCATTTATATACTCCAACACTCACATTACACCTGCTTAACTGCTTGGTAGGGTGCGGGTATTAAGTCTGACTCCATTTTTAAGAGTCAGAGACAATTCAATATAGCATGATCTACTATGGCTCCTTTCCCGGTCTTACCACAAAACCTTCCGACTTAGGTCCTCATTCCAGGTTGCCTGCTAATCCTTTCCATACCTCTGCCCATCCCCACACAGATTTAACGATATCGGGGTACTGGTAAATCCAGGGGGTGGAGTTAATGGACGATTGAAAGTGGGACTCTTAGGATTTGCTTAGAAATTAGGAATTACCCTCAATAATTTGTAATTCCAGGTCAGATTTTCCCTGAGTTTCAGGAGCTGTAATCTTTGGGTGGAACAAAACAGATCTGATGGGTCTCAAACCATTACTGCCCCCTCCAGCAGACCCTAGAATTAAGTGGCCATTTATCCTGAGGACCTCTTAGTGTTGGATTTCTGTATTCAACTGAAGATTCCTTTATCCCAAGCCCCTGTACTGCATCCTTCTGTAATCTCCCCTTTACTGTGAACGTGCAGAAGAATGCCTCTACTCCACTAATCTGCAATTTCCCGGCCTGCAGCACTGAGTCAATTGAATAGCCATATGGGTCAGTTTTCTCAGTTGTGTGGACACTTAATTAAATGATTATAGTCAACTTAAACAGTTCCATTGCAGTCCTTGTCAACCCCTCATTGCGCAATTTTCCTCCCATGCCTGTTTTCCCTCTGCTTGCCTCTACAGGCCTGACTTGCTCACTATCAAGTTCTTCTTTTCCAATTTCTGGTCTCTCACTTCCCCTGTAGCAGTTTCTGCTGCAGCCTGAATCCCTCTGCCTCAGTACTTTTAGTTCTCGCTCTTTGTCCTGTCTTGTTCCCTTATCTCAATCCTTGAGCAGCCTCTGCCCTCACTTCTTGTTCTCTTCTATCTCCCTGCTGCTGTTTATGCTCTCTTCTCTTTTTCCCTTGTGTCTCCTGCTGCAGCTCCTCCATACAGTGGCAATGATTGTCTCTCTGCAGCAATTGCTTTCCTTTGCTTAACCCCGCTTAGAGTACGCAGTTTTGCTCTCTTCCCAGCCCTCTCCCCTCTTCAGTTCACATATTTCTTCCTCTTTTCCAACACTCTCTCCTTTTTACCGCTTGTACCCCTGAGTAGTCACCCCTCAGTAGTACATGTCAGGCCCAGGGTGCTGGTTCATAAACAGTCCCTGGTTGCACGTCAGACCCTGTGCTTGAGTGAGGCTAAGACTTCCGGAGTCTTCCTTATTCTTCCACTCCCTGCATCTTCATTTCTAAAGGATGTGGGCAGGTTACAGATTTTTGTGCTGATTTTCTGTTGCCACAGGTGGCGAATCAGAACCATTCGCTGTCCAGGGATTCTAGACTGAGATCCATTTGTAGAAGTGTTCCCAGCACTAGCACAGCAGGCAGGAGATGCTGCCAGCCTGGGTATGAAGTGCATTGGCAGAGCAGTATTGTGCTAGTACTGGAGTACCAGAGGGTGCTATAGCCCAGGGCTGTGGTGCACCGTTAGAGCTGTGCATGCTTTCTTGTAATGAAGTACCCAGTGATGAAGCAGGGCACATGAGTGGGGTGTATTGGTAGAGCTGTATGTATGCAGTACTGGAATGAAGGGGATGTTTATTATGTCTATGCTGTAGTTTTTAAAGATTTTTTAAAATATGTTAAGAAATATGAACCATAATACCTGCCCTCCTCCCCCACTTGTACCTCACACTTGTCCACCCTTTTAATAATGTTATCACCTTAATTTTAATATAGTGCGCTCAGTTTCTTGTCAAAGGAAACTTTTTAAAAAATGAAAGTTTTATGAGACATTTTAATGTTATAAACAGAACTGAACGGCCCTTGATCTGTTGTCCGGAAGTGCATGAAAATGATTTTTGTATTGTATAAAAATGGCAGAACCCTCACAAAAAATCTTGTTTGTTAGTCTAACTGTAAGAGTGGAGACATGCCCTTGGACTCCTCTCGCTCTGTCACAAGCTGTGTGTTCGACGTCAAACTTTATTAAAAGTTTTAAAATACAGCCTTTTGTGCGCACATTTTGAGTCCATTTTAGCATGCTGGCATTTTAAATTTCATCAGAGGTGAAACTATTGTAATTGTGCTATGTGCGCATATGAGAGTGTGTGCTCACATTTTTGTATGTGCTTGTGCATGTCTGTGCGTGTGATGGTGTGTGCACGCTGGATTTGTTATTCTCTGGCAGCCACTGGCCTGGATATTGACTCTAACTGCCAGATGCCTGACCTTAAGATGGCTACCAGTGTACCAGTGTACAGTACAGTCCACTTCCTGACCCCAAGTTGCCTTCCATAGTGGTCCCCTCCACGTTGCTTTACTTCCCGGGGACAACAATTGGACATTGATCAGACCTTGAACCTACCCCCCAATATGCTTACACATCAGGACTTGGAACCTGCGGAACTTACCCCAGACTGTAGAGACCAGGCGATTTGGCTGATGCCCGGTGGAGCTACCATATAGCTAAAGAGGAGATGGGTTGTGGACTCCCCCCTGAAGTCACCTACTCAGCAGGACCTTGGGCAGATTTTCCCCTCTTCTCTACATCCTATCTTCCTCCTACCCCTTTACCCTATCCCCTTACCCTTCCTTGCGCTATTCACCTTGTCCCCTATGTTCTTTAAATGCTTTTCTTGATACTTATGTAACTTTTAACTGATGTAAATTGCAACATTATTGTCCCTCATGTAAAGCGCTCTGTTTCCTTCGGGTCTAGCCAGCACTATATAATAACTCATTAATTAAATATTTTCCCATTTAGTACTCTTCCTCTCTTTGTCTACTTCCCTAGCTCCTATCCCCTCTCCCCTGAATCTCTCATCTTGCCTGCTAGTCTGCCTAGCCCCCTGTCCTTTGTGCCCTTTGACTAAGCACTACCTCTTCCCTTGTTGGGGAAAGATCCAATATTTATACTCTGGAGTTTCAGCAAACCCATTGAGAGAGTCCACTGCGCCAAAACAACCACTCACAGCTGGGGAAGGATCCAGTATGTAGGCCTTGGAGTCTCAGAGATCCCTCTGAGAGTCCACTGCGTAAAGGGAGCCTCCCGCAACAGAGATAGAGAAGTGATACCACTTTCCCTGGGATCACAGCCTACCGGAATTTGGACGTTGCTTTGACTCATCTACCGGTTTGTGTCCCCGTCACCCTTCCCCTCCTCTTTCCATGCTGTGTCCTTGACCCTCCCCTTCTCTTTCCCGCCTTCATTATCTGTCTACTTCCCCAGCTCCTACCCCCCTCCCCTGAATCTTTCTCCTTGCCTGCTTTTCCCCTTACGTTTTTGGGCTTATTGTTTTAACTCGACCTTACAAGTAACTATGTTGCCAGGCTCTAATACCCGTGTAACCTTTGTAACGATGTAACCTGTAACTATGATCTGATGCTCATGTTAAGCGCTCTGATACCTCAGGGTCTAACCAGCACTATATAAAACCTTTACAATAAAAATACAATAAAATAAACCCATGCAAACACTCACCCACACATACAGCCCTTCACAGATGCACTCTTAAACCCATACACCCAGTGAATCACCCACTCGCACATCTATACACAGAGTCACACCCCCACCCACACACACAGACCCTATGTCACCCATACAGATACTCAGACAACCAATCAATAACCCATATAGACCCTCATTTAGCTACTCACCAACCCATGCAACCGCTTACACACCGACTGACAAACTAAACTGTGTGAATGTCTGTATCAGTCACTAGCACATGCATTCAGTAAGACACATGTAATCATTCACTTATACAGCCTGTCACACACCTACTAAATCATCCATTCAGACACTAATGCACCCACTCATTCTTCAATACACCTTGGCCTATATATATATTCACTGAAAAAACATAGGTTATAGACCATATATAGTTAGGGATTAGCATTTACAAAACCTTGAAAATTCACTGAAAAAAACATAGGTTATAGACCATATATAGTTAGGGATTAGCATTTACAAAACCTTATTTTACTCGCACAAAACCATTGAAATTCGCATATATAGTTAGTTGCACTAACTATATATCGCGCACCCGCAATCCACTGCTGATCATGTCACATATTACATCATTCATGACATGGTCAGTGACATCACTGATGACATCACTGATGACATCTCAAATGACATCACTGATGACATCACTGATGACAACCTCCAGTGACTGTATGTTTCTGTAAAGTTAAAATATGTCTTACATATTGAAGAATGAGTAGATGTATAAGTGTTTGGATGAAGGATTTAGTAGGTGCATGACTGACTGTATGAGTGAGTGATTAAATGTGTCTCACTGAGTGCATGGGTTAGTGGCTAAACTGTCTTAATTTGTGCATCATTATATCTGTTGTTCTGTAAACTGCTGCATGTGTTGATCAGTAGCTATATGAGTAACTATATGGGTTATTGATTGGTTGCCCAAGTATTTGTATGGGAGACTGAGTGTGTGTGTGGGTGGCTGGGAGGTGTATGACTCTGTGCATAGATGTGTGAGCAGTTGATTCACTAGATGTATGGGTTCAAAAGTGTATGTGGAAACAGCTGTATGGGCGGTTGACTGTGTGCATGAGTGTATTGGTGAGTGAATGGATATCTCAGTGCTACATGTCAAAGTAAGTACATATGTAAAACACAGTACATGTGAGAGTTGACATATATAAATAACTGTGCATAAGAGCCAGTGAATGTGTGAGTGGCTGTATGGATCATTGTGAACTTGTATCAGGGATTGTATAAGAGAGTAAATATGTGTTAGTATATGTTTGAATAAGTAAGGTGTGTATAACTGTATAGTTGAGGAAATGGAGGTGTGATTGATTCTTTGCATGACTGACTAGGTGTGTGAGTAACTCCATGGATGAGTGACAGTCTGTGAGTGTCTGTTTACACTGAGTGTATCTAAGGTTATATTAGAGTCTGAAGAGGTTCATCGTATAATCACATGAATGATGTCATCAGTGATGTGATCAGTAATATCAAATGAGATGTCATCAGTGATGTCATCAGTGATGTCATTTGAGATGTCATCAGTGATGTCATTTGAGATGTCATCAGTGATGTCATTTGAGATGTCATCAGTGATGTCATCAGGGATGTCATTTGAGATGTCATCAGTGATGTCATCAGTGATGTCAGTGACCATGTCATGAATGCTGTAATATGTGACATGATCAGCAGTAGATTGCGGGTGCGCAATATATAGTTAGTGCAACTAACTATATATGCGAATTTCAATGGTTTTGTGCGAGTAAAATAAGGTTTTGTAAATGCTAATCCCTAACTATATTGGTCTATAACCTATGGTTTTTTCAGTGAATTTTCAAGGTTTTGTAAATGCTAATCCCTAACTATATATGGTCTATAACCTATGTTTTTTTCAGTGAATTTCAATGGTTTTTTAATAGCAAATATCAAAAGCTGTAAAATGTATTCTTATTCTAATTCAAAAATATATTTTATATTTTTGTAATATTATTTTTTTATTTATTTATTTATTTTTATTATTTTTTTTTTGTTTCGCTGCCGGTCCGTGAACTGGGCAGCTTCCCGTTAGCTCAATTTGGTTCCGCGACCCGGTCCGCGAACCGGTAAACGTTCCGTTAGCGCAACTACCGCGTTAGAAATCAACATTGTGACGCGTCGCATAAACGCGACGTATCGCGTTACCGCGTAATGCGTCTTATGACGCGCTGCGTTAGCGCAACCGGAAGTGCTCCGGAACGCGAACCGAGGCGCGAAGCGCAGCGCCCCGGAAGCGATCCGGGGCGTGGCGCAGAGCGCGTAACGTAAGCATAACAGGTCATGTGACTTGTTTATAAAACCTTTCATTGGTTCATTTTACTTTTGGTTTCCTAATGATGGAAGGCTTGGTCATGTGACCTAAAAATAACACTTTTCATTGGTTTACAACATTTTTTTTCCCAAATGATGAAAGCCCCACCTTTTTTTCTCACTCTGACTTTCATTTTTATGAGAGAAAGACCTTTTTTCAATACCAGAGAAATGGCTTCAATGATTGCTGCAGCTGGTGGACCCCCACCACCACCACAACCTCCTAGGAAATTAAATGAAATGAATGAAACTTATATAGCGCACGACTTACCCTGGGGCATCTCAGCGCTTGCTTAGGGAACCCGTCCTGGTATTCCCCTGTGAGATAACCCTGGCAGGGTATCCACAAGGTGAAAGCCAGGCATCCCGCCGCGAGGGGCCGTTGTGGAGATTAAGCAAGCTATTGCCCAGAGTCGCAGAGTGTGAACCCGTGAGTCGAGGAGGCACCGGAGCGAGAATTAACGAGTCCGTGGAATTTCGAGCCCAAGACCCGCCGAGGCGGGGAATTGAACGCTGGTCCCGGGCCGAACTCAAGCTCCAGGTCTGCCACCTCTAACCCCTGAGCCACACTTCTCCACAGGAAGAGAGGACCACCTCCTCAGGTCATCCTAGAACAAGAGGAGGAAGAAGAGGAAGAAGGGGAAGAGGAGCAAGGGACAGGGAGGTTTTTACCTGAAGAACCAAGGAGGTCCCATGTTAAAGAAAATTTTATTTGGCAATTTTTTTCATTTCCCCCACATCAAAAAAAGGTAAATGCCCGGTATGTTACCTGCCTGATTTGCAAAGATGAACTGTCTAGAGGAACAGACAAGAAATACAGTTTTGGTAATTATACAATGCATCGCCATATGGAAAGGTGGCACCCTATAAATTACAGTGCTGCACAACTTCGTGATCTGGTGGATAACCCCCGACCTGTGGCCAGTACATCCACCAATGAAGAGGCAGTGTCGGGACCAGAGGCGAGGGAGATGGTCCCAAATATTCAAATGAAATTTGCAAGTGTGAAGCATGTTTGCATTTTTTGTGGACAACTCATTTGCTTCAGAGAGAGCATAAACTTAATTAATAAAGCAATTGAAAATCACAAATGTGCAAAACGTCCCAAGAAATAAATTATCTTTTTTTTTGTTGCTCCTGTTGAGCCCTTCATAATGAATCATTTTTGTTTCTCTCCCCATCAAAAAAACAAAAAAATATAAAACTGTTAAAAAAATACAAAAAAAACCCAAAATGTTCAGAAAAATAATAAAAAAATATAAAACAACAAAAATAATTTAAAAAAGTTCTTTTCAGAACTACCTCCCCTTTATAAGAAATTGCTAAAATGTTTAGCACTCTGACAACCTCTATTTCTTTTGGTTCGCTTCCCGGTTCGCGCGCCGGTACGCGAACCGGGAGCGAACTCAAAATTTTTTTTTTTTAAAAAGAAGAGTAAGTAAACTGAAAGTAATGTTAAAAGAAAGACAGTTAGAGGGAGTAACACAGAGATACTGTTTAAAGAGGGACTGAGAACAGGAGTGGAAAGAGTAGAGTAAAAAAAAAGTAATAGAAAAAGGAATGAGGGAAGTATCAAAGGCAGGAAACTGAGGGTTAAAGAAATGAAGCAGTGGAACTAATAAAAGTTAAATGTAAAAGAGATGTAACAGAATGAGTACTAAACACTTACCTTATAATTATCGTTAACTTAGTCATGTGTTATTTTTATACGTTCATTTGTGAATGAGAGAACACAAATTTAAAAATTGATAGAAAGTAGTAAAAGATGAGTGAGCATGAGACAAGATAAGTACATATTAAAAATCACAATTCAAAGTACAGAATTAATTATACATATTAAATGGTTTATTTTTGCTGTTTTCAGAATATATCAAATTTCACTGATAACAGTGAGTTGAAGGTATTCATCATATAACAGCGGGGAAAAACCACAATCAAAATGATTGTTTTTAAAAAACCCATATAATATTATCAATCACCTAGAATCATTATAATTCCGTTACCTACCCTAAATTCTCACTACTGAAAACAAGTCAAAAGGCAACATTGCTTCATAGTCAAATTCTAATCATTGCCGAAAGAGCAGCCTTTTTTAAATTTGTGGACAGCATTGCAGACTTACATTTCCTTGTTTTGATCTACTGCTTGAATTAGCTTATAAACACAAACAGTTTTCGCTCTGTACAACAATTATCCACAAGGCCATATAGAGTAGGAGCCATTATAACCTCTTGAAATTCCTCAGAACAAATCCCAAGATTCCATCCCGAAAATTTTGGTTGTAAAAACACCAGGTAAGAATTTTGAAAGTGGAAAGGCAATCTTTTTTTGAAAGTTAAAACAGAATCATTGCAGAATGACCAGCCGTTTCCAGATTTTAAATAAGCTGTGTAATGTCCTGAAGTTGTTGGTAGACCGTCATGATATATAATTGCTCTAGTTACAAAAGTCCTTCCTGATATTGACAACTGCGAAGCCACAACATTATTAATTAAAGTTGTCAATTTAGTTCCATCAGACCTACATCGTTGGAACATTAAAATGACATACTGGCCATAACTTCTTATAATTAACGTGGACAGCATTGCAGACTTACATTGGCTACACTCCATGTTTTGATCGGCTGCTTTTACTAGCTTATTGAAGGATACTGATTTACTGTCAGGAAAAGTTAAATATATAAATCTTTCTGAGTCTACACTAGTAGTACTTGATAGCCTACAGTTCTCGCAGTCATGCTGCCATTGATAAGAAAGGCCAAACAGATAATCTACATCTACACCTTCATCTTGCAATACATCAAGCATATACATTAAAAACTCCTGAAAATCCTGCTGAATATTTTGAGAGAATTGCGTTTGACCTGAACATTTGTCGAACAGATTACGAATTTCAGACACACTTTCTACTCTTCTTCTATCAGCGCTACATTTCTCTAACACAGAATTCAACAAACAGCATAAACTTTGTTCCGAATTCATCACAATCTGTTCTTTTAAAGTCTCTAGTGAAAAGACAACATTAACCACTACATTAGCATAGCAGTTGACACCAGAACTATTTTCAAATTGAAAACCAACAACATCTTCAACAGAATTCATTTTCTTTCTGCTTACAATTTTCGGTTCATCGACTTTTGGTCTTTTTGCTACAACCTCCCTACTATTACTGATATTTCTTCGTTTCCGGCCTACCACACGTTTCTCAAACAAAGGATATTGAGGCAAATGTGGTGCATACTCTCTTCTTAACCTATTGTATTCCTTAACACAATCTATATCCGCACAAATGTTTGTGACATCACAGTCAATCAAGTACAATCCCGATAAAGTTCTGACTCGTGACAATGCTACATAAGCCATACCCTCTTTGAACACAGAACTGCCAATATTCACTAAAGCAGTGTCTACACTTAAACCTTGTGATTTATGGATTGTCACTGCATATGCCAAGCAAACAGGAAACTGCTTACGGCGAACATATAAGTCTTTTACAAGCAAAAACCTAGCTGTGCAACCACCAATTAGCTGTACTTCCTCAATGCCATCAAATTTAATTTTTAAAAATTCAATTCCATCTCTATTTCTGTATTTCTCAAAATCAACAACATTACCCATTGATCCATTTACCAGACCTCTTTCAACATGTAAATTCCTTCTCAAAATGATACGGCAATTTAAGCACACATTCAGAGTCTTTTCAAAACCAGCAGTTTTAGATATAGTCTTCTCTAATGAATCCAATTTAGATTTCAAATTCTCAGACAAAATAATTGTTGCTCCCATATGCTCTATTCTGTCAATAGCTTCCAGTTTCACAATCTCTTGGTTTTCTAAATTCAACATTTTGTTGTTGAAGATGGAACATTCTGCAAGAGTTGGCATCAAACATATTCCACATTTCTTCTCAGTAATTTTCTGAAAAATATCCTCTGGCAGAACATCTTCTTCTGGATACAAATTTGACAGTAATCGTGCATGTAAAGCTTCTTTCCCACGCTCGGTCACTTTCCCAATTCTAACATCTTGTAGAATATTCTTGTAATCTTCATCCTTCGCCTGACGCATATTTTCACGCAGCTCAACATAATTGAAGTTTAACCATATGTTAACGTTGCCAATGCTCCCTAGGCACTTCCTGGTATCTTCATGCGTAAGCAGTTTAAACACTGGTTGTCCTTTCACTGGTGTCAGCTGCAGAAGATCACCGAAAACAATGATGTGTTTGCCACCAAATAACACATCATACTCTGTTTTAAGAACTTCCTGCATTCTCAAATGCACAAAGGCAAGCATGACATTGGAAACCATGCTTACTTCGTCAATGATAAGAAGTTTCATCTTCTTCAGGACTCTAGATACTTCACAACAAGCATCTCCAGATAACTTGTGGTATTGTAATTTGTTATCATGCTCCACTGGCAGCATCAGTAGCCGATGCAAAGTAATACCTTTAATATTATGTGCTGCCAGACCAGTTGGAGCGGTCACAACACAAGACAGCGATGACTCAGTCCTTTTCTGCAGATAACATGAAATTGTTTTAATGAGGAAACTTTTTCCAGTTCCTGCTTCTCCACTCACGTATAGTCTGACAGGCTTCAACGACGTACATGAGCACTCTTTCTTCTCATGACTTAATCCATGCTCAATTTGTTTGGTAACTTCGTCATATATTTTCCTCTGCTCAACGTTGAGTTGTCTTTCCAAATCTTCTAAGTTAACAGCATCCTCCTGAGCATGTGCCATGGCTCTTTCCACTTCAATCATGGCAGTGGCAGCTTCATTTTCGATAACTGGTTATCCTAGTGGATCCTGACTCAATGAAACAGAACTCTGACTGTCCTGAGAACTGTCTCTCTGTTGCTTCCTGCTCGATTTCTGCATTCAACATTTCTAGATATTTTGGAAAAACAGGACATTCTATGGACTCCTTAGCTGCATTGAAAGAGTCTTCGTAACAGAGGAAATCTCCAAGCAGTTCCTCTTCTGCACGCCAAGGCTTGAAAAGTTGCAAAAGAGCTAAATAGAAAAACTCTTTTCTTTCTGGAGATTCGCAATTCAATTTTCGATGATTTACCAATTGACATTTTCTTTGCTTGACCAGACATCCCTCACTTCCAATTACAGCATAAACTCCTTTATCAATATCTTCTTTGATGTTCCTCTTGAAAATGTAATTTTGTAGAACCTCATACAGACAAACATTCTCCAGGTGACTGCTTCTATTTGGATAATATGTATCCAACATGTTGGTCTTCAAAATATCTGTACTGCTTGGCTCCTTCTCCGCCAAATACTCAATTTCCCGTACAGGTTACAGAACTCGATTACGCGTTGCAGCAAGACCAAGACTCGCCCAAATGATACTCCTAGATTTGGAATAGAGACTTGCTGAAGATAACCGGTCAGAACATTCGTAAGCTCCGATTTCTCGATGCGACAACATCTTCAGACTGAAACTGTACAACTTCTTACTGAGGCTCTTTTCATGGGAAATATCCTCTCACATATCCTTGAGTTCTGTCTTTTCTTTTTTTGTGATGTAAGATGTTACATACCGAGCCACAGCCATACAGTTGTCAGCCACAAACTGTATATCCATGCTAGCATTCCACATGGAAAAAATCACTGGGTTGTAGTCGTTAATGTACTTTGACTCTTCGTTTCTTTTCAAATTGTATGTGTTTTTGGGTGATTTCCTCGTCACATTATGTCGCAGCGAAGACATCAAATTGTTCACTCTTCCTTTAGATATCACCGATCGTGGAAATGCAAAACGACATTTGGTGTAGTACTTGTCCTTGTTTCTGAATTTACGACGACAGTACTTTCCACAACGATGGATTTGAAACCGTAAAACTTGTTCTCCTAGACTTTTATCTTCGTTTGTCTTTGGAACAGCACATTCTATGAAATTCTATGAAATTCATCGCTAAGTCATCCGGATCTGTTCCAAATTTGGGTGCATCTTTGATCCATAGTAGCATATGTATATGAGGTGCACCTCGTGCTTGATACTACTTTCTCCAGAAGAAATCCAACACCTCTCCAAGAGGTGGATTTTTCTTGTTCGTGATGAAAGACATCATAGCTTCAAATCTATGATTGAAGTACCTGCATACATTCACTGGATCCAAAGAGCACAGTTCTCCGGGTGTCTTGAATTCAATATTTTCAATGTTTCCATTTGCCTCTCGTAGAAATTCAAGTAAGTCTTCCCAGCCATACTCAGTACAGCTGAGAGTGAGGAACCATGTGGGAGTTCCTAAGTTCCTCAGCATACATTTTAAGTCACCATGACGACGGTACCAATATTCATTAGTACCACGCTGACATGCCTTCAGATTAATCAGGTGAGAATCCAAAATACTGTCTTGCACATTGACTTTATCCATAAAGTCCCTTGCTGAGATATTTCGCAGTTGTAGACCACTTTTCAGGATGTGGTTCACTGCATAAGACAGTCCAGACAGATCACTTTCAAACAATAGATGAAACAAATCCTGAATGCATTGACGAAACCTAGGATCTTCTGCATACAATCGTAAAGTCCGGTATTCAGAAGCAGGAATTTGATCAGGTCGCTCATCATATCGTCCTCCTCGACCTGTGGGAAATAACTGTGGGAAACACAGAGCTTCCAAACTTTCCTCCCAAACACTAATGGGACTCCCTTTGGCTTGTTTCATTTGAAACAACTCAATAGCATTCCCCATGACTTTCTTAGAATGCAAAGGATGAACACTATAATGTTCATATATTTCTTCATTTTTAGAAGCTTCTATTTTCTCAATTTGCCCAGCACACAATTCGCTGTCCTCTTCTTCACTTACTTCCTCTTCTGCAGTACATACATTCTTGTAGTACTCATTATTTTTTATCAAATACAATGTTGCCTTTTTGACTTTCCTAACATCCACTAAATCTTGGCAGATTTTCCTACTCTTTGTCGGAACCCCATTAACTAGGATAACTAGAGGTTCCTCTTCCACTTTCTCTACTCCAATTGTATTAATGTTTTTCTTCAAATCTAAAGGCAAATAAACAACTCTTCCCTTTAATCCTCTCTGTAAATCTGATGGAGGCAATTTCCCTGTCTTTGTCTCCATTCGTACAATAGCCTGAAATAGATGAACACTTTGAATCAAAATAGATTCATAAGTATTTAAATCCTTCAATTCAGAAGGAATGTCAACCAATTCCAGATTATTATAAACCGCTCTAGCAGGCATCTGGTTTTGGTTTAATTTCTTTAAACAATAAGTACACATACGTTGGTCCGATCCCAAATCAAAACGATTTTCTACCATCAAGTATGTGGCAAAATCCTTCCATTCACTATTGTTTTCCATTTCACTTTTTGTATATAAATCTACTAATTTAGTCTGATTCTTATAATAAGTCAGTCGACAACACACACAAGTGAAATTAGGCCTCTCACTTGATTTCACCTGAAAGTTGAAAATTTCCTTGTGAAACTTATCTATATTAGAAATCAGTACACTCTCTTCCACATTACCTACTTCTACTGGGTCAATTTCAACATTGTTCTCTTCACCAGCAAAGTAACAGAACTCAATTTCTTCACAAATATTCTTCACATCTACTTGAGAACCATGCAAAAGAACAGCGCTTAATTGTTTAAGCATAATTGCCGGACTCTTAGCATAATACAACATTCTAACTAATTTCCTCACTTTATTATGATGCACTGCTAGCATCCTGAAATGATGAAAAACACTCTGGCATACTCTCCTGGAAAGACAAGCCAGTGAATGACCACGCAAACCTGTCACTTCTCTCACTCTGCAAGGATCTAATTCTTGCAGCAACTTCATTTTCTGTTTTAAACTTTTCTTATTAAATGTACGAACAAAATCACAAAGCAAACTGATGGAATCCTGTCGCACACTGCAAATAGAACTACACTTCCAGATGTACACTGGTCCCTTAGGACGTCTCCCTAAAACCTCATCACCTAACACCTCTTCTGCATCTGCAGACACAAGTTTTTCTTTTTCAACCGGACAACCATCTTTTACCTCATATGCTCGACCACTGGTGTCAACTGCATGCACCAAATCATTGTCCTGGAAGTAACTCTCCTCATTGAAAAATGCCTCACAACTTGAACTATGCATCCATTCTCCTGAGAAAACTTCACAAAAATTACTTCTATTAACTACTCTCTTCCATCTACTATTTGATTTGAAATCATAAATTACCTTGTTTAGTTTCCTAATTCTATTGATTACCAAAATAAATAACTTTCGCTTAATTTCGAATAATTTTCTCTACATTTGTCTTTCTCTTATAAAAAGCCACTTTCTGTTGACCTTTCTTAAAAATTTTTAACAAATTGCCAATTATCCTGTTGCGGAACTTTCGTCTACGAATGTCTCTAAACAGATTTTTCCTTCTACTACCATGCACAGAGTTATCTCCTGCTCTAGCAGTTACATTTTTGAGGGACCTTTCCTTCCCTTTTAAATTGGCTCTCTTCTTCTGAACTAAAACATGTTCTCTAGTGATACTTTTTCGTCGGAAAATATTTCTTAAAAAAGATTTTGTTGTCTTACTTGGAATTTTTTTGGTGACTTCACAACTTTTAATTCTAGAGGACTGCTGCAAAGGTCCATTATCTCCATTTTTTTAAGGTGCGGTGTAAGTCTCTTTGCTTCTTTTTTTTTTCTTTGCCTTGAGGGCATGTTTCAATTTTCAAGAATATTTTGAGTTGAATCTGTGGAAAATTTATTAAAAAAATGTTATTAAATACTATTACCAAACAGTAAATCAATAACAGTAAGCAAACAATTGAATGGAAGGATTTTGCAACATACTTGATGGTAGAAAATAGCAATGGAATGGAATTCTTCAACATATGACCTGTGCTCAGTTATATGTTAATCTCAACTAATTTCGAGACTCTATTTCTATTTAGAGATTGTTCCAGAACACACATTGTTCATGTTATTGTCTTAAAATTGCCAAGCACACATGAAGGCATATTTACTAGACCCTTGCATCAGGGGGAAGTGACTTAAAATTACCAAGCACACATGAGGGCATATTTACAAGGACCTTGCACCAGGGGGAAGTGACTTCAAATAGCCAAGCACACATGGGGGCGTATTTACAACGCCCTTGCACCAGGGGGAAGTCATATGAAATTGCCAAGCACACATGGGGGCGTATTTTCAAGGCCCTTACACCAGGGGGAAGTGACTTAAAATGGCCAGGCACACATGGGGACATAATTAGAAGGCCCTTGCACCAGGGGGAAGTGACTTACAATTGCCAAGCACACATGAGGACGTATTTACAAGGCCCTTGCACCAGGGGGTAGTGACTTGAAAAGGCCAAGCACACATGAGGACGTATTTACAAGGCCCTTGCACCAGGGGGAAATTACTTGAAATAGACAAGCACACATGGGGGCGTATTTACAAGGCCCTTGCACCAGGGGGAAGTCATATGAAATGGCCAAGCACACATGAGGACGTATTTACAAGGCCCTTGCACCAGGGGGAAATTACTTGAAATAGACAAGCACACATGGGGGTGTATTTACAAGGCCCTTACACCAGGGGGAAGTGACTTAAAATGGCCAAGCACACATGGAGGCGTATTTAGAAGGCCCTTGCACCACTTATGCATCGCTTTTGACATTGACAATGTGGAGCACCATGGGGCATAAACAGCACAGATGCATCATGCATCTATTCCATAAAAAACACGCATTGCAAGAGTCACATCGCAAGTAAATAAATTCTTATACATTTAAAAAGCATTCGTTTTCCTTAAAAACGATTTTCTGATCATAATTTGAAAACACAGCACCAGGGGGAAGTCACATAAAAATGCCAACCACACATGGGGCCGTATTTACAAGGCCCTTGCACCAGGGGGAAGTGACTTAAAATGGCCAAGTACACATGAGGGCGTATTTACAAGGCCCTTGCACCAGGGAGAAGTGACATAAAATGGCCAAGCACACATGGGGGCATATTTACAAGGCCCTTGCACCAGGAGGAAGTCACTTAAAATGGCCAAGCACACATGGGGACGTATTTACAAGGCCTTTGCACCAGGAGGAAGTGACTTGAAATGGCCAAGCACACATGGGGGCGTATTTACAAGGCCCTTGCACCACGGGGAAGTGATTTGAAATGTGCAAGCACACATGACGGCGTATTTACAAGGAACTTGCACCAGGGATAAGTGATTTAAAAATGCCAAGCACACATGAGGACATATTTAGAAGACCCTTGCACCAGGGGTAAGTGACTTAAAATGGCCATGCACACACATAGGAGAGTATTTACAAGGCCTATACACCACTTATGCATCGTTTTTAACATTTACAATGTGGAGCACCATGGGGCAAAAACAGTACAGATGCATCATGCATCTATTCAACAAAAGCGACGCAATGCAGGACTCACATCGCAAGTAAATAAATTCTTATAAATTTAAAAAGTATTCCTTTTCCTTAAAAACGATTTTCTGATCATAATTTGAAAACACAGCACAGCTCCTATGTAGAAGCACACCTTGTCAGTACTAATACTTCACATTATCTACAATTACAATTTGTAAAAGAATGCAATAGCTTTTTGGAAAACATAATGCAACACTTCACACAAAACATCATTTTAAATGCACAATGGCCTTCCTTATTTTGTCCAAAAAGCATACTAGTCTCTTTCTAAAATAAAGGAACCATATCTCACCTTACCAAATGCTTTTTGATTTTAAAAACAGTCTCAGAGGCCTTTGCACCAGGGGGAAGGGACTTAAAATTGCCAAGCACACATGGGGGCGTATTTACAAGGCCCTTGCACCAGGAGCAAGTGACTTAAAATTGCCAAGCACACATGGAGGCGTATTTAGAAGGCCCTTGCACCACTTATGCATCACTTTTTACATTGACACTGTGGAGCACCATCGGGCATAAACAGCACAGATGTATCATGCATCTATTCCATAAAAAACACGCATTGCAAGAGTCACCTCGAAAGACCTCTCATGTTTACAAGTTCACACAACAATGTTTCAAATGAACTCTGAACTCTCAGTACACCTGCTAATCCACTGCAATCTTTCATAAAATAATTTTTTCTTAACCATTCAAATTACATCTTTCAAAGAACACATCCATGCACCCTAACTTTCTGTTTTCAGCAATGGAAATCCACCAATCATTGCTAATGAACCATTAGCACTGAAACTCCACAGTTTTTTTTCTTTACAAACTCCTACTGTTTCAACTGCCATTTCATTCCCACACTTCATCTGACTGCAGCAGAACCTCCTCTCGCCATGTTTTCTGTCTGGATTCTTGGACATAGCTATATCCACTGGGCTCACAGGTATGCTGATAACAGAAATTTACACAACCTCAATTTTCAAAATGTGGATATCAAATGGATTGGGCAAAGAGGATTGAGATGTCACCAATTGATACCATTGGTGAAAACCTTTTTGCATTTGCCAAACCCTGACCTCATAATAGTGCACTGTGGAGGAAATGATTTGGGCACTTTGACTGGGGTAGGTCTTGGTATTTTCCAATATATGCCAAAGACAGAAATGGAGGTGGTCCAATCAATTTTGTCCACAAATTGAGAAAGCGAGGAAGCATGTAAATAAGTCTGTTTCAGCTTATATGAGAGACCATGGAATGGGCGCCATCTACAACAATAACTTGCGTTACTACATGCAAGATATCTACAGAGGAGATGGTGTGCACTTCTCAGATGAGGGCAACAGAGTTTTCATACAAAATTTTAGACTGTGTATTGGTACCTACTTATAAGTACCTAGAACTTACACAGAACACAAAAGCTCTTTTCAGAGCTACCTTAACTATAATTAGTCTTTCCAAATTTCGAATGTACCTTTTTTCACTAATTTTCACTTATGTTCCCTTCCCGGTTCACTACCCGGTTCGCGTACCGGTAGCTAACCGCGCGAAAAAATTCAATTTTTTTTTTAATTCCAACATATATGAGCCTCCTCAGCCACCCTCAGAAAAGCTAGGGGGTCAGGATACGTCTCCCGTGCCCCCTTATACCCATTTCCCACATTGTTTTTCCTCCATCTTGTGATTTAATTCAAACGAAACACAAAATGGCGAACTCCCGTTACGCTACCGGTGAGCGACCCGGTGAGCGTACCGGGAAGCGCTTCTACCGCGAAAAATCAAATTTTTTTAATTTGCCCCACGGGACCCTTAAATAACCCGAACATCATTCCTAGGGGGTCAAGAGGGGTCTACCTTGCCCCCTTTCATTAAATTCCCCCTTCATTTTTCACCTCCTCTTGTCTCTCGAATCTACCGAGAGACAAGATGGCGGCCGGTCCGGACTGTTTAGAATGTTGACAGACACCGGAGAGCCAAGCAGCTTCACTTCGCGAAGTTCCGTTACGCGTCAGGTACGCGAACCTGAGCGCTAACCGGAGCGCTGTGACAGATATATCTGTTTTTTAAAATGTTAATTTCTCAAAATCCACTGGAGCACATATCTTGAGACATAGCAAAGGCACGTCGGGCAAACAATATCTACAATTTTGCCAAGTTTCCTGTAAATCCATTCAGCCGTTCGAGCTAAAAGTGAGTCCAACCGCCCTATGGAAAACTCAATGTTAAAAATGCGTTTTGGGACCCCCCTTTTTTCTCGGCCCCCCCTAGACGAAACCCCCCCAAATTTTAAGGGGCTGCTCAGAAACAAAATGTGCCATTTTCCTGCAAATTTCAGCCAATTCCGTCCACAAACGCCAAAGTTATTCGACATAGAATTTTCAAAAATCCCATAGGAAAAAAATCCTAACTATATATACCTACTGACGACCGCCAGTAGGTAATATATATATATATATATATATATATATATATATATATATATATATATATATATATATATCGGAGCTTTCCTCTCCCTCACTTTCGAAGAAGACACGGCACTCACGGGAGGAGGGTTTAGATTCTTTATTTCACCCTCAGAGAACCCTCAGAGAACCAGACGCGTTTCGGTACCATCGACAAAGGCAGTAGCCGTAACGCGTTTGGTTCTCTGAGGGTGAAATAAAGAATCTAAACCCTCCTCCCGTGAGTGCCGTGTCTTCTTCGAAAGTGAGGGAGAGGAAAGCTCCGATAAAAGTGGGGTGACGCCCCCCGCATACAGGCACCCGTGTTTGAGTGCGCGACTTGGCATCACAAGGAAGCAGAAATATATATATATATATATGTTTTGTTATACAAAAGAGGCGGCACAGCCAGGGTACTCGTTCAAGCCTTATTTAATTACTGCTTCACCCCACCAACGCGTTTCAGCCACAACTGGCCTTGCTCACGGTCGGTTAGTCCTTCCACAGTGTTACTTTTTATACTGTCCCAGTTTTGCCATTAGGTGGCATTCTGGGAATTGTAGTTACAAACATTTGGAAATAATATTGAAAACAAAAAAGAAAAAAGAAAGACAATGTGTGTGTTTCTCAGTCACACCATTTGTATGTCACGACTTTTTGTTCACTGTGGCATGCACATTAATGTTTATCAATGTCATAGTATTGGGCATAGTACCCATATTGTGATTGTTACAGTTTTATAAGCATTTATTCCAGATGAATGTGGAGGTCTTCCCCAAAGTTCATTCCTCTGGGGTGTTTTGTTCTGAATCTAATTATCATCCGAGACTCCCTTTGACGGAGCTTTCGGATTGCGTCACCACCTCTTTCCATTTTATCCAGCATTTTTGCTCCGTAGAAATGCATTTGTCTCCAATCGCCATTCTGGCATGTACTTAGATGTTTTGAGGTGGCGTATTGCATGTTCAAATTTTTTACCGCTCGAATGTGTTCCAAGATCCCTTTTTTCAACATACATGTGGTGCATCCAATGTACTTCATGCCACATTTGCATTCCACGATGTATACCACATTTTTGGAAGTACATGTGATGTGTTGGTCTATTTTCATTAGTTTTCCATCTGGTTCTTGGATTACTTTCATATTTTTTCCAATCTTGCAAGCTTTACATGTGTTGCATGGTTGAAAGCCCTTCCGCTGGTCTTGCAACCAGTCTGATTTTGGTTTTTCTTGAAAGTAACTTTTGACCAGTAGATCTTTCAAAGAGGTGTTTTTCTTGTACGTTATTGATGGTACTTCGCCAATCGTTGCTCCAATGTCAGGATCCCCTGATAGGAGATGCCAGTATTTCTTCATTATTCGGGCAATGTTTCCACTTTCCTTACTGAAAGTTGTTACAAATCTGGGTGGTGCGTTTTTTCTGTTTTTTTTGGTTGTTCAATCAATGTTTGTGTCCTGGTTTTCTGATCTATTTTTTCTTGCATTTTCTCAGAACACGTTCCTCATATCCTCTCGCTGTGAATCTTCGTTTGCTTTCTTGAATCACTTTTTCGGCATCTTCTGGTAAAGAACAGTTTCTCTTTAGCCGTGTGAATTCCCCATATGGTATGCTGTTTAAAAGGGGTTTAGGATGGAAACTTGTCCCATGCAGCACACTATTTGTTGCAGTTTTTTTCCGATTCCAATTTTCCGTCAGACACGTATATTTTGGTGTCTAGGAAATCTATTTCCTTTTTGCTTGTCGTGCACGTGAACTGTAGACCTAGATCATTGTCATTCAGTTTTCTGAAATAATTCTGAAACGGAGAGTTTGTACCATTCCAAATGATAAAAAGGTCGTCGATGTAACGCACCCAAAATATTATTCGATCCAGATCTGATTGATTGTCTTGGTTCCATGCTGTGGTCTTCTCCCACCAGCCCATGGTGATGTTTGCATAGTTGGGAGATAGAGAAATGCCCATGGCTGTAACACATTCTTGCTTGTACAAATGTTTGTTGAAGAGAAATATGTTGTTTTTCAAACATAGATCCACCATCTTTACCAGAATTCTTGTGTGATCTAGTTGCGTGATGCTGCGTTGCTTCAGATAATATTCGCATGCTTCCATTCCGATTTCATGGCGAATTGACGTGTAGAGACCACATCAATTGTGGCTAAGAGATAGTCAGAGTTCCAGGTTACATTCATCAGAATTCTTAAGAAATCTCCGGTGTCTTTTATGTAAGAGGGCAGACTTTGGGCAATGGGCGCCAAGAATGTGTCGACATAATTGGAGATATTTTCATATAGTGAGCCGCAGGAGGAGACAATTGGTCTTCCCAGAGGATTTACTAGAGTTTTATGGATCTTGGGTAAGAAATATATGCATGGTGTTATTGGGTGATCAATTGTTAGATACTTTTTCTCTTCTTCATTGATCAAACCTTTTTCATACCACATATCCAGATGTTCCTGCAATTCCTTCTTCATTTTTACATATGGATTTGTCTCTAGTCTCCTATAGTTCTTTTCTTGATTCAATTGTCTTCTTGCTTCTGCTATATAATCTGTTGTTTGCATCAACACAATATTGCCCCCCTTATCAGCAGGTTTTATTGTAATTTTGTCATTCTCAATCAAGGTTTGAATTGCATTGCGTTCTGCCTTCGAGAGATTCTCGCGTGAATTATTTCTTACTTTTGAGAGGTTGTCCAGTTCTTTTGTTATTGCGTCTGAAAACAGATCTATTTTGTTTCCTGGTGATAGGATAGGATAATATCTCGATTTTCTCCTTAATCCAGTGCTTGGTCTCTCATTTGTTTGGATGTTTAGTTCTTCTAAGATTTCTGGATCTGATAATGAAGTGCCGTTTAGATCAAACAGCGTTTCAAAGCTGTGCCTGAGATCAGGTAATTCTGCAATTGTAGTGAACACGATATCATCTGTGTTTTCATTCACTATGTTTTCGGGTTCAGTTGGTTTGCCAGCATGTACATTGGCTAACTTTAATTTTCTGATGTACTTGTAAAAGTCTATCTGTGTCTCAGTGTAATCAAAATGAGATTCAGGGCAGAATGATAACCCCTTATTCAGAACAGTGCGTTCTGTTTCAGTTAATTGATGATCAGAGAGATTCACAATTAAGTTTGCTTCCGATTGCAAAGGGGTTACTGTCTTCTTTCTCCGCTTGGACCTGCGGGTTTTTCTGGTACTGGCGAGGGGGTTGTTTGGTTCTGTGTTCCCCTTCCTCTCCCTCTGTATCCTTTGTTGGAATATGATCGCATTCCCCTTCCCCTTCCTCCGCCTCTTGCGATACTTCTCTCCAGATTTATCAATCCGACTTCCTCTAAAACAGACCAGTTTTTTGTCTGGTAAGCGCTTCGTACTGATTCATTATCACTTATGTCTGATTCACTGGCACTGGACGCCAATTTGTGCATTGAGTAGTTCTTTTTTAAAGTGTCATATCGTCTGGCGAACGTGAGAATCCTTCCATGGATATAATCTTGCTCATCCCTTTGGAATTTCCGCTCTTTCCGTTCTTCAATTTCCTTTTCATAGGAATCTAGTCGTGCTTCCATCTCTTGGCGTAGCTTTGTAACTTCTTCCTGGTTACTTTCATCTGATAGTTTTTCCTCTAATTCCTTAATTTTTTGTGTGATTTCATCCACATCAATTCGCGCATGTTTAACCAGAATGCGCATCATGTTTAAAGAGCATTGCGTGTTGTTTTCAATCCATTAGTCTATTAAGTCTTTTTTCACTTCTGGATGCGTGGGCATAGTGAAAATCCTCAAGCCTCGAGGAATGCGTTTTACTTCCACATATTTTTCAAGCGCTATTGCTTCCCAGCTTTTATTTAGCTCCTTTCTGTACAATTTCTCCAAAGCATTTATTTGCTGCTTTAATGTGATATCAGTTGTTGTGGGCGTTTTTGAAGCTGTTGGTGTTTCATCTGGTTTAGTCACAGTTTTGAACATGGTCGTCACTTTAGAAGCTCTTTTAGCTGCGCGAGCTTCCATGTTTATGGTATTCTTGTTACACACACTTTAACTTCAAGGGTGAAATTGTGTACGCATGGTACCTTTAAGGCATTTCTCCTGGCCTGATGTACTCAAAAACCGCCCGTAATGTTTACGGCTGCAGCGTCTTGCTTCGAGATTCGTATCAGCCACTTCGATTACCTGCTACAAAGTCATGGGGAGGTTAGTGCTCCGCTTACCTTGCGCGGAGTTGATCTGTCGGAGGCTCCTCACAGTTCCTCCATTCCTCCGCTGCAAGCGACAGCAATGTTTCCAAGGAGTCTTTCAATTCAGGTAATCGGGCGCTTCTCTCTGCTTATATATATAAAACATATTTAACTTTTAGAGAAACACACAGTCACTGGATGATGTCATCAGTGATGGCATTTGAGATGTCATCAGATATGTCATCAATGATGCGCCTGACCATATCATAAATGATGTAATAGGTGACGTCATCAGCAGTGCATTGCGGAGGGTGTGAGTTATAGTTAGCTGAACTAACTATAACGGCCGAATTTCTCTGCTTGTGTACGAGTGAAATGTCCAACTAACTATAACGTCCCTGAAACCTGTGATTGTTTCAGTGAATTTCTAAGGTTTTTTAAATGCTAATTTCTAACTATAACGTTCCTGAAACCTATAGTATTTTCAGTGAATTTCAAAGGTTTTTTAAATGCTAATTTCTAACTATAACGTCCCTGAAACCTACGTTTTTTTTCAGTAAATATATATATATATATATTTATACATATATATATTCCGCTCCACTTTCCATCTTAGGCAACTGATGCACTCTTTGTGATGGTTGCACTCGTCCATGGAGGTGGGTCCATGTTAAACGTTATGCTCAATCCAATAGGAAACACGCTTCACTGTTGTGGCCACTTCAAATTGATTTTATTTGCAAGGAAGCGTTTCAGCGTTTAGCCTTCTTCCAGCTTGCACTTGAATCAAACAGTACTCTTGTGGCAATTTAGACAGGTAAATTGATTTCATTGGATGCAGCGAATTGAAGGAGAAAGAGGACTGGTTAATCTTGGACTAATGTTCTTTCATATCTGTCTCATTATGGAGATTTCAAATACAATAGTGACCTTTGGGAGCACAGAATATTTATCTTCCCATCTGCATGACACATTCTATAATTTTAACCCTCCATATACCCCCACATGGGCATACTCCCAAAGTCCACAATTCATTTTCCCTTGATGGTAAGTATTCGCCACCATTCCCCTGCTCCTTATTGAGCCACCCACCAGCACTCACCACTGATCATTGAACCTCATTTACACTTCTGCCTTAACATTTTCTTACTTACAACAAGGTGCGCTCTAGCCATTTACTAAGTCATACAAATCAGTCACCTACATATGTAGCAACTTGTAATATTGTTGACATCATTTGCTTACTCTTCACCACTCACAATACCACTCTTCACACCACCTATTTGCCAATAGCCACTAGTACTGCAATCCAATTTACAGCTGCACATGTCTTCAGGATCACTTAACCACTCATGAACATCCGCCTCTTTTGCCCATATCATTTATTCACCATCAGTCTTTTACAACATCTCTCAATAATAATGTCAGTCTTTTACATTGCATTAAAACTCACCCACAAAAATAAGCATTCTCTGTAGCAAGCTCACCTGTTCGGTCTCCCACATGCTTGCAGCCAAAGCATCCACCTATAACACCCCTTGCATAATTCACAGCATTGTTCATTCATTTGAATTATTCACAGTTGAACTCACTCCTGTGACCATCGATTTATTCACAGTACCACTTCTCCCCAATGCACCACTTGGCCCTAAAGAGCACCACTGAGCTATGGTTAGCACTGTTCAGTGCCCCTTTCTCACTACAAACACATAATACAACCAACAGCACTTAATTGTTTGCACCATTTACTCGCCATAATCCACTTATACCACTTGCTGCAACACCAATCACATCCCACAAGAAATATCACCCATTCACCGACAGGCTCTCAACACAGCATGAATTTATCCGCCTGCAACGTCACAACTCCACACACCCACACCCAATTACAGCACCAATCACGCACACCATTCCTTTGTCTTCATGTACTTAAAAATGTACTTTCAGCACCAGTCATCTATATTGTCCCACAAGCTCAATAAAACTTGCCTACACTACACACTCTGCTTGTCACACTACTTTGACACTCATGCCACCATGTAGCCACTTGCATCAACTGTCCATCAAGAGAACCACTGTTACCGCACCACTCACTGTGAGCCGTTCATTACCTCCTAGTTAGTCTTCCTCGCCACATGACTAACAAAGTGAGCTTCAGCTCCACACCAGAACCCTCCAAAGCAAAAAAAGGTCAGCCTCCCATGCCTCCCATCCCTTCCCAATATGGCCAACCCATTACACCTTTGACCTCTATAAGAGGCGGGCCGGCCCAACCCTTCAGCCTGTTTTTTTAGTTCTGCGCTACAGATTCTCCTGAGCGTTTTACAGGTAAGTTGGGGTGTGGTCCTGCTCTGGCAGGTCCCACAGCCCCGGGGAAGAGGCCCTGCTCGAGCGGGCTCCTGTTCTAGGTTCTCCCCCGCCTTGTCCCTCACACTGCCCCCTTGCCTTTGCTGCCCTGTTCTAGCGGGCTGTGTTTGTGGGCTCTGGCAGCCCTGCACTTGCGGGCTCACCTGTTTGGTCTTCTCTGGCCTGGTGGTTGTGTGGGCGGCTCCTGGATCACCCTGGACTCGCGTCCATTCTGTCCGCTGGGTCCGGGTGTTGGTGCCCTGCTGTGCTGGGGTCCTGGAGGTTTGGGACTGCCTACGGGAGATTTCGCCTCTTGCAGCAGGTGGCCTTTGCAGCGCTGGCAGCACGCTTTCTTTCTTTGGCCGCTTCTGGTCTGGCTGATCCTTTAGGCTCCCGCACCTTTGGTCTCCCTTCTGTGTGGGGACTCTGCGGCCTGTGTTTTTCGTCCTCACGGTCGGAATGGGCGTTTCCATTGCCAGATGCCGCGCACGTTGTGGTGTGCACAGGGTGCCACACGCTGCTGCCTCCGTGCGATCCCACATTCTGCGTTCCCCGGCTGTACTGCGCTGGCAGGGCTCGCCTCAAAATTGCCTTCCCATGTTGGCCCCATGTAATGGTTCTGCGTTTCACCTCTGCTTCCTCCTTTGGTTGCGTTGGCCGACGCTCCTGATGCCCCGAATCCCTCCTGGAGTGGACTTTGGTGTGCTTGCGATGCCGATAGGCTGTCGTGTGCTGCTGGTGGTGGGGAAGTCGGATGCGGAGTGGCTGACTCCTCTCCTGTTGCTGCGGCCTACGGGTCATCATCGGTAGGTGCCCGACACACTATTTTTGAGCGCTGCTCGCGGAGCCTGCTATTTTTTTGTATGACCTGCTTCTGTACATTGTTGTGTTCTTCCGGTTGCGGTGTCTTGCTCACACGCATGCGCTCTTCGTTCACTGAGACCCGCTGGTGGGGTTACTGACTCTTGTTTTTTTCTCGGAGTCTCCTGGAGTTGCCGAGGGTTGGCCCTGGGGCCTCCTACAGGTTTGCGCTCTGCTGTCGCTTTTTCTGTTTTCTGGGCTCCAATTGCTGCATGAGATATGTGTGTGCCTTGTGATTTCCTTTGTTGGATGTGGCGCTACTCCCGGGGTCTTGGTTGGGTGGCCGCTTCGCATCTTCCTGTGGCCTGCTTCGTGTCGCATTATGTGAGTGGGCTTATGTGTTTTTTGACTCTGGTCTCGCGTGAGCTAGGTGTTCACCTCCTGCTTGTGCTCCGCTTTGTGGGTGCTATGTCATGGAGGGTCCTCCGCTTCCTCTTTTGGTTGTGTTGGTTCCCTGGTTGTTTACCTGGTTGTGGCGCTGTGTCCTGGCGGTTGTGGTGGCTACTCTTCCTCAAGTTGTTGTTTGCCACTCCTACTGTCTCACAATTTGTGAGTTCTTGGTCGTGGATAGGGTCATTGTTCCTTTCTTTATGCTGCTGGTCGCTGCATTAGGGCCTTCCCGGTGTTTGTTCCTTCTTCCTTTTCTGCCAGCGAGGACTCCTTTGGGGGGTGCTTCTCGCATTCTGTTGGAGCTGTGTGCTGGTGGCTCAGTGGTCTAATGCTTCCACTGCAGGGGCCTGTGTTCGACCACATGGTCACAGGTTCAGATCCCGGCGGGTCCTCACGGCCTTTCATCCGTCTGTGGTCGATAAAGTGAGTACCATTGAGTTGGGTGACGAGTATCATCTGTTATTCACCGCCAGGATACCTCCAGGTGAACGTGCGCTTTACATATACACATGTTATGTTGTGTTATGTTGTTGTGTGCTGTGTCTTTTGCTCCTTCGGGGCTTTGGGCCTGCGGTCCACTCCTCCTGCTCTCCTTTTGGGTGCAGAGTATGGCCTGGTTGTTCCCTGTTTGGGCGTCCTCCTAGGGTTTTCCGCGGGCTGTTGGCTTCTGTGTTTCTGATGGGGGCGGGCTGCTGTTTGCGCCTGCCTTTCCTTCCCTAGGCTGTTTCTATGGTCGCCATTTGGGGGGTACTGGCGATATGTGTTCGTCTGTTTTCTTTCGCATTCCCCGAATCCCTCCTGGGGCTTGGGACGCTGTGTTGGGCTGAGGCGCTGTGTGTTTTGTTTCTGCCCTCCTCGTCATCTGCTTCCATTTGCGGCAGGGCTGTGTCTCTCCGCTGTGCAGCTTGTTCTTGGTTTCCTTGACCTCGTTCCCGGGGGTCCCCTTCGTCTCAGTGGGTGCTTCCATCTCCTGGTTTGGCCGAGGTGTTCTTTGGCATTTTTTGGATATGTTTCGAGTGCCTGGACTCTTGCGTGCTGCCTAAGTGCTTGTGGATTGGATTTTGGCCCTCAGCTTGTTTCTTGGCCCTGGTTATGCCTTCCGTTTCCCTTGAGTTACCATGGCCTAGTGGTTAGGGTCTCTGGCTGCACTGGTTTTGTGTTCCCATGCTTTCTAGGGTCATTTTCTAGTGGTTGTGTGGGGTTCTGGTTGTGCCGGGGTCGTTCTCCCGTTATTTGTCTTTCTGTACTGCGGTATGGATTGATGCCACAGTCCTTGTGGAGCTGATCCCTGCCGTCTGGTTGTTTCCTCATGCTTCCCGTCCTTGATCTTCCGTGGCCCTGTGTGCATCTGACTTCGTCGGATCTGGGGAGTTGGCCGGGTCTGGGCTGGTTTGCACCTTGTTGCGTGTCAGCCTGGGTCTTCCTGTTGCTTTGGGCGGACTCCCCTGTGGGGTCCTTGTCTTGTGTGGCTTCGGACGTTTCCTTCTTGGTCCAGTGGTCTTTATGTTCTGGGTGCCCCTTCCCGGGTGCTTGGACCCTTTGCCATCCTTTGAGGCGTGCATGGGTTCCCTGTCGGTGCTGGGTCGGTTGGTGGGCTTCTGTTGCCCATTCCTTGGCTTCTCTGGGATTTACCCCGGCCCTGTGGGGGCTTCCTGTTGCTCTCCTGGGCGGTTTATCCCCTGCTTCATGCTCCGGGGTGTTTGTGGGGTTCACCCCGGTTGTTTTTTGGAACATTGGGGCTGTCCTTGCCTGGGTCTCTTTTCTTCTGGCTCCGTCTGCTCTCGTTAAGTGGTGTGGGTCGGGCCCCTTTAGTACCTGGTTGGGTGTTCGCCTGGTGCTGTTTGCTTAGTTTGGGTCCCCGGTTTGGCTATCCGGCCTTCTCGTTTGGGCTCCCGGCTTTGCGCCTTCCAGGGGGGCCTTTTTTTATTCTGGGGGTTCTGGGCTTGTTTGTCCTGGCATGGGCTTTTGTCCTGTTGGTGCTTGCCTGGGTGAGTCTCCATTGGTGTCTGCTGCTGCTTGTTTCAGGCGGTGCTGTTGGGTGTCCAGGGGTGCTGAAACTCTCGGTTCTCCTCTTCCTGGCGGGGCCCTGCACTTCCGGTGTGGTTTGGTGTCCTCATCTTTTGTTCCTGGTTTTGGGGTCCCAGGGCCTGTTGGCTCAGGTGGCTCACTGGGAGTGTTGACATGGCTCGGGCTTGTTTTTCCCTACCCTTCTGTCCTTTTCGCCTTTGGTTTTTTCTGCCTTTGGTTTTTTCACCCTGTACGCTCCTTTTCCTGTCGGTTCTTGGTTGTTCGACTGGTCTGGGTCTGGTTGTTGAATGGCTGTGTGGCCGCCTGGGAGCTCGCTTCGGCCATTCGCTTCCTTCTTTTGGGGCGTTCCTGGGTCTGGTTGCACCCTGTGCGGGGCGGTCTCGGGCCGCCGTGCTGCATTTCCCTTGCTTCCGGACTCTGTGTGTTTTCTTCCACTTTGGGTCCTCTGGTGTCCACCCGCTTCCTTCTTGGTGGCTTGGCTTTGGGCCTGGTCCCTTCCGCCCATCGGTCTACGTGGTCGGCCCTCTGTTTATAGTTTATTGCACAGTTAATTTAAACCAATGCGATACAATAACACAATAAGAAAAGTTCAAATGTAGCATAAAAAGACATGCGTTTAAGACCAATGCTATACAGTAGCGAGATAAAAATAAACAATTCAACATAAAAGGGTGATTTTGTTTGCAGGCCGCATGCCATACTATGCTTCCCATCTACTATGAAGGCCTGCTAGTCCGTTCATGTTTTGCATAAAATTTTTCATGACATTTTGCGAATTAGATGATTTCCGCAGTATAAGTTAGAACATGTGTCCTAATTCGTTGGGTTTTCATGGATCAACTTTTGGTAAAATTTTTTCCACTGCTTTGAAAAATTTCACGAAGCTGCAGCTCAGCTGAGGGTCCTGTGCTGAGAAGCAGGTTAGCACTGCGCTCCTTTGTGTGCGTGCCCCCTGTAGAATGAAATGGCGTTTCAACAGGAGCTTCCTTTCTTTTTGCAGTTCCTCACACGAGCATAGCAGGTGCAACATATCTTCTGCCCCGGTGCGCATAGCCTGCATAGTGTTCCTGCTTTCGATCTCAGCCAGTGAGGAAGGTGTTGAATACATGGTAGCAAGCCCATTCTGTATCTTAAAAAGGTCAATTTACTTTTTTTTGCATAACCTAGACCGAGATAAGGCTGGGAGACATTTGTCTGGTATGTATTCAATACCATCCATGCGTGAGATCTTTTTGATAGGATGGCTTTATCCTGGACCCATGACTGTAACTTGATCGATTTCTTTACCAGCTTGTTAAGAGATTTACGATCTGCAGAGGACGCCCAGAGCTCTGCCAGCCCGGTGTTCTCTAAGCTTTTTGCCAGGCATTTTGCTGCTGGTGAATTTTGGGTCTGCTCTAGCTCTTTCCATAAGTATTCATTCAGGGTTCCTTTGGTCGTTTTTCTCACTTTATCCCATGTGCAGATATATGCCCCTTGTCGTGCCAAAAGCTGTGACCGAATTCCAAATTCCAGTTTTATCTGTGCTGGGGAGGATCTCTTTGGGAGGCCAAAGATTATTCTATATGCCGACACGATTGTGCTGTCAAGTAATACGGCATCTCTGCCTCGGTGGGCCTCGCTCCCATAAGTTAGTGTTGGTAACAGTTTGGCACGTATGACATGTAGTAAAGGAGTTAAAGAAGGGCCGGAGAGGTTGTTGTTTAGTGTTTTTAAGGCGATTGCCAGAGCAAGGCCTTTGCCTCTGATACTAGCCCTTTGTGCGCTGAATTGGCCACCACTGTCTATATTCACACCTAGATATTTATACGACGAGGTGTCCTTGATGCGGGCCTTATCCCAGAACCACGAGAAAGCTTTCTTCTTTTTATTCTTACTGATTGTCATTGTTTGCGTTTTCTCGAGGTTCGCTGTTAAGTCATTTGACTCGGAATATCTCAGGGTCGTATTTAAGAGGTTTTGAAGCCCAACTCTTGTATGGTTTATTAGCACCAGGTCATCTGCATATAAGAGGCATGGTAGATTGCGGCCTCCTAATTTTGGCGAGTGTGAATTACAGTTGTTTAGTAGGGGCGCCAAGTCCCCCAGGTACAGGTTGAACAGTGTGGGGGCCAATACGCAGCCCTGCTTGAGGCCGTTGTTGGTTTGTATCTGCCTTGACAGCATTGAGCCATCCCCCACCTTGATCTGAATCCAGGTATCTGTGTGTAGGTTGATTAACAGCTCCAACAGAACTTTTGGGATGCCCCAGCCATTTAGTTTTGTCCACAGTAGATTGCGGTTGATGTTGTTGAATGCCGCTTTGTAATCAATATAGCAGAGGTGTAAGGGCAGTTTTTTAATCTCTGCCTTGTCTATAAGCATACCCATAGACAATATGTTTGTTGTTGTTCCCACTGCTTTGGCGAAGCCTGTTTGATTAACAGGTATAAGAGATTTCCTCGTGGCCCATGCCTGTAGTTCTTCCAGTATGAGCCCTGTAAAATACTTTGCATCATTATCAATTAAGGCAACTAGCCGGTAATTTTGAGGGAGGCCCCTGTCCCCTGCTTTATATATGGGGGAAATGATGGAGCCCTTCCAAGTGTCTGGCAAGATGTTAGTGTACCTTATCTCCCAAAAAAGGGGTTCAAGTGCCGCTGCCCAATAGTCCATGTTTTGTTTGAAGAGGACGGGCGGGATCCCATTTGGACCCGGCGCACCTTCCCTCCTTCCTTTCTTTATTTGCCGCTTGATTTTGGGTTGCAGTAATATATGATCTATGTCACCCACCATGTCCTGGTTGGTTGGGCACCTTTGTAGCATGTTACCGACATCATGGGCTTGTCCAGGAATAGGTTTGCTCATATTCTGATTAGCCGACAAGTCTCGGTTAAAGTGGTTATCGAGATAAGCTGCCCAGGTTGCCTCTCTGATGTTTGATGTGGTCTCCATTTTTGCAGGGTGCGTTAATGAGTTTATTGTTTTCCAGAACCTTGCCCCGTCGTTCTTTTTCATGTCCTCATGAAGTGTTGCCCAAAGTTGTTCCTCTATAGTTCTGTTTGCTTCCCACTTTAGTTATTTTAAGGAAGCTTTTTATTTAGAGAGTTGATCCGACTTCCCTTTATTATTGTGGTCCAGCTGTACTGCTCTCATTAAGTTAGAGATTGAGTTTTTCATTTCTTTGATTTTCCCTCTATATGTTCTGGGAAGGATACCTAGCTTGTTCGTCCTTGTGCGCACTTTGGGCTTTGTTGCATGTTACCCCAGGGTGTTAGTAAAGTGCACCCATTTTGCTACTTCGTTGAGGCCTGTACGCTCCATGTAATGTTGTTTTGCCAGTCCTATCAAGATTTCACCCGTTGCAGCCGAATACTTGATTTTTTTTAAAGTTTACGGTATAGATGGACTCTTTAGGAGCCGTCGAACGCTCATAAGTCGGTCTAGCAAGGTCCATGGTAATTTCCTGTGGACAGTGATCGGTATCTATTTGATTCCCTATCCGATAGGATGTTATATGTTGGAAAAGTGGAAGTGACATGAAGATATAATCTAGTGTACTGTTCGCTTTTCTGTTGAGGCTGGCGGGTTATCCCCTGCAAACCTGCCATTTAATGCCCTGATGTTGAAGTTTTCTAGTGCCTCAAGTACCTTTTTTCCCAGTTTTGATTGTTTGGTTGTTTGTGGCTTTCCTTGTTGTGGTAGGGCCCAAGATGTATTTTGTGCCATAATTCCCTCCTCTTGTGTTGTACCCATGAGATTGAGGTTGAAATCCCCAGTGAGTACTAGGTTCGCTGTTTTTTCCCCCGTGATGCACTCTTCTATGAAGGCATATAACTCCTCCGCTGCTTTTTTCTTTCCTTTAGGGTGAATATAAGCACTGACCAGGATGCAGTTGTTACTTGCCTTGCCTAAGCCTGTTGTCAGAGTCAGGTTGACTGCGAGTGCAGCTGTCGCCGAGGGCCCGGTTTCTTTTGCCATCACAAAGCTAGTTGTAGCTACATATATTACCAATCCTCCTCTTAAATGCCCATACTTGGCTAAGGTCTTGGCGCCAGAAAAGAAGCGTAGGTACCCCTGAAGGTGCGGGGGCTCGGCAAGCCAAATTTCTTGTAGCGCAATTAAGTCAAAGGATCGAATGTAGTTAATGAAATCCAGATCCAGCATTTTGGATGCTTGGCCATTTATATTCCAGGAGCATAAGCACAATTGGTTCTGTGGGTGCTCCGTTGTTATCCGTTCCGCATGTCAATTACTGTTTGTTATGGTTCTCACGAAGCGTCTTTGTTCCTGCCACCCGTTTGGAGCTTGTCTTCCATGTCGTTCCCTGAAAGCAAGTTCGATGAACCCATTTCTGCCAGTACAGCTTGGCCGACAGCGCCCCTGAGAACCGAGATTTTACTGCCTTCTGCGTACTCCCTCAAGTTCAGGCTTCTCTCAGGGCACAATACATCCGGATATCCCGGCTTTGTGAAAGGCTTCATCGTGATGCCCCAGTTTTTAAAGGTCTCGGATTCCGTAAGGATTTTTTGTGCCAGGTCTGCTGAAGCCCAAGTCGCCTTCGTCGCCTCTTTTCCTGTGCCTTCCGCAACTATAAATTCAATAGACTTCAGGTCAGAGCTTGCCACGAATGACAGTGAGTGGATGTGGGCCAATAATCACAAGATATTGCCTCTGTTGAGGATGTCGTGACTTCCTTTGGATGTAAAGTTTGGGGTGAACCATGTGGCATCCGAATCTTCCCCTTGGTTGGTTACGTCCCCAGATGCGTTGTCCGTGTTTAGTATTACTGACCGCTTCGCGCCACTTGTTGCATTTGCTGATGCCCGGTAACCCTCTCGGTTGTGCTCCCATGCTGAGGTTTGATCCCTTACACATACGGTTAAACCAGAGGTTTAACCGTATGTGTTAAATGCTGCGTATTTGAAATCAGGGCTGCAGGGGCAGTTGTTGTCATTATCTGGTCCGCCCGTAGATAAGTTGCCACGGTTGCTTCGTTGAAGGCTAGTATTTGGTTTCCAGTGAGTCCTAGATCTTGTCTTCCTGTTTTTTTACCCTTGGGCTTATAAAGGCTTTTGGGCTTCCCATGGATTTTTTGCAAGGCTGGGTGTTATGTGTTTGCCAGTTCCATAACCCAGGGTCAGCCGATGAGATGATGGACCCAGAGTGTTGGGGCAGAGCAGCTTGATTGCTTTGTGGATCTGCAAGAGAAAAATCGCCAGCAAGGGGTTTTGTTTTTCTAAGTTATTTACAGCACTGTTAGGACTTGTCAAGGTTTAATCACAGTACCTAAACATGAATTCAATCGGTGGCTGTTAGATTCAATTCAAATGAAACAGAAATCATAAGATGTTACCACACTAACATCCAGCTTTGGCAAAAGTGCTCAATGAAACAAGGAACCAGGGTTTATTGTCTAAAAGTTATTATTAAACTTCAAGGCAAAATATATAAATTTCTGTACAAAAACAATGAACAATCATAAAAAATAGGGTGCATACATGGATATAATGAGGATATTCAAGGTCTTGGTTGCTTTTCCTTGGACATATCCAGATTTAAGTCCAGACTGCTACGTCACAGTAGTTGGTTGGTTATAACTCAAAGTCAGAAGAAAATCAAAAGATGACTTGAGACAAACTAGGCAGAATTGGACTGAACAGGTCGACGTTTCGGTCTTATTATGGTTACTCTTAAGACCATCATCAGGACTACAAAGTGGTATATACAATTGATGACCCTTTTTTACAATAGAGACGGTGTCAATGAAAGGATCTGTAACAGATTAGAAGTTGAGAGAAGTCAGCGTTGGAACGTCCGTAGGGTACGATCAAAGCGATGTGTACCCTACGGACGTTCCAATGCTGACTTCTCTCAACTTCTAATCTGTTACAGCTGATCTTCAACTTAAAGTGGACTGACTGTCAGATCCCATCCACTGCTTCGCTTAACTCGTTGCAAGTGTATGCTTGGCACTACTGATTCATTTCTGTGCCTAACCTCATCGCCACTATTTTCAAGTACCGGTGCCACCAAGATCCTTTCATTGACACCGTCTCTATTGTAAAAAAGGGTCATCAATTGTATATACCACTTTGTAGTCCTGATGATGGTCTTAAGAGTAACCATAATAAGACCGAAACGTCGACCTGTTCAGTCCAATTCTGCCTAGTTTGTCTCAAGTCATCTTTTGATTTTCTTCTGACTTTGAGTTATAACCAACCAACTACTGTGACGTAGCAGTCTGGACTTAAATCTGGATATGTCCAAGGAAAAGCAACCAAGACCTTGAATATCCTCATTATATCCATGTATGCACCCTATTTTTTATGATTGTTCATTGTTTTTGTACAGAAATTTATATATTTTGCCTTGAAGTTTAATAATAACTTTTAGACAATAAACCCTGGTTCCTTGTTTCATTGAGCACTTTTGCCAAAGCTGGATGTTAGTGTGGTAACATCTTATGATTTCTGTTTCATTTGAATTGAATCTAACAGCCACCGATTGAATTCATGTTTAGGTACTGTGATTAAACCTTGACAAGTCCTAACAGTGCTGTAAATAACTTAGAAAAACAAAACCCCTTGCTGGCCATTTTTCTCTTGCAAATCTTGCCCAAGCCCGCAAGGGTATATTGGGTTGCTCACCTTTTTGTAAATTGCTTTGTGGATCAGCTGCTGTTATCGCAGAGTTTGTGTTTACTAGTTGGGCGTTATCTTCAGGTGTGCCGCTCATTTCATCGTGATCACGATTTGATGTT
Organism: Lissotriton vulgaris; assembly: GCF_964263255.1. Classification (NCBI taxonomy): domain Eukaryota; kingdom Metazoa; phylum Chordata; class Amphibia; order Caudata; family Salamandridae; genus Lissotriton; species Lissotriton vulgaris. Next base: position 279,481 of record NW_028252487.1, read on the forward strand.
GTTGCTTTCACCGGATTGTTCGTGTTTTGTTCTACTTAGTTATTTTGCCCGAAGAGTTGCCTAAAGCCTTCACGTTTCGAGCAAAGCTTATGTTTCCTCCCTTTGCGTTTTTTTGCTCTCCCCTGTTTGGCGTTTAATTTTTGATTTGTGTCAGCGTCATCTTTGGCACCCGCTGATAGAGAATTTATTGACTCCATTCTGTTCTCCCCTGTGTGCTGGATTAACTCTTCCGTCATAGGGTGATCATGGGCGCCAGTCATCGATGTTTTGCCATGCCGTTTGACAGCAGTGTCCTTGCTGAGGGTGGTGTCTGCTTCGGCCGACCCTGCTTGTGCAGTAGTCACTTTTCCCAATCCATTTAAATCAGGGGACCCCAGTACGTCAATGCTGATCTTCTGACTATGTTCGGCAGATCGTTTGAGACGACCGCATAAGTCTGACATTAAAGTCGGCAGGGTGGCCAGCTTGTCAATATTTGGGCCACATTCACACTCGATGCCGTTTCTCCTTTTGGTATCCTCAAGTTCGTCAAGTTTGCTCTGAAGAAGCGAGTTTAGCATGCCCAGCTTTCCATCTATTGCAACTACGAATACTGCCAGCGTGTCTAATAACGTTAGTTGGGCATCCCTCTGGGTTTTCCGCTTTTCGCTGTTGGCCGGTTGGGTTCCCTTGGTGACTGGGTCCGTTCAGTGTCTTCCTGCACCTTCCTGGATCTGTTCTGCATTGTGCCTGCCTGGGTTCTCTCATTTGTGTCACGTTCCCTTTCAGGGGGTCCTTACGTGACTGGGGTCCATGCCCACCTGTTTCTATTCTTGCAGGTGTGGTTGTGGTGTCCCTCATGTTTTTGGTTGTTCGGTGGGCGTGCTGGTTTTCTTTGCACCCTTTCCGTTCTTGTGGTTCTTGGCAGTCTGTTTGTTTGCGTCTGCTCCTGCTGCCCCATTCCTCTGGTGGTTTCGGCTCTCTTGCGGGTGGTGGTCTACCTTGCAGTGTTGCTGTGTTTATCGGACTGCGCCTCTCTCTCTGCTGTGGCTTTTTTTTGCTGGGTCACTGTGGTGGGGATGCCCTCTGTTTCTTCGGTGCCTCTCTCTGGGCTTTTTGCTCCCCTCTCCCCTTTTGGCTGTCTGTTGGGCAGTCTTGGTGTGTTTAGCCCGGCATTGCTGCTTTCTGTTCTGGGGCCTGTTTGCTGCTGCTTTTCGCCCCGTAGGGTCTGGTTCCGTGCTTTCTCTGTCCTTCTTCGGCCTTTGGTTCTGGCGTTTTTCTGGCGGCACATCGTGTCTCGGGGGTCCGGTTTTTCGGCCTTCCCGGTTCCTTTTTTGTCCCGGACTGGTTCTTCCTGCTCGTGTTTGCCTCTCTCTTGGGTGGTCCTTCCACACGTCTGCTCTGCTGGCTCTGCCCTCTTTCGGGGGCATCCCATTCTGCTCCGTTGGTTTCTTGTGAGTTTCCATGAAGCCGCTTGGCTTTGGTATGTGCTCACTTTGTTAGTCATGTGGCGAGGAAGACTAACGAGGAGGTAATGCCCCGGTTACTTACCGGTAATCTTCATTAATCCGAGTATAGTCTTCCTCGCCACATGAGTTCCCATCCCTCCCTCCCTGTCTGGCTATCGGCTTCATGTTTTTGCTTGGTGGTTTCAGGCTGAAGGGTTGGGCCGGCCCGCCTCTTATAGAGGTCAAAGGTGTAATGGGTCGGCCATATTGGGAAGGGATGGGAGGCATGGGAGGCTGACCTTTTTTTGCTTTGGAGGGTTCTGGTGTGGAGCTGAAGCTCACTTTGTTAGTCATGTGGTGAGGAAGACTATACTCGGAGTAATGAAGATTACCGGTAAGTAACCGGGGCATATTCTGCCTTGCATAGCCATGCCCAGCTTCGCACATCTTTCATAATCAGATCATAATAGATGAAACCCAAGTATCTTGCACCACACGTGTTCTACACCAGTTCATACAGCAGCATAAACCACTCAAACTAAGCATTCACAGCATTCATTAAGACTGTCCTCCAAATCCACTTGCACCCCATCAGTAATATTATCAACCGTCTGTTGCAATATCTCTCAATAAGAGCACTCCAATCATTCAATGAGCTCTCAATGCCGTCTCCACTGACAGACTGCTTCTATGGCTCACTGCCACCTACATTCCTTACATTGTTCATCCACAACACACTAGTCACACTAGTCACATACACAATCACTTACTTGCACCACCTTATTAGAACATCACTCACCAATTAAATGTGCTTGCCTTCACCTCCATCATGTAATCAACCTCAGCCATTTATACCTCACATCGTCATCCACTCACAGCACAATCACTATTTTATGTGGCAGTGCCAATCCATGCCCTGACTGCCACTTGCCCAAGAAATACTTTGAAGCTTCCTACTGACTGCAACTATCTCCATGCACCTCACCAAACATATCACTCAGATTGTCTTGTTTGTTAACTCCCTGACAACACATATCCAAAATGACTCAAAATAGGGTCATATAAGAGACAAGCTAGAACTATGATCATTCAAAACAGTATTTAATCAAACCATTCTCTATCAGCTATTGTTGCTACTCATAAGAGCTACAACAATCCCCAATCACTGCCTTTTAGGTTAACTCTGATTCACACCACCATTCAACTGAAGCATTCCGTCTGATCCCTCGCAATACCATGCTAATGGATTGTTAACAGATACTCAACCACAGTTTATCAAAGGCAAACATGTCTTTGTTCATTCACACTACCTTAGGCGGTGCATATACCTGCACTTGGAATCAGTTACTTACATATGCCTCCACACTACTGAATAGGAGTGACAGAACAAACTGGGAGAGTAGAGTGGACATAGGAATGAGGGTGCAGTAATAGGAGAATATAGGTGTTTACATTGCATGCGTTTACAACGCATGTGTGAGAAGATGGCCTGGCATATGATGTCCACTATTCTAGTGGGAATTGCACCAGTCCATACGACCCTTATTGATGGTAGGTTTGAAGTCAACCAAATAGAAAGCTATCCTAGTGGTAGCTGTGGAGAGCAGCCTTCAGGCTAAGACTTAGAGGGTTGTTAAGCAAGTTGTTTTACCAGTCTATAATCTCTTGAATGATCAAATGAAAGTGAACCACACAAGTTATATATCAAATATATATATGTATTTATTCTGAACACAACCCCTCTAGACTCTTTATGAGGTCAGAGGTAAAAGTACAATACAAGGAACCTAATTAGCATACGATAAGTTGCACAGTATACATTATGCCCTAAGGGCCTCACAAACCATATAATAAAATAGTTGTATAAGAACCACGTGAGGGATAGAAGTCAGGCCTTGGGCCTGTAGAACCGCTGGGGCAACCAGGAACAACCCAAGGTAGGGACACAGGAGACCGACGCGTGCAGTGTCTGAACACAGCCACAAATCACCATTGACTTTCTATGGAGAACAAACAAGTTACAATCTTAAAGATTAAGGACACTTAGAGGTGAACTACGATGGAACCCTTTTAGGCTTAGACACTTCGAGAGTCAAGACCCACGGGAGCATCGGATTACTCATGTTACCTCACCCACGGAAGCCGGGTGCATAGGTGTCTTTTGGTGTTGGGGTTGGTCGTCGATTCCAATGGAGAGCTGCGAAGAAGTGCTGCAGGCGGCCAGAGGAAAAGTGTCCGGGTGGATCAAAGGGTGAATCAGAGATGTGAAAAACCTGAAAGCAGAGGCGACAGAGTCTGGGTCACTAGCCAGTGACCAGGATGGCGACAGGAAGATGCCAGGCGATGTTGGGTGCTTTCAAGTGAAGTAGGTGAAGCTTGACTCTTCAGCCACGAGGACCAGGAGGTGTCTCCGATGACCAGGAGCTGGATTCGAGCTGTACCACAAAGGATGTCGAGTGCTGCAGCATCAGATTCTGGATTGGACCCAACAAGCCTTGGCAACAGCAACCCATTCAAGATAACAAGATTGGCTTTGGTGCAAACCAGCAAGGTCTGAGGGACTCACCCTTCGGAGGGGAGTCAGAGTACATCTGGAGCAACCAGGAAAGCTCAAGAAACAAGGATTATTCTTTGTGGGGGCCCACTAGCCAACAGACTAGGAAACGCAAGGGAGCCTCAAGCTGTGGTGAAGAAAGGGGACTCACGGGTCACTTGTGGAGTGCTGGCCTCTGTACTTCGATGCAAAAGGTGCTTGGGCAGGGGCTTCAAATACCCCAATGCACAACTTCAGGAAACTTCGGGAAGTAGGTGCAGTCACAAAAATGCAGGATGTCCAGGAGTTCTGGTCCCACGTCTCTCATGTCAGCTACAGGTCTCAGCTCTGCTGGGAACTCGTGCCAGCTTCAGAGATGTCTGAAAGTCCATGTCCTGTGTTGCAGATTCCTCGGGATCTGGCAGGAGCCTCAAAAATGCAGACTGGCAAAGATGCTTCTTTGGTGCCTGTTTGAACAGGGGGGTCACTCCTTGACCCCAAGGGAGATTCTTCAGTCTTTCAATCGAAATGAAATGTCAAAGGTCCAGTATTTTTTCTTCAGAGTTTTGTCCAGGATAATTTAAAGTCCTAGGGACTGGGTTCCTAATCTTATACTAAGTTTAGGGGTTGGGCTAACTCTAAGGTCCCACCTGTGGGTGGACCTGGGGAGGGGGTGAATACACCCCTTCCCCTTTGCCCAGTTTTGCTCCAGAGCTAGAACTGAGTGCTCCAGCAATCGGTTTGAACTTGGAAATGCATGGAGCATCTTTTGTGCCCCAGGCAGTGTCTGATAAGCATTCATTGAATGCAACCCACCCTGCCTCAATGCACTAAAGCCTGTCTGGGGAGGTGATGGCACCTCCCTGGACAGGAAACCTATTCTCCAGGTCTCCCCTGCCGGAGTTTTGTCCATCAGCAGGAGGTCAGACTCTTGATTGTGGCAGCAGCAACCATTTCGTGATGCTTGGGCTCTGTTTAACTTTAACCGGGTATACCAATGTGTACATGTCTTTTACATCTAGAAGGGTGGAATGCTACCCCCGCTGCCAGAATTGGCGGGGGTAGTATTCCAAATCAGTTTACACCTTACACGACATGTTTTGATAAAGTCAAACCAAAGTTAGCATTTAACCGCGGGGTTCATAATGCACTTAAGAGTATATGGTATGGCTATATCATAGAACAGCTTTAAGGAGATATTTACGAAAGCTGCAGAGGGGCTCAGCTCATGCTAGGGTACCCTCTCACACAAAACCAAGCACTCTGCCTTCAGGATTGTCAAGGCCTGCCATAGGAGTGACTTATAGGTTAATATGTGTCTATAAGTAAGGATAGATATAGGAATACTATATCTAAGTAAGGGGTGCTTACACCAACTTATCCAGGCTGCAATACCAGACCTGTGGTGTCATTTTAGAAGGCTAACCAGGGGTGGCACAATACATGCTTCAGCCCCTGGCAGGCCTTTGTGGTCCCTATGCCCTGGGTACCTAACGTCCCATAAACAGGGACTCATAAGGCTGACCCAGTAACCAATCTGGTATGTACCTAAAGTACATGGTATCAATTTAGAGAGAGAACAGCTAGGCTGTGGTCCTGATTAGCAGGGTCACAGCCATACTAAAATCGAAAAACCAGTGAAACACAGCAAAAATTGGGGGAAACCATAGGAAGCAGACCCTACTCTACTACAGCATGCGACTATAACACAGTCGTTACAATGACTGTGTTGTTACATCGCAATGTGTTGTTACCACAAATGGCTGTAGGGTGCGCGCTGGACTTAGGAATAGTATAATTTACTATACCAACTCCAGTGTGTGCAACAGTAGTGAAGGTGTTGGAGTAGTAAATTATATTATTCCTTCGTTTAGAGCACCCCTACAGCTTGTCATTGTAACGACTTGCGTTGTAATGGTACTGCGATGTAACAACACGGTCATTGTAATGACTGCGTTGTAATCGCATGCGTTGTAACGCATACAATGTGATGGCTGTTTCCTGTAATAGGATTGTGGATTTAGTGGTTCTCTGGTTCAACACTCCATTACTATAAAGTTATAGAAGAAAAATGGCAATCATAGAATCCCTTGATGTACTACTCATGGAATCATCTTGAAATTACAAACTTATTTTACACTCAGCAGGCCACCAGTTCCTGCATCCATTTACCGTGCACAACAAAAGTTGTGACTAGCCAGTGTTGTGCTTCAGTGATGCAATATTGACTGCTCTTCCATCCAATCATAGATCATTTCTACAGGATGGGCAGCAGAGACAGCACAATTGTTATTGAGTTGCTAGAAGCCAATCAGAAGGGTATAACAATTGCACAGTCTCATATGTCAGCATATGTGATTGGCTGCCATCTACTAATCAAAACAGCTTGCTTTTAGGCCATTCAGATTGGCTCCAGGGAACCTATTTGGAATAATAATGGAAAGCCCATGCCTTCTGGGGCACTTTGAGATATAGGGTAGTACAGACAGCCAGAGTGCTGTCCCTATATTGAGGCTGACTAGTTTGCCTGTGAAGCGGGTGTAGATGTTTTTTGTGTTAAATACCCAGGACCAATCTGCAAGCAAACTTTAAAAAAGGTGGATTTGGTACTTTTCAAATTAAGCAAAAATGTTTACTAACTTTAATGACTAGTACTAAGGAGATACCTGTGAGTAATACAACATCAACCTGAAGTCATTTAGGTCATTCTGGGGTAACAAAACCCTATCTTAAAGTTCTTATGGGATCATTAAAAAGTATTAACCCCATTCTGAAGATAGCATAATATCATCCTGAAATAATTCAGTCTTATCCTGAAGTCATCATGGGAACATCCTGGAGTAATACAGTATGACCCTGAAGTCATCATGGAATCATCAGAGAGTAGTAAAAGTTCATCACATATTTTCCATTGAAGTCATTATAACACCATCCTGGAGTAGTTTTTGTGATGGCCCTAGAGTCATCTCATTTAAATATTTCTCCCAGTGCACATACTTCAGGATGGTTTGGGATGCATTCACAAGATACTTAAAGGAATAGCCCAGCTGAAGTAATCAGATTTCTTCAGAATGACTCCAGGAAGATCTTCCTTTTTAACATGGGTTAATGGTCGACTCCGTTTTGATTATTTAAAAAGATAGAATCATCATCAAGACTCCATTGAAACAAGACAAGAGCCAGAGGGGTAACTACAAAGAAGTGGGCCAAGATAGGAGAAACAGTACAGATTGGGGAAACATAAATATGAATTGCATTATATACAGGCACATTATATACAGTATATTACAATCCCCTAGGGTCACTTATTCAAAATGATGGTAATTATGACTTCTATAAAAGGAGGCGCCAATACAAGGCCCATTGACTCTCTGAAATCAGACCATATTTGTGTGTATATGCTAGTGCATTAGCCCAGAGATAAAAGGGAAAACAGTTGTCTAACTCAGAAAGTTATATAATGTCTGGTCAGATCTGATGCTTGTGGGTTGTGGTGCTGGTTGGACGTCGACATGGTTAGAGTGGGGATACAGTCAAAATAAATATATTTTGTAAAGAAATAAAATTGGTTATAAAATCACATAATTCAGAAGTACATGTGTTTTTTTGGGCGTCATTTTGATTTCTTGCATTAAATGTTAGTCTCATCTGAGAAGAGGGACCAATTGAGTAAATAAGTTGGACGCCTTTTATAAGCTGACAGGTGGCAGAACCACTGTTCGCTTAATGATTCTTAATCTCCAGCAGATTCATCAGCAATTTTTTTGACTTATTGACTGGTTCCATCTACTTTGACAAGGAGGTAATGACGCTTATTCAAAAAAGCAGAAGAGCACCAGAGTTAACTTGTTAATGCTGTAATGTGCTATGCGCCCTTGTGACATGCTACATTTATTGAACATTGTCAGAAGTTTCTACACTGTAGATTTCTCAGCACGCTGTCTCATCGGACAAAAATCCAGTATCTTTTGACTAGTAACATATAATTGAAAATCTTGTTGCCAGACTAATTACCATTGTGGACTTGAGTTACTATTATGTAACAAATCATTCGTAGTCATGAAGATTAACGCTGTGATGGTGTCCCATTTAGCAAACTCTGAATTTTATGTATATGTGCGATGCGTCTGGCATTATGAGAGTGAACTCTTTAATCCATTGATTTCTTTCTTATGGCTCTCTGAATTTTTGTTGGTAATTATTTGAGACTATCTTCGGGCACAATTTCTTCTGGTGAGAGTGTTCATTCATTTTTGTTATGATTACGAGTTATTGCATAGAGGTTCCATATTCTGGCTGGTAGCTTTGTGGTATGTACTTGGTGATGCATCATTATAACATTTACTAGCCACATATATATATAACTGAAAGAACACCAATTGACTGATACCTGTGTATATGTCTTAAAGGTTTTGTGAATTCCAGCGATCTCTTTCCTACCCAATTAACCTGTCAAAAACCAGTAGTGCAGGTGGATAAAGGGAATCATCAGCTACCTCTGTTAACACAGGGAATTATAGGAAGGAACGCAGGAATACATTTCCCCAATAATTCTAGTTGGAGTGTCCTCAAATATACAGGATCTGCAATAGAAATAGATACCACTGCCGGGCAGTCAAGAAAAGGCAGTGAACAACTTCAGAGGATTGAAACACTGCTGTTTTACCTCCTATTCCCCAATCCCCTGTTGGATTGGAGTTGCCTTGACTCATTTGCATCAGGCGTCTTTAGCCAGATGGTGGAGTCGAAATCTGTCATCGTGCTCTCCAGCTCACTCCTGCAGAAACCTCAGGTGAGATCCTGACACATACAGCTATTTTTTCATTATTATTCTAAGCACCAACCACACTAATTAAATAATACGAATGATTTCCACTTCATACAAATACATTTCAATCAAAGGATTTCACATAAAAAATATAAAAATAATACAATTAAATAATCACACTCCAATGTAAACCATTTTTAAGAACGTTTTGGACACCTGTCCTAGGCTAAATTACCCTGATACACATTTTTTTCTTATCCTTACACCAAATATGTCCGCCTGGATTATTTTTTGGTCTCACCCAGTCTTTTGTGGGAGGCGCAAATAGAAAAACTCCCAACCGTCCTTTCAGATCACAATCCTTTTGTTCTAAAGTGTTGGATGATTGTCACAGTTAAGCAACATCGAACAAGGACATTTGATAGGGTACTACTTCCCAATCCAAGACATCAGGGTGTCAATGCATGAGGGAAATGGATTATCATTAGAGACTCTGGATTATCATTCATTTCAAGACTCATCCAGCTTCTGGAACAGAACTGCTTGACAAAAGGTCCACTCATTTTTTGGCTTATAGAACTGGTAAGCAAGGAATCATTAATTCCTAAATAATAGATTATACAGTAATGAAATCTGAGGGGTAAGTCACACTAAAACATACAGTGCTGAAAAGGAGTAACACAAACTTCTTGGGACGAGGGCAGGTGCGAAGTGCACACATGAAGAAAGATCATGCAACTTACAATATTGCCAAAGAGTGAATGGAGAGTTCAGCTCTTATGCTGAATATCTCTGCAGAATCCTAAAGCTAGATTGTCCATTGTAAATTCCATATATTTTTGGTGACATCACTTTGGTTGACGATTAGTGATGCTCTTAGAGTGAGTGTGTCTGGAATTGCAGTGTATTCACCATTGGATGGCTATCATAATCACCAGTGACCCCCTGTTCTCCCCTATGGTGACTCTAGTGAAACCAGATCATCAAAAGTTGATGTTCCGTGAACGACTCACTGCGCATAATAACCTGAGGCTGATCAAACTGCTCCCAACCAAAACACTGACTTCTCTCACAAGTGAGTTCTGGCACTGTTGCAAAATACAATACTTTCATGTACTGATCCTTCCTTGTTTCTTACCGATTCGTACCAAATGTGTTGATGATCTCTCTCTTCATTGATTCATTCACCGAAGCATCACGAAAAACCTCATCCCTATTATCCACGATTTAGGCATCAGATGGAGACTCAGGTGGAACATGCATTTGTGATGCCTCTGGTATTTCTTCTTCCTTTGCTTAATTACTATTTCTGATATTTCCTGAAGTATTCCAGCAGCTCTGTTACATTTACCACTGGTAGAAAGAAACCTACTTTCTTACCTGCCATTCAAGTGCTAGGATGACCCCTTACTGTTTTCTATTTCTTGCCTTTCTCTTAGCCTCCAATGATCACTCATGCTAGACTATTTTTAGGACCTATTTTACATGCAACAAAACTGTTGCAAAAACCTTGCCAGCTGCCCCACTTGAGCTCTAAGTGCCACCTCCATGATCATCAGCAAGTACAAATATACAATATCATTCATCTGGTCTGAGAAATACAACTCCTGTTTTAGTCTTTGCACCTTTACAGTATGGAAGGATATTTTCCTTGGGAAATCTTATGATATCCTCCTTTTCCCAAAAATGTATTTAACTCATGACAATTCTTAACCAGGAGATTGTATGGGTTATGTATGCAGTTAGTAACCCCCAGATTCACCTCCATGTTATAATGAATTTGGCCTGATACAAGTACCGTTGCTACTTATCGCACCAGGTAAATAACAATACCCTCAGTTTTGTTATTTAATTGGTGTGATAAATAGCACCTATTACTAGTTATTGGGGAATAACATGCCAATTTTGGTGTTTAGCACACCAGAATCTGCATTTGACAGTAAATACAGTATATATTACTCCTGTTAAATTTGTGCAGGTTTGACCTGCCGAAATGTAATTAATGGTGGGTTATTTAACAAATCTGATAATTATTGGAATGGTTAAATACAACCAAACTTGCAATTCCGTCCCATGCGTAAACCGCGGTTTTTGCTTGGGATGGAATTAACAACCCAACTTGTAATCAAGGCCTTCGTTTTTTATAGAGCTTTGTAATTTATCACTTAGATAATTTTCGGTTATCAATGTATTAAACATTGTGACATTTTTTATAATTTTCCCACACAGTATTTTCCAAAATATTACTAGTTAAGTCATAATCACATTGGTTCTTATTTTCCTGGGCCTCCTTTCGCACCACATACACCATTTAGGGACTGTTCTCACTTGCTCTTAAGATGATAATATTTCTGTAGCTGTTTCACTGCTCTTGCTGCAACTTTTCCGAAACAAACATGCATTTTAAAACTGTCGTAGTGTCCAAATACTTTAAAGATTTGCATCGGCCTTGCGCAAGACCAACACAATTCCCAAGTTAGATTTATTAAGCCATGCAAGACAAATCGCTGCGTTGCATTATTCTGCCTCGGGAAACAACCTTTACAACGCAACTTTTACAATGCACCACCATTACAACAAAACTTTTACAACGCAACATCCATTACAACGCATGCCATTACAAAGCAACCATTACAACGCATGCCCCTACAACACATACCACTACAACACATATCATTACAACACAGTCATTACAACACATACCATTACAACGCATACCATCACAACGCATAGTACCCTTACCCTATCCAACACTTACCCTACTGTTGCACCCCCTGGAGTTAGAATAGCAATTCTTACCCCTACACTATCCAACACTTACCCTACTGTTGCACCCCCTGGAGTTAGAATAGTAATTTTATCCCTACACTATCCAACACTTACCCTACTGTTGCACCCCCCTGGAGTTAGAATAGTAATTTTTACCCCTACACTATCCAATACTTACCATACATGCAATGTAATGGTATGCGTTGTAATGGTATGCGTTGTAAAGGTAGTATGCGTTGTAATGGAATCCGTTGTAAAGGTAGATTTTAAAAATTCGTTGTAACGGCATGCGTTGTAATGGAATGCGTTGTAATGGATGTTGCGTTGTAAAAAATGCATTGTAAAGGTATGCGTTGTAAAAGTATGCATTGTAACGTCATACATTCCTCTGCTTAAGGGAGGCATTCCATGGGTGGAGCATGGGTGTTTCACACATATCCATGCATGGATTTTGGCGCATTCCCTGATTTACCATTACTGGTAGACCTGGGAATGCGTCAAAATTCAACTCATCCCAAGGTGAGGCATAACAATGGGAAATATCTTTATTTCTCCTTGTTTTCCCTATTTATCTGTGTGCTGCATTCTGCAGAGAATGCCTCCGGCAATTGTTTTTGTTAAGGAAGGTGTCCCTTCTTGCACAAAAACAATCCTGCCTGCAAAGCAGGCACCCTTGCACAAGGATGCCTGCGTTAGTTCTAGGCTGCACATTGTGCACCAGTGCAGGGAAAAGATAGGAATGTGCCATATAATGTTAAATATGGAAATATGGCGCATTCCTGCCCTTTCCCTCTCAAGCACCACAGCAAGGTGGCTTGCAGCGCTGCACTTTGTGATTTTGATAAGTATGTCTCACAAGGTGCAAATGAGGTCCAGGCAAAAAAGATCCCTTGTTGCCCCATCATTGTTCTGTTTCCCTTCTGTGTTTCATTCCTTGGACAAGTAACGAGGTCACCTTCACATAAGATTTGATTTTTATATTAAATTACTGTTCAGTTATTATTGCAGTTGAAAACTAGTCCTGCTTGCTATAAACTACTTATCTAAGGCAGTTGTGAGGTTTGGAGCAGTACTTGCTTCTACATTTTCACATGATCTTGTGGGGCTTTAGGATGGTGATTGGGCGAGCAGCCTTGCTAGCTCTGACCTGAAGTATCCCTCCATTATCCTCTCTCCAATAGCCTGACAAAGGCTGCTGCGCATACACAGCACCTGAAGGGGAATCTCTGCAAATTCTCTGAACCCATGGGAAGACAGCCATATTAGCCTGTGGCCCAAATTACCATAGTAATCATCATGATCTTCTGGCAAGGGAATCCCCAGGATTTCTCTGTTGGTACATTGTGTTTGTGCACCCAGAGGAAGGTGATTCAAAGGATTGTGATGGTGCTTTGTATTTCCATGGCTCTGGGAAATCCTTATATTTCTCCTCACACACCTACACATGGACAACAGTGCGAGAAATTCCTCAGGGCATGAGGTCTTGGGCAGGTATGGGTTCTACCTGGCACCCCTCCAGGGCATGTACCACTGTGCAAAGCACTGTACGTTCCTGCCAAGGCCTGGCCACCCTTTTATCAAGTGAAATAACCTATTGGTTGTGGAAAGAAAGTGGAAAAAAGTGGTGCTGGGAATAGCTGCTGGGAATATGAGAGTTTCTCTACATGCTTAAATAATGATTCTAGTGTAGAATTCAGGCGCGCCTTGTTCTCCACTAACAAAATACAAGTCTGGACAAAAATATGATAACATTGTATGATTTCTCTTGCAGCTTAACCAATGGAAAATAGTGGTAAATACTTTTCAATATAGCTTCAACGATGTAAGAGTTTTAGCAAAAATATATTGCTGTGTAAAAAGGCATTCGATATTTGTTTTTTTTTTTAAATTGGCATTTTAACGCATTGTTGTTTTTTTTTTTTTAAAATGTGTTTGTTTTAATTTTAGAGTCTGGGCATCCCATTTATATGTATGAATTTCAGCATCGACCGAGTATCTATAAGGATACTAGACCATACTTTGTGAAAGCAGATCACGGGGATGAAGTTGGATTTGTCTTTGGAGGACCTTTCTTGAATAATGATGTTCGCCTTATTGGTAAGACATAAACTACCACATTTTGTCGCTCATTGGCAGGTATTACTGATATGTATCACAACTAACAAAAACAGACTGTAATTGTGCAAGTGCATTTTGGGTCTATCGTTCTGCAAGTGGCTAGAAATATTCATGAAATTACATCTTTCGTGCAAATGGAACTAAGCTACACCTGACTGAAGAGACCCAAATACGCTGAAGCCGGTCCTGCTCAGAGGGAGCCTGTCGTCTTCTCAAGCTGGACTGTTCTTATTGGAGCAGGGTCAAGACTGATTTGGGTATGGCTGGTTCCTTTCTGAGGTGGCATGGTGGACAAGAGAACAATGGACTGGGATATGACCCAGAGTAACTACCGCTGGTTGAGAGTAACTCAAGCATTCCACCCATCACTCGTTTGTGTACCTCAAAGGAAGCAAAACAGCCAATTTCTTTTAAAGTAGTCACTCACTCTCTCCCTCAGTGAATACGATCAGAAGGTAGACCTGGAACAAATATAATTCTGTGTTCAGCACCCATCTCTGTTCCCGATCACTGTAAGGAACTGCTATGATCAATGATGTAATACTCAGAAGATTCTATAGGACCATGGCTCCACCATGGGCTTGGTACTGAGCAGCGAAATAAGGTTATGGTCAGCTGTTACCCAATGTTAATAAATTTTAAAATTGACATTTAATTATTTAATGTTTCAGTTGTCGGTTAAATTCAGAACTATTTATGACTATTATTCTATAAAATTAATTATTACACGTTTCGCTGTGCATTATGCAGTAGTTGTTTGTCATTGACGGGAGCTATTACAGCATAAATGACAAAACTCTTGAACAACTCCTTTGGAAACGCATTGTAGTATCTAGAGTGCACATACAATTACAGAATATATATAGGAAGCAGTACTATATTCACCTAAATATAAGTACCTATTGGACTTAAAACCCATTAATTAAAAACCGAATTTAACTTACCAGAAGCATACCTTATGTAGAATAGATTCGTAATTTCAGATTGATTCAAAGGTAGAGTTCCCAAAGTAAATGGTCACTGGAACCAATACAGTATCTGAGATTGTCTAAAAAGCTGATTCTCCTATGAGAAGTGTTGCTCAATGATTAGAGCGGCAGACCCTGATGCAGAGGTCTAGCCCGGGACCAGGGTTCAATTCCCCGCCTCGGCGGGTCTTGGGCTCAAAAATTCCACTGACCTGATAATTCTTGCCTCGGTGCCTATCCCAATCATGGAGTCCCACTCTGCAACTCTGGGCAATAGCTTGCTTAATCTCCACAACGGCCCCCGCAACGCTAAGGATGCCTGGCCTCCACCTTGGGGGTGCCCAGGAGGGGACGCCTCACAGGGAAAGTCAGGATGGGTTCCACAGCGGTATTCGTACAAGCGCCTTGAGACCCTTGCGGGTGAGTAGTGCGCTATACAAGTATCAATTTACATTTACATGAACTAAATGGAATTCAACAAAAATACACAACTATAGATCCACGTTTGGAGTTTGTCTTTCAGCCACGGTGTGAAAATAAGAGACAACAAACACTATTAGCAATTTAGAAAATATCATAAGGGACAGGGTATTTATCAGTATATATCATCAACTACTACGCATAGTTAAACCTCAAGGTCCGTGGGAAGTTTTTCAGACAATGAAATACAGCTGATGTTACTGGGCTAAGATTATAAAACCATGTACAATCCTTACCCACCAGACCCTCAGGGTAGCAAAGTTAAACAGTCAAAAGTATAGTTAAGGTGGTGGTTATAGACCAAGAGTAGCTGGCACGGATAAGAGCGGAGGGGCAGGGCGAGGGAGGAAGTTGACAGACAACGGGACAGGTAAAATGTACAAAAATAAATAAATAAATCCTTTTACTTGTGCTTGCCGCATTGGCAATGCGGCGAGCACAAGGTAAGTGGTTTATTTATTTTTTAATTAATTTTACCTATACCATTGACTTCCCCCTCCCTGCCTAACCACTCTTAACTATGCCAGGGGTGCCTGTTAGAGACTGAGGACTCAAATGAATATCCAATGTCAGTCAATGCATCAGTGTCAACACAATGCTTTTACTTATAAAATAAAAATACTTTACTTCTAACACAAAAAACAATACTGTACATAATCATAAGAGGGTACTTCATTTGGTGTACCAATATCTCAGGTAAACGTTATTGTGGTTTGGGAGTTTTTCCTCGGACAAGGCTCGCCAACATTATGCTGCCAAGCGCAATCAAGAATTTGTGTCCCCTTTCGCGAATTTCAACCACTAGTACTCCTTCTGGTGAGATTTCTCAACACGGCGGTCACAGCAGGTCAATACCACTTGCGTTGAGAAAATCTACTCCATTGGCAGAAAAAAGCAGCACCCTCTGTGGTGCTACATTGTACTGTTTGCGCTATATCGGTGTGGAACAAGCTCTCGGAGTGCCAAAATTCCACAGCTCTCGGTACTCCACGGAATCGCGTGGAGTTTTTAAATAACTCCACAGAACCCCGTTTAGTGAAACTCCTCAAGTTCCACCCACCCCAAATTGCGTCCCACTACGATTCGGAATTTAGGTGAACCAAACTATTTGTATATAGGTCAGGTTGCAAAATTCCAAACTGCTTGCAAAAATATTGGTCACAATTCGCAACCAGTAATTAGCAACCAGCGTTTTGTACATACGGACTTAGATTGCAGGGCAATGCTTAGGCACATTCGGGAATCACAAAGCCACGCAAGGCCTGATTTGCATGGCCTTTTATGGAAATGTAAGGAAATGTAAGGCAACGCAGCTGCTTGAGTGGCACTTGGTTATATTTTTTAGGGGTAGGCGTTCCATGGGTGGAGCATGAGTGTTCCTGTGAATCCACCCATGGATTAGATGCAATTCCAGATCAACTAAGGTTTGTAAAGCTAGGATTGTTTAAAATCAGTATGCGTACCACAGAAAGCCGTAATGAGGAGAAAAATGTTAATTTCTCCTCCTTACTTGTATCTTTCTATATGTAATGAAGTCTGCGTCACACATAGAAAGAGGAATAAGCCTCCTTTGTGCAGGAAAGTATCTCTTCCTGCGCAAAAACAATCCTGCCCAAACCGCGTCATGCTGCAAGGGTGCCTGCATTGACGGTAGGCAGCCACGAGTGTGGCAGTGAAGGGAGAGCACTTAAGACCGCCATATTGCACTTTTCAGCTCTCTTTTGTTCACGCAGTGTAACACAGCAACTTTGCTTGCTGCCCCGCATTGCGTAAACATTTGATAAATATGCCCCATGTTCCATACTTCTTCAGCAACTCCAGACTTAAACCTAGCAGTAAACCATTCAACCACTCCTATTTGCAATTGCGGTGTCAAACTATGGCATATGAAAGGCATGCATGAGCCAATCAAGGAATGTGATTGTGGGCTAAACTTATATAACCAATATTATCAATGACTGATGTGACCTAATAAACTTTAATACTAATGAACTTTATGAACTTTAATGCTTTTGTTGGCAGGAGGTTTCTTTCTAATATTGTTCC
This sequence comes from Lissotriton vulgaris, assembly GCF_964263255.1. Taxonomy (NCBI): domain Eukaryota; kingdom Metazoa; phylum Chordata; class Amphibia; order Caudata; family Salamandridae; genus Lissotriton; species Lissotriton vulgaris. Next base: position 296,590 of record NW_028252487.1, read on the forward strand.
CCTTCATAATCAGTACTGCTTAGAGTAATCTATTTTTCTGTACCTATCGAGCACTGGTGTATTTTAATTTGTTTAAAACCCAACAACGCCCGTTTCTCAATTTATGAACATATTTCCATCTAGGTGATGTTACTGCTGAAGAGGAACAGCTTAGCAGAACAGTAATGAAGTATTGGGCCAACTTTGCACGAAGCGGGTAAAACATTTGCTCTATGTTTTTTTTCTTCACATATCACAGTGACTAATTGAGAAGCTAATACCAGCTTAATTATTTTTTCCCAGAAATCCCAATGGCGATGGCTTACCTGAATGGCCTGTCTATGACCTCGATGAACAGTACCTGGAGATAAATTTGCAGCAGAAAATGGGAAAACAATTCAAAGATCACAAAATGAAATTCTGGACTGAGACTTTCCAGGAACAAATTAATGCAATCATTGCAGAAAAGCAGGATCACACAGAGCTGTAACCTACAAAACCTAATTTGTTTAAAAGTGTGATACAGGGTATTTTAAACAATGCAATATTTGTCTTCTCTACTTGGAAATATTGTGGCTTAATTATACAGAACATACCTGAAACTTTTATACATTTTCATTCAAATGAGTTATGTTATAGTGGTTATGAGGCAGATTTTGTATCCTTCAAACCTTGGTTTTATTCCTGGCTTCCTTACTTGACCAAGAACTGTGCGAGTATGGGCACGTCTGCCTGTACGCCCTTCTTACTATGTCAAGGCCAGATATACCTTCTATTGTCTAACACTGTCCCAATTACATGACCCACCCCTGCTTACTGTCATATCTTGGTTTATCGGATTTGTTTCCTAGACTGCGCAGCACCGCAGGCGCGAGATGTTATTGACACAATAAAACAAGTTATTTTTAATAACCGCTGTACTGCTCCTTGTGGCTAGATCCGTGCTATATCAGAAACCTAAAAAAAGGATTCAATCCTGTTTTTGGCTGTGTTCATCAAAAATTAGTGTGTGCAGGTGTAGGGGACCGCCACTATCTATCAATTATTATCACTGCAAAAGTGACAGGTGACTAGTCCCTCTGGTAGATGTTCCATCTGTTCTGTACCCCAAAAGTCTACCCATTTCGCTTTCTTCACTTCTTTTCCGGACCTCTCATTCAAGTGAGCAGAGCCATTTCTGGAAATCCCTTCAATTAGGGTAACATTTTGAGGGAGTCTGAATTACACCCAGATGGCTGCGCATTTTGAACATTTCACACCGTTCTGATGCTGCCAATTTGGGGAGTTTGCACCCCATCAGAACTAAGCTATTTTGGTAAAGCCTGAATTTTGCTGCTAAAACGTTTAAATGTCTGGTTAAACATGAGAGCACTCACCACTCATATTTAGATCCACAGAAGACTACTTTCAAGCGACCAGTTGTTTCAGGTTATGCCCTTAAAGTTTATACCCAGACCTTAGAGAGAAATAAATTACCATAACCTCTACATACTTTAAAAAAGTGAACCCAAAAAGATTTTGGAAACTGAAGGAACTTTGGTCCTAGAGTGTGTGGATTAACATTTCTGAAGCTTCTCGAGTGTAAAGCTCGGTGGGCCTTGTTCAGACACATCTAGCAGCGCAGCATCAAGGCATATGCCCTATTTAAGCTCCAGAACTGAGAGAGCATAGAGAGATGGGGGAGGGTCACTTTTTAGCGCCTAATGCATCATCATAGTTTTAAGATCTGAGCGCCCCCACACTCCGCCGCTATGGCACCTCTGGAAGTAGGGGTCCCTCAGGGGTCTATTCTTAGCCCCTTGCTCTTTAACATCTTTCTGGCCCCCCTTGCAGAGGTGGCGGAGTCTTTCGGCGCTCAGATCGTGTCATACGCTGACGACACCCAGCTCTTCTTCACATATGACAAGAATGAGGTGTTTGACGGAGCTCGCATCAGAAGCTGTCTAGAGGCAGTATTTGGTTGGTTCAGAGGACACGGCTTAAAATGCAACTCCGACAAGTCGGAGCTGCTTTTCTTTGGCTGTGCCACTGAACCAAATTGGAAAAGCTGGTGGCCGCAAGACTTGTTTCCACTTGCAAATGCAAGTGTCAAGGCAAAAAATCTAGGAATCATTGTCGACAATGATTTAACCTTTGGGCCTCAAATATCCTGTCTCTCGGGGAAATGTTTCGGGATCCTTCGGATGCTCAGACAATTTCTCCCCTTGATCTCAATTAATCATCGAAGGGTCATTGTTCAAGCACTTGTTGGGTCTAGATTAGACTACGCAAATGCCCTCTACCTAGGCCTCCCCAAATACCTTGTGAGGAGACTTCAAGTAGTCCAAAACTCAGCTGCCGGGGCTATCTACGGGCTCCCCAGACGCGCTAGTGCCTCAGACTTGTTAAAGGAACTGCACTGGCTTCCTATAGCCAAGAGGGTCCTTTTCAAAAGTCTGACGCTGACTTTCAAAGCCCTTCATGATATTGGCCCTAGCTACATCAGGAAACGTCTTGTTTCCTACAAGCCTAACAGGGCCTTACGGTCCGCCTCTCTGTCTAAAATGGTTGTTCCGACCATTAAACGCGCCAGACAAGGCGGCCGCTCTTTTCACCACTTGGCTCCTCGTGCCTGGAATGAGCTTCCCCTTTCTCCTAGACAGATCCCTAGCCTTATGTCTTTCAGAAAGGCTTTAAAAACTTGGCTTTTCACCAGATAGGCCCCCGCCTTTCCTTATGGTTTGCAGTTATGTTGCCACCCCCGAAGGACTTCTTCGCCAAAGCGCCGGGACACTCCTTCTGGAGTAGCTGTTGCGCTATAGAAGAATCTGATAACATAACATAACATAACATAACATAAGATAGCAAGATCAAGGTGATTAGTTCTACTAGGGTCTCTGTCTAAAAAACTGTTTAAAAGAGGTACAGCACAAACTCTCCTAAATTGATGTAGTTGAGCTAGGGTGTAAGTCACCAAGAAGGTAGTCTCATGGTGGAGTATCCCATGCAGCATTTTTTTTAAATGTAGCCAAGAACACTAAACGTTAGTGACATGACAGACACCATCAAAGGATACAGCCATGACATCTGGAGAAGTGTGGCTCAGGGGTTAGAGGCGGCAGACCCGGAAGCTGAGATCGGCCCTGGACCAGGGTTCAAATCCCCGCCTCGGCGGGTCTTGGGCTCAAAAATTCCACGGACTCGATAATTCTCGCTCCGGTGCCTTCTTGACTCACGGGTTCACACTCTGCGACTCTGGGCAATAGCTTGCTTAATCTCCACAACGGCCCCTCGCGGCGGGATGCCTGGCTTTCACCTTGTGGATACCCTGCCGGGGTTATCTCACAGGGGAATACCAGGACGGGTTCCCTAAGCAAGCGCCGGGAAACCCTTTGTGGGTAGCTGTGCGCTATATAAGCTCAAATACATTTACAATTTACATTTACATCTAATAAGTAATCCCTGAAATAACCTAATGAATTGTCATGTCTCTTATTTTGCTTTCAATATTTAAAAAGCTATATTGTGTCCAGGTCGATGATGAGAAGTAAAGAGTTACGGGGCATCATGGAGGAAGGGAGGACATGGTAAGAGAAGGGGATCTGCCATGATATAAGAGAGACTTCAGGGGAAACCCAATATATATTTTCCGAGACTACGCCAAGACCATACAGTGCCAGACAATAAAAACAATGTACACAGTGGCAATGCGACAAATGATTGTCTGGGAGCAAACCACAAAATACAATATCATACTATGTGATACAATATGATAGCCCCAACCAATGATTCTCAGATGGGGATGACATCTGTAGGGATAAGGAAGGAGAATAATTGTCACTCACCAAAAGGTCACAATGCTGCCTCAAATATGTGTAATTTATTATTAAGATTATATCTGGTACGTTTCTGACTAGCAATTTTGAGTATTTCGACCAACCACTCATTGCCCGTATGTGTTGTGGGCTGGTGCCAGTGGTGATGTATGAATAGTTTAGCTACTGGTGCTCATGGGTTGCTCAGTCTGGCAAGTCAGTAATTTAATGTAGAATGGCTAGCTGGAAGGAAGATGGGATCGACAAAGAGCTGTGATGCCAGATGTAATTCTAGACCATTGTCCAATAACCTGATAGTGCTGGACATGGCCAGAGGATATGATGGAGGATACAGCCATCACTATCGCATTTCCAGCAACGATTATGAGGTAGAAGCTTAGCCCTTTTGAGTTTCCTAGGCAACCAGTACCAGTCATTAAAACTTTTTAAATACAACCTTGTTGGTCTGTATTCCTTGATGACCCTATTGAGGTCCATAAGTAGATTTATCCAATCCTTTGGCATGTTCACCCCACCCAATATGTCTGCAAGAGATAGATTGGTGATGGAGGAGCTGAAATTAAATGCTTTAATGAGTAAATCATATAAATCAGAGACCACTCCCCTACATTGACCCAATGCATGAAAGTAATAGAGGACGAGTGACTGTGGGAGTTCCAGAGGAGCCGTATTGCAAGTGGCACACAGCGTATTAATTGCCGGAAGCACCATTGATCCGTCATCAGGAGACCAAGTTCCATTTGCAGCCCTGGGAATGTTTTAATCTTACCCTCAATAAACATCTGGCGCCATTGAAAAACTAGTTTCCCTCTTACTAGTAACACCGTGTTATGCTAGAGCTGCATCTTAAGATGTTTCCACAGAGAGATGCCCATGAGCTTGTGGGCCTCCCTCCAGTCTCTGACCGCCACCAGTAAAATTGGGTTACATTCTATAGTGTAGTCTGTAGCAGTAATATAAATTGGTAGGGACAAGTTTAGGTGATTTTGAAAATGGCATTATTGGCGTACCCACAACGGTGCCTCTTGTTTGGGGCTTAGGAATGCCACCGGATGTAATAAGCGAAAGACCAACTTGTTCGAGCTCTTATTAGGCAGTATTAAGCCTCCGGCCATGATCGAAAGGCTCGAAACCTTGGTTTGCACTCGCTCCAGATAGAGGGCCTGATTACCGATCCTATGCAAATACAATCATGTTTGTTGATTGCATCGTTCTCAGAAGGGAGGGGTAGTAACGTGGCTAGATTCAGAGTGCTACATCTTATAATTGTAATATGTTTAGAGAGTCAGTTCATAGCTGGTTAGACGTGCACTGGTGAGGTGCTGTGATTTAGTCTTATTCAAAATTGTAACCAAAGCATGGGGTACCATAACTGTAAGGTATGTATCAAGTACGAGGCCATCCGATTGCCTGATTGAAGTGGCCCCAGCCGCGACTGCTCTCAGACAACTCAGGAGGGCCCTCGCGACCGGATTAAGCACAGCAGAGAAATTATCATATGCTTATCCCCAATCATTTGTGTTATGACAGAAAGCGCGCAGCCAGCCATCTCGTGGACATAGAGCACAAACAGCTTGGCATAGTTAGGAGTACCAAGGACGGGAGCAGAACAAAGTGCTGTTTTCAATTACTCAAAAGACTGCTGACATTCGGGCGTCCAAGGCTAAGGCTCATGCACTTCTTTCATTGTTAAGGCAAGCAAAGGTTTGATTAGTAACAAATAATTAGGTATCCACTGTCGACAGTAGGAAGTGATACCTATAAACACGTACATCTTTTTGAGTTTGCGGAAGGGGCATTTTAACAATAGTAGTAATATGTTCAGGCGTCAACCTCCTAACCTCCTTCGAAAGTAGGTGACCTAAATTGGTTACCTCGGGTCGACAATACTGAAATTTAGAAAGGGAAACTTTATGTCCATGATGAGCCGAATGCACTAACAATTTCACTGTGCTATCCTTGCAAACTTGTTCCATATCAGAAGCAATGAGCAAGTCATCGACATTCTGTACCAATATATTACCTTGAGGAATCGATACTTACTCCAATTGACTTTTTAATGCCTAACTATAAATACTAGGGCTCTCTGTAGAGCCCTGAGGAGCAAAACAGAATATAAAGCTCCTACCAGCTAGTGTGAACCCAAACAAATATCTACTGTTAGGATGGAGGAATACAAAAAAAAACATTTTCAAATTAATAACAGAAAAGAATTTAGCAGTAGAAGGAATTATCGTCAAAGGGTAGTAATATCAGGAACTGTGGAACTACTATTTTATTACCCTCAATCAAATCAATCGCACACGATAAACATCAGCATCCTCAGAAGAGCCTGGGGGTGCCCTTTTAAGAATCAGAACAATCGGACTATTACAAATATTGCCAGACATTTACTCAACTACTCCATTTTGTATCAAATCCTAAATAATCTGAAAAAGGGCTGTTCTCCTGCCTATGGTACAGTTCAACATCCGTGTCCCCTGTAGCCTATACAGTGGGTGGGATGTCAGCAAGTTCAGCTGGAAGGGTTGCATCCTGAGACAAACACTGGACCCATAGTATTATAGACACCTGCAGGAGAGCAATAGATAGTAGCTTGCAACTTCTTCAGCAAAACCAAAACCCATCAAATCCTCACCACAGTTCGATGTCAACAAAAACGGAGGCTCCACAGTAAAAGACAATACAGCCAGTAAAGGGAACGTGAGATGGGGCTTACAACCAGTACACCTGAAAACCTACCGAAACATTATTGTGGACAGACAGGGCTGCCCCAGGGACAATATGTCAATAAATAGAGCTCTTTTTCACACCTGTGTCCACCAAAAACTCCTTAGTTGAGCCTTGCAAATCCGGACCACGCTGATCTACAGGTATCTGAATTGGTCACTCTCCCTGACCCTGGCTGTCCTAGCTTTAGGACATACCTGTCAGCTCATCTATATCGTAATCATCATGATAATACTGGCCATCGTGAGGGTCATTAAAATAATTATTGTCAGAGCGACCTTGCAAAACTGTAGCATTCTGAACTCTCTCTAAGAGCTGCAACTTTTTATAAAAGTACCGGCCACTGGCTACCCCAATGACCTTCCTCTTTACAAAACACACACTGATTTGGTTCTAAAGGTGTCGTTGAGGGCTGTCTGAGAGCGCCACTTCAACCCCTACTATGTGCACTAAACGCTTACTGCAGCAATACCTTCATCTTCAAATCCTTATGTTTCTTTTCTGTTCCATCCTTTTCCTCCCGATCTCAATGCTCATAATACTGGGCCATATTCACATTAACAGAGGGGGAAGAGGTGGACCAAATACTCTCAGACGCCTGTAAACGAGTCGCAATCTCATCAAGGAGATTAGAAATGAATCTATCAGCAAACAACTAAACTCCTCCCTCAACAGATATGCACTGCCCACTATAGTCTGAAAATGTATCTTCCAACCGGGTAAAGAAATCAGACTCACTTTCATCCTTCTTTGGTCGACAAGTCGTCAATTTGTCCCAAACTACCTTTTCATGTGAAATGAGGGAATGCATATATGTAATAATGCAGCCTGGCAAAGCAAGTATCTCAGCTCGGGGTTTATCACCTGGCTTTGTTTCCTTATCCCATCCCTCAATCGCATCCCACATACCACCTAACTCCGCTACATTGTCTTGTGTAGGAACCTGTCTCCAAACATCACCCGGAACAAGGAGCCCAAAGAACATTTTAATATCAGCAAGAGTCATTACCGTAGAAGAGGCAGCCTCTGTCCATTCTTTATAATAAGCTGTAGGATTCTTCCTATGATCAGGCAAATGGGCCTTGACCTCACTCCTTTTCCACAGAGTATAAACCCTTTGTTTCTGGAAAAGAGCAGCCACGACCAGTCTAGTAACCGTCCCGTGCTGATCTATTAACTCAGGTATTTCTGGGTGATATATAGGATGGACCTCCTGCATTGGACACTGAGGGGCATATTATCAAGTGGGTTTATCTCTGCTTTTTTGGCTTTAAAAGCCAAGAAAGCGGAGATAAAATTATCTCCCTATTACTTAGCTGTCGCTAACACCAGTTAGCGACAGCTAGTAGGAGATAGCGACCATTTTGGGCTGCGCTTTGCATGTCAGTGAAATTTATCACTAATGACATGCAAAGTGGGCGTGCCAAGATGTTAGCGACTGGAAACAGTCGCTAACATCGCTATCTCCTATTACCAACTTTTGGAGATATTCGCGCTAAGCGCGAATATCTCCAAAAGCTAACACCTGCCCCTGAGCAGTTCTTAGCCATGTTATCCAATGGTAGGGGGATAACATGGCTAAGAGCATTAGCTCGGTAATGCATGAATATCGCTGACTTTTCAGCGATATTCATGCATTTCGGGCGATTTTTATCGCTTAGGAGATAAACCTTGATAATAGCAAGGTTCCTAAGCGATAAAAATCGCCGCAGCTCGCCGATAAAAATATTGCCGCTAAGCCAACATAGCGATAATTATCGCTAGTTGTTGGTAATATGCCCCTCAGTTACCTGAGTAGGGCTCCTATCATGTAATCTATTCCTGTGAGCTATTAAAGTTGTGACATTCCCAAATACCTGGCCTGGCTCCAAATCAGCCGCATATACACGATCTTTAATATCAAACAGAATTTGAGGCGCTTCTGTCCCAATGTGTTTCTGGCAAAGAATAACCAATGTGGCAGACATGTGCTTAAGGGCGTGTTGCTGTATAAAGGGTTCACGATCTCACATGACTTCCCAAACAACCTCCACACTATGAATCGCATTCTGAGACCACCTTGCAGCCTGGTCAGCTATTACCTTATTTTTGTATTCCCCTACCCCAGATCGGGCCTTTTCCTTCCCTGACTTTCATCCAATCTCTATCCTCAAATCCATTAACCGGCGTTTCTGCATTTTCTATGATACTAGAGGATGAAAAACCAGAGGACGGAGAAACAACAGTAGTCTCAGGTACAATCGTTGCTGACGCTTGCACTGGGGGATAAAGAACAGAAGATACAGTAGTCGAAACAGTAGGTGCACTAAGAGTCACAATTGCCAAAGATGGCAAGGATAATGGAGGAGCAAGGTGTGCCATGGCTGAAACCGGCAAAACAACGAACATAGGCACAGAAACAGTCAGAGGAGATGAAATAGGCTGTTGGGGCTGCAAGGAAATGATGGGATATATCCTCTGTGGGGTGTAGGGAGGTGGAGGACGAGTATCTAATAACTCCTTTACAAAAGTATAATCTTCCACCTTGGCTACATAAGATGTATCTACATGCTTTGGGGCCCAGCCACAAGAGAAGAGCAGTATCTGCCACGGAAAAGAGTTCAGGGCGGACCAAGGGAGCCAACACTAGCCAGCGCCGGGATTAAGCAGGTGTCTGGTTAGACAACGGGGCTGGAACATGCCCTAGAGTCACTGGGCCTGAAGCAGGTTGCTGAGTTCTCTGCAAACAACAGTAGGCCAGCAGTACTGAACCCACCCCCTCTGATTCTTAGGTGGGGCAAAGCAAAATAGTAGGGAGTCAGCAGTCCTGGACAGCTCGATGCCCTGCTTATCAGACAAAAGCAAGGAAGCAGGAGCAAGAGCAGAGAGGGGCATGAGACTGTGGACACCCAGGTCTCGTAAGCAGGGGTGGAGATAGGATAACTTTAGCAATAATGACTGCTCCTTCAATACGTATAAGTAAGCCCCTTCAAGGAACCAATCCCTATAGTAATCTGGAAGCTATGAGGCAGGGGGCTATGTCGCACGGCTAGGCTTAGTGCTGCCAGATGATCATCAGGTGGTAGAAGGGACCGATAAAGCCAACCCCGAGAAAGAGCCTAGTGACTGGTTTTCTTCAATGTCAGATTGGGCTGAATAATCAGAGGATGGTTTGGATTTTCCTCCTCGAACTTTAATAACATCGAAAGCGGCCCCAAAGAGAGTGACAGTGCTGGTGCGCAAGCCCAAACTGCATGCAAGTGTTACAGCAAACAAATGATGGACGGAATGCTGATAATGCAAACGTTCGCCCCCAGTCAAAAGATCTGCTGGGTGAAATCCATTGTTCTTTTGCTCACCATGCCACCCCAGTTTAGACCCAGCCACATGCAAATCAGTCTTGACCCTGTGCCTCATGGGAACAGTCCAGACCGAACTGCCAAGCCAAGTCCTCCCTGGAAAGAAAACAAGCATCCTGGGACTGTTTTCTTGCCCTAACTGCGCCAGGTATGCTCAGACGCGTGTCCTGGGATCACTGTGCCACTGGAATCAGGCTATCCTAGCTGAAGAGGGGTGAAACCCTGAAACCGGTCCTAGGATGCTTGTTTCCGGTCCAGGGAGGACCTGGCTTGCCAGTTTGGGCTGGACTGTTCCCATGAGGCACAGGGTCAAGACTGATTTGCATATGGCCAGGCCTAAACTGGGGCGGCATGGTGAGCAAAAGAATGATGGATTTAACCCCGATCTCTTGGCTGGGGTGAATGTTTTGATTTGTTCTGCATTCCGTCCATCACTTGTGTGTCTTTTGCTTTCTCGCCCTAAGTGCGTCAGGTATGCTCAGATGTGGGTCCTGGGCTCACTGTGCCACTGGAATCAGGCTATCCTGGCTGAAGAGGGGTTAAACCCCAAAACCGGTACTAGGATGCTTGTCTCCGGTCCAGGGAGGACCTGGATTGGCAGTTCGGGCTGGACTGTTCCCATGAGGCACAGGGTCAAGACTGATTTGCATATGGCCAGGTCTAAACTGGGGTGGCATGGTGAGCAAAAGAATGATGGATTTAACCCAGATCTCTTGACTGGGGGTGAAGGTTTTGCTTTGTTCTGCATTCCGTCCATCAATTGTGTGTCTTTTGCAAACTGCATGCAAGGCAGGGAAACAATTTAATTCACAAAGCTCGGAGGGGTAAAGATCTCACCTGGGACTATACACCAACTAATCAACTAACCGGCACCCCACCAGAGGGGGGGGCAGACGTAGATACAGCCACTTTAGATCCCCCTACACTAGAGGCTATCCATTTGGCGATATTAATGCACTGGGATGAGACACGCCAGGACAGATGTAAAGCTCAGACTGCCCTACTCAAGGTTCAGGGGGTTGTTAGAAAGTTGACTAAAACATGTAACTCCATCAGGGAACGGATGACAGACCTCGAAACAAGAATAGCTTCAACAGAGACCAATCTGGTAACAACACAAGCACTAACTAAGGCTCTTGAATCCCAGCTAGTAGATATACAGTGGAAGCTGGAGGAGCACGAAAACCATCAGAGACGCAACAATCAGCGCATGCTCGGGGTCTTGGAAGGAGTGGAGGGGTCAGATATTTGAACCTATGTAGTGGAGTTACTAAGGGCTGCACTCCCAGATCTGTCTGACTGGAATTGGTCACAAGAGGTGCAACAGGCTCATCGTATTCCTTTTACACTGAGGCATCCACTGAAAGAAGGGTCTAAGCCTCAGGCCATCTTAGTGTACTTTGGGAACTTTCTACTACAGCAAGCAATTTTTGAAAAAGCCAGGCCTGAAGCGAAGAGATAAAGTGGGACAGCCTCATTCTTTGTACACGCAGATTTTTGCCATATCACAGTTTAGAGATGCTGGCGGTTAAGGCAGTTGATGAAGCTTTTTCAGAACAAGAATGCACAAGCCTTACTGGTCAATCAGGCATGGTTAGAAGTGATTTGGGGAGGGCAGACATGTCTTTTTTGCTCCGAGATCAAGGACAAGGAGTATCTGGAGGGTTTAAAGGCATAAGTGATGTTAAGATTTGATTGAGGGAGTTGAATAACGGAAGGGTATTTAGGAATATAGGAGGATCGAAATTAAATCCTTATGGGGAAAAAAAGTATGTATAGGAACTAATATGAACCAATAGGAACTAATAGCCTCTTCTCACTGGGCAGTATATATAATGCGGTATTACTATAAAGCTCTTGGTCATGTGTGCTGTACCCATTACGTGCAAACTTTTAGTCTGAGTGCTTCTAAGGGGTGGTGGGAAGGGGGGACGGGAGAGGCAGGTGGCGAGGGTGGTGAGAATGGAGAAGGTGGGCAAGGGTGGTTGTTGATGGGGGTACACATTCTAAAAGAATATATACCCAGATATGAAACTGAAGCTAATGCAAAATTGCCACATAATGTAGGAATCAAAGCATATGCAGGCACACTAGGTTGGCTCAAATTATACTTACAATTGGTAGGATAAATATCTGCTCTATAAATGTGGGCGGGCTGAATGTTAGAAGCAAGAGACAAAGGCTGGCTGAGATTGTGAGGATGAATGCTTTCAATGGCGTGTGCTTGCAAGAAATGCATATTCTTTGGAGGAAGAGGAACCTGATGGGCATAGGTGAGTACAGCATGCTGGTTTGTGCAACTCAGAGCTCCAATACCCGGGGAGTTGCTATTCTTGCAAAGGGTACCCTGGGGTCAGCCAAATGCAAATTGTCAGATACTCTAGGGTGGTGGGCATTGGCCGATCTGGAGGTAGGCCTCACAATTTGTGTAATATACGGGTTGAGCCAAGATGACATGAAGATTTTTGAGGACCCCGAGGTAGAGCTGGCAACTTGGCCTTGCCCACTGGTTATCTGTGGCGACTTTACTATATCAGCCGAGGCCCGTAGTGGTCATCGGTATCAAGGGAGGAAGCTTAGAGTTTATAGGGCACTGACTTCCTTCTTCAGCAGCCGTGGCCTGGCCAATATTTGGAGCATTAAAGGTCCTAACAACCCGGGGTATACAAACTATTCCTGCCCTCATAAGAAGCATGTTAGGCTTGACTATTTTTTAACTTCAATGGATTCGGGAAATCAAGTGAGGATAAGGAAGCTTCCAAAGGTGATATCGGACCACAGTCTACCTGCTTTGGAAATCAAAGTTTTCATGGCCAGCAATAAATGGACTTTTTACAGGAAATATCTTGCAAATAGTGCCTATATTGAACATATCAAGAACTGGGCCCAATCATTTTTTATATTAATAGATATAGTACCAGTAGGAACATAGTCTGGGATATATTTCATGGTGGCCTAAGAGGGGAAACCATCAGCTGTGTTCCCCGGGCAAAGAAGCAACGTCGGATGGGGAACGAACAACAACTAACTGAGTTGGACAATACAGAAGCAGAGTATGTGACACTGATAGATCAGGGAGATGAGACAGCACAAACTCAGCTCAAGATTATTTCTCTAAAAACATACATAAATAGTTGTCTCACCCAGAAGTTGGCTGAAGAATACCAGACGCAGCAAAGTGAGTTAGATGAGAACGGAGAACTACTGGGGAAGATGCTAGCATTACGCACTCAGCAAAAAAAAAGTAAGAATGTAATACCTTCAATTATGAAGGATGGATAAACATATACAGAGACCATTGATATTCTAGGGTTATTTCAGGATTACTATCAGCTCCTATACAAGGACAATGCAGGAATAGCGCAGGAAACCTCCCAAATAGTAACAGACGCAGAACTCATGGCCATCCTTGATGAACAGGCTAAGAATGAGTTCGATGCGGATTTTACACTCGAGGAGGTTCTATCGGCCCTGCATAAACTACCATCAGGGAAGGTGGCTGGCCCGATAAGATTCCCTTAGAACTATATAAGGCTATATAAACATTGATAGCCCCTATATTATTGGATCTGTTTATGGGAGTGCAACATAGTGGTTGTCCACTTGAGTCCTGGAAAGAGACAGATAATATTGTATTTCCTTAAAAAGATAAACCACTGGATAATCCAGCTTCATATAGATGGATATCTCTGATCAACTCGGATACCAAGTGACACTCTAAAGTGTCGGCGACTTGGCTAGGTGGGTTCATAGGTCATCTGGTTTCACCCTGGCAGCATGGTTTTATTCCCAGGAAAGGGACAACAGACCACATTAGGCAGGCTATAACACTCTTTGATATCCAGGCTGGAACAGGCGGGCAGATGGCCATGAACTTCCTTGATGCCAAAAAGGCTTTTGATCGGTGACCTGGAGGTTTCGATGGGGGCTACTTGAGCTAAAAGGCTTTGCCCATGCATTATCTGGGCCATAAGAGCAATGTAATCCGATCCTAGAGCCCAGCTGCAGTTGATGGAAAAGGAATCAGGAAATATACTAATATCAAGGGGAACCAGACAGGGATGCCCCTGTCCCCCCATTTTATTTGCCAATATATATAAACCCTTTGATAGAGAATTTTTTAAGAAACCAGAAGATTAAACCGATTGTATGCAAGGCGTCTGAGACTAAGGTGTAAGCATATGCTGATGAGATTGCTATTTTACCTACTAATCCGACAGATACAATCAGGGAGGCTGTTGCTATCGCTAAAGAGTTTGGGCAAGCATCAGGATACTTGCTGAATGAAGGAAAACGCTTGTAATCTGTACAGATAATATAACGTTTAATGACTCTCGGCATGTAGAAAGTGCAGTACACCTGGGGGTCCGGATTAGCCCAAAAATAGATACAATTGGCAATATCAATTTTAACCCCTTGATAAAGACAATTTCTATGGATCTCAAACGGATAAACGGATTGCACTTATCTATTATCGGGCAAGGGAAAGTTTTTAAAAATGTCAATGCTGCCAAAAATCTTATACCTGTTTCAGTCTATTCCAGTTGCATTAGATGCAGTAATTTTAAAAACATTAGTATCTATATTCTAAAACTTCGTTTGGCAATACAGGAAAGTGAGACACTCTTTAAAATATCTTTTATTTTTTTAATTTTGTTTATTTAGATTTTTTGTAAACAAGTAGAACCAATACAGTATATGCAATGCACAGGTAGATACATAATTGCCAGATCATGAAGATAAGAAAACAAGATGCACAATAACGGAAATTTACAGAGCATAGTGTAGACTACGGTCACAACAATGATCAATGTACCAGGATTTATACATGAAAGGTCACCACTAACATAGGAAGGTATATACGTGTAGGAAGAAGTTACAATCCCATCACTGCAAGATGCGGGCGATACATATGGAGGAGCAGTAAATATTCAGCATGTTATAGCCCTGAAAACTTAGGTAGTGTTGGTGCTATCAATCGGGTGTGTGAGCAGGTATGTCGTTAAAGGGCCCAAGATGTCAAAAGGATGGAAGGAGAAGGGAAGGAGTTCTGCAAATATGCACTTTTGCTCCTGCCAGAATACCATGTCGCTGAACCAGTCCTTGAATTTGGGTGCCCTACCCTGACCCCACCTACATGCTATTCTTCTTTTTGCCAAGAGTAAGCTAATGGACACAAATTTCCGATGTGCCACAGCCAATTTTTCAGTGTATCCTAACAAGGCAAGCAGGGGGCAACTGAAGAGGTGTAGGGATGTAATTTGTGCTAGTGCTGTAAAGAATTGGCACCAGTAGGCAGGTACAGTGCCACAGTCCAAGGCAAGATGCAGGAAATCTGCCCCAACAGTACCACAGCGATCGCAATTGTCACTATCAAACAATTTATATCTGTACATTTTGGCTGGGGTATAGGAGGTGTGATGAAAGAATTTATAATAAAGGATGCGGAGCCAGATACTGGATGAATTTAGTTGTATCTGACTGCAACAGTAAGTCCATTGCCCAACTGTAAGGCGCGCCCCATCTCGACTGCCCATTTATCTCTGGCAGCGCATTGTGTTGAGTCCAAATTAGTGTACAGGCTATGGTATAGTGTAGAGACAAAATGTGACGCATCATTGGCATGCAGTATCAGGCGCAACGGAACAACCTCAGGGGGCTCCAGTGGGTATGCAGGTGTGTGTTCTTTGATGCCCTGTCTCAAACGGACATAGAGAAAAATGTCCATGGGAGAGGGCCGCTGCTTAGAACATAACTGTTGTGATGTACGGAATACACCATTGAGGTAAAAATCCCCCAGCAGGCAATCCCGTATTTAGCTTTAGTTTTATGGAAGACCCCTTCCTGTAGGATAGGCATCTTCGGGTGATAAACCAAAGGAAGTAGTGGTAAGTACAGCATTCGGGCTTGGGGATGTTTGAGGATGCTCTGACACGCCTTCACTGTGCAATAAGTGATGGATCTACAGCTCGTGGCGTTGTGGCGGTTAATATGACGCCCTCGAGTGGTATGGTGTCTGATAGCAAGTGCTCAGCCGCCACCTGTGGTAGGTATTTGGGGGGTTGAAACCAATGATGAGCGTAGTGAGCTCGCGCACATAGGTAGTAAAGTTCGAAATTGGGTACATCGAACCCTCCTTGAGAATATGGCTTAGTAATTGTATCCCATTGTAGTCGGGTCGGCTTACCACCCCAAGTCAGCCGAATCAGCTCCGATAGGCGTGCAAAGAAGAACTGCCTGCCTGGGTCGTATAGGATAGTTAAAAAAAGTTAGAGGAGCTCAGGAAGGGTGACCATTTTTATAAGGGAGGTGTGGCTTGTGAGAGAGAGAGGGAGAGCAATCCATCTTGTGATGTTATTCTTGATTCATTCCAGGCTCCGACCGTAGTTGAGCCGCATCAGCTGGTAACGTACACCCCTAAGTACTTTACATCATCGGTGCACCATTCAATGTGGAAGTCCGGTTTAAATGCCGCCATGGCCTTGATGAGGGGGAAAATCTGGGACTTCGCCCAGTTGATGTGGATACCAGAAAGTCCTCCAAAGAGGACAAATTCTCAGAGTAATGGATTAAGATTGGAATATGATTCGCAGACATATAAAGTAATATTGTCAGCATAGAGTGAGATGAGTATTGGCCGAAGAAAGCAGCGGAGCGCCTTGTTATGATGGTATTATCTAACCCTGGCGGTAAGAGGCTCGACAGCCCGGGCAAATAGCTGGGGAGAGAGCGGGCAGCCCTGCCAAATGCCCCTAGTGATGGGGAAGGGGGATGAGGAATGCCTATTGATTGATACTCTAGCTACTGGACCAGTGTATAAAAGATGGATCAATGCCACGAATCCTTTTGACATTCCCATATTTTGGAGGATGACGAATAAATAATCTCATTCAATGGAATCAAAAGCCTTAGTGGCGTCCAAAAAGACCGCCACCAAGGGCAGTTGAAGGTCGACTGACTGTAAAATTGAGAAGAACGTGCTTAAATTATGTGATGGTTCCCGACCAGGGATAAATCCAGCCTGGTCTGGGAGAACTGACTTCTCCATGAGCAAGCTGAGGTGGTTAGCTAGTATTTTGGCGAGGATTTGTGCATCTGTATTATTTAGGGAGATAGGGTGGGAAGAATCGCAATTGTCCGCAGGCTTGCCAGGTTTTAGTAGTGAAGAAATAAGGGCTTCCCTTAGGGATGGAGGAAGGATTCCCAGCTCTTGTGCCTCAAGAAAGATCTGTTTGAGAATAGGGAGCAGTTGGTCAAGATATGTTTTATAAGAATCGGTGGGGAGGCCTTCCCAGACTTCATTTGCATGATTGCTCACGTATCTCGTCATTTTCAAGAGGTGCGGCGGGAAACTTTCTCTGCGCATCTCCCAACTAACCGAGGGTTATATCTTGTAGGTATGATGTAAAGTCTGGATGCCCGGACCTACGGGTACTATATAAATCAGTGTAGAAGTCAGTAAATACATTGAGAATATCTATGCTTTCTATATAATGTGTATCGTTGTTGTCCCAAATTTCTAGAACGTAGTTAAAGAACCTGGGCAATCGGATTTCCTGCGCTAGTGCTCTGCCCAGACGTCCATACTCTTCATATTTGGGCACTGTGAAATACTTTCCTCCGAAGTGAGCCTCCTGGTCAGATGTGTGCTTGAAGTCTGTGAGCTTATCTCTGAATGTTGCCAGTTGATTCCCAGAGGGGTCTCTCGAAAGAGTCTCCTCCAGTTGCTTAAGTTTCCCCCTCCAGCGTGCGTAGGGTGTGATGGAGGTCTCTCAGTACTTCAAAACGTTTAGTAATGCAGGACCTCCTGGTTGTAACTTTGAAGGCCTATCAGACCGTGCCCAACTGTGCCACTGAGTCTATGTTTCGCTGGAAAAATTCAGTAATTTCTGTACCCAACTCAGCTGGGAAGAATGTATCTAGCAGTGCCTCTGGCATTAAAATCTAAAATCTAGGGGTAGCGATTGAATTGAGTGGGGCAATCGTCATGAAGACCGGGGCGTGATCAGAGTATGTCCGGGCTAGATGTTCGGCAATAGTGATCGACTGGACAACCCCTCAGGAGACCACCCAGTAGTCCCAGCGAGGATTGCGCTGCAGTGTAATGAGTACCCTCCCTACTTTCTGGGTGCAGGTGTCGCCAAGCATCTATGAGTCCATGGGCCGAGAACATGTCTGCTAGTGCTCCTTGCGTCTTAGTGTAGTGCGAGGGTAAAGGGTTAGAACTGTCAAGGGCAGGATGAAGTGCAGTGATGAAGTCTCCCCCAAATGATATGAGTAGAGCTTACTTGGAGTATACGCCCCCAGAGCGTTGTGAAGTAGTCTGGGTCGTCTATGTTCAGCCCGTAAAAATTCACCAACGTGACAGATTGTGTTCCTAGTGTGCCCCATAGTATGCAGCTCCTCCCCAATGAGTCTTGATGTGTGCCGCCTAAAATGAAAGGCGTATTCTTTTTGACAAGGATCACTGTACCTCTAGATTAAGTGGAGTACGAGGAAAATAGGCGTGCTACAGCCCACTTACTGGCAAAAGTGGCGATACCTGAAGGATCGAGAGGGGCAATGCAATATGAACATGGTGCCTATCTAAGTACGTGAGTATTTGTTAGCATTTACGGGATCTCTAAGTACCCTGACGTTCCATGTGAGGAGATTTATTTGTAGTGCCTTAGTACGCGTGTGCATAGTCGAGTATTATGGTAGTGTTGCATCATGCTCTGAAAAGAAGTGTGGAAATGTGCTTCTGAATGTGTAGTCTGAAGTCTACCTGTGGAAAAAAGTTATAATGAAAACTGTTGCGAACGAGTCCCAACCACCCCCCTCCCACAACAGCACCCCAATCGTGCTGGTATGATATTGCCCACCCAAACCCCACATAACTCTTGACATTACAGTCCGGTCAAGAAAGTCCAACAAAAAAAAGAAAAAAGTAAGTAATATGGGGGTCGCCCATTTGGGGGGTGCCTGGGGGTCACAAAACCCTCCCGTCTCCCAACGATAACTGCAAAGCAGTTCCCCAGTGACACAGAGATGAAGGGGGGAGAGACAGTGGGGGGAGTGCTTGGCAAAGTCCAGAACAAACCTACAAAATACAAAAATCCTACTAGAGAGTTATACAGAGCGTACAGATCACTTGATACGCTTATCTGTCGGCGTTGGGTTGCAGTCATGTGAGACTAACAGGAAAGCATACAGTGTTCCACTCTGCAGGTGCAGGCATTGTCAGCTCTACTCATGAGTGAGCAGGATGTAGCAGGTGACGGGGAAGGTGGGCAGTCCCGAAATTGAAACCCCTTGGGCCACTGTCCATTTTTACGAGTCAGCTCGTTGTGGGAGACCTGGAGGCGCGGTCAGTAGAATCTTGACACAGAGATAGGAATTTGATAGGCTTGAGGAAGTCTTCAACTT
This sequence comes from Lissotriton vulgaris, assembly GCF_964263255.1. Classification (NCBI taxonomy): domain Eukaryota; kingdom Metazoa; phylum Chordata; class Amphibia; order Caudata; family Salamandridae; genus Lissotriton; species Lissotriton vulgaris. Next base: position 315,860 of record NW_028252487.1, read on the forward strand.
GTGATTGGCACAGAGGATGTTTTTTCCCCTGATAAGTAATTCGCAGACATGCCGGGTACATGAGGGCATATTCAATTTGAGCTTTGCGCAATTTTTGCTTGACCTGCAGGAACCTGCAGCGTGCCTCCTGAACCGCAACCATGAAGTCGGGATAGATGGTGAACTCATTGCCCCCTAAGTGCAGCGATCTTTTTTCACAAGCCTTTTTGAGTGCGGTATTGCGGTCTCGATAATTCAGGAGACGGGCCACAATGGGACGTGGAGTGCACCTGGAGGAGGTCGGGCCGCAAGGAGCGATGTGCCGTTCTACAATAAGTTACGATGAGAAGGTTTCCGCGCCAAAGGTGTATCAGGAGGCACTCAATGAAGTCTTCCATGCCACCCGTGTTGGTGCTTTTCAGTATGCCCACAATTCGATATTATTGCGGCGGGTGCAGGCCTCCAAGTCCTCCTTTTTTTCACAATGACTTTTAACAGCTTGTCCATTTGTGACATTTGTTGCTGCATCTGGGAGGTGATGTCTTTGGTGTCCAAAAAGCGCCACTCGGCCTCTTTAACCTGCTTGTCGCGTTTTTCCACCTTCTGGACAAGAAAGTCAAGGCGGCTGTTCATTGTGTCCATCTTCCCGGAAAGATCAGTGAGACTGTGCTGCATGGCAAAGGGCAGAGTTTTAACCTCATCCTCTGAGGTGGTAGAAGGCAACTGCGATTGTTCAGGGCCCGTTTGGGTAGAGTCTTCTGAGTTAGACCAGGTGGCAGCCTTTTTTGATTCAAAAACAAGCTTAGGATGGCAGCCATCTGGCTTTGCCCATTCTGAAATAGGGTGTACTTCCGTGTTCACAGGAGGATGATCAACAGTGGGTGGCACAACGCAGGGAGCCACTGGCGGGACTGCCAGGTGTTTGCCAGGCCGATGGATGCGACACTGCGACCACCGGAAGGAGGAGATGTCACGCTCCAGAGGAGGTTGGGGCGTTCATCAACAGCACCCCCTGAAGTGGCCAGTGGTGAGCTCAGTGACCCAAAGGAGAGGTAGCTAGCTGTGGAAAATAATTGCATCAGGCCCCTCGAGGTCCAACAGTAGGACACCGCAGAGTATCACGAGCGTGCGTCGGGTGAGATCTCATCTAAAGTGATTAAAGGATGACCGTCCGTGGAACCACATTACCAAGCAGAGGAATGGAAAAGGCAGCTCAATGTGACACGCAGAGCCCCAGAGGTGCAGTGGTGCCGCCGGGGAATAAGTATGGTGTGCAGCAAGTCATAGGCCAATAGTCGTCTGTAGAAGCAATCCGTGTACGAGACCAGGTAGGCAACTCAGCCCAACACCTTCGCAAACAAACAGTTTCTTTGTTAATAACCGAATGGTAATGATGGGTGAACGGTGTCCCAGCTGGCAGGCCAGGAGAGTAGGACGATCAGAATGGGAGGCAGGCCTCATTGCATCCAAGCGCCATGAGTTCTCAGTGGCCTGAGCGGATTCTATAGAAACAGTAGATTGGAGCAAGTGTCATCAATAAGGCCAGCAGTAGCTGAATGGGTAGCCAGTATAATGGGTGGCAATAGACATACGCAGGGCCACAGTGTATTATGTGTCAGTCACTTGCAGACACCATGAGTACGAGAGGATGGTGATGAGGGGATGCCCAGCATTGCAGTTGGCAGGCCAGGAACACGGCATTGCCAAGACAGGATGCAGGTTTTGGAGTATTCAGCCGCACTGAGTGTTTAGCTGCCTGAGGCGATTTGAAAAATATGGTGGGCATAATATGGGAGGTGCAAGTGTAGGCCAGGAGCAGAAACAGCGCTGCACAAAGTGAGAGAGCCCCCGCGCCCGGCAGGGCCGATCGGCAGCACACCCACGAGTGTCCTGCACAGCAGAGGATGTCCAATATGCGGCACCAGTATGCAGGAAAGTTAGCGGTGCAAGTTTGGTGAGCGCGCCAGCTACTGCTGTCCCCGGTAGATAATTGTGAAGCGTTCCAGATGATAAGGTCTCCAGACATGGGAGCGGCTTGTATGATGTTTTACTGCCGCTGGTTTGAATTCGTCAAGGCACAATGGCGTGAAATGGCCTCCTAGAATTAGCTTAGGCTGGAGGTCTCGCGTTCAGGTCGGCAGATGCAGCAGCAATCCGCAGAAGCAGGCAGCGTGTAAAGAGTCGCGCAATAACTACACTCCACGCTGTTACTTGAAGTGTAAAAGGCCATTTATTAGGACAAGGTTGCAATCTTTTAGACTTATTAACAGTACATCAATGGATGAAATATACGTTTCCATAATCATTTAGACTTATTAACAGTACATCAATGCATGAAATATACGTTTCCATCCCATACCCACGCATTCTCCATTCTGCCTTTCCAAAACCCTCTCACCTGTCTGACTCTTCACCCATTCACTCGATAACCTCCTTCCTCTCCCCATTCTCACCTTCACTTGCCCTCCAAGCATCCTCTGTTGACTTTGCCTTTATTGCTCATTGCCTCCCGTGCCCCACTATCAGTCACCTGTGTACTGTTCTCCCCCCACCCGAGGGGTGGATCCGCCCGTATGTGACTCCCCACCCCTCCAAAGTACCGTAACGCCTCTGCTCCGCAACCTGCCCTAAACATGGCATCCCTAGACCTCGAAAACCACCCCGGTCCGACCATGAATCTTTAGGGTGGGCAGTGGACAAAGATAAAAAGCCCTCCTGGTGTCAGGAAGAGGCCGGATCTTCCTCTCCTGACACCTTTTATGCCCTCCCCAATCCCACCCCTTCCCTTAACCCCTGAAGTCCCGCCCTCCACCTTGTCCTTCCGTGACATGCGCGAAAACCCCAGGGGAAGACTGGTCTGCGACCCTACTTCCCCCGGGGGGCGCATTGCGATGAAAGGCAATTGGTGCAGGTAAATAGTTGGATCGGCATCAGGAGCGGTGCACCCACGTAGTGCTGCCATGGAGGCCCCCCACCACGTGGAATCTGCGGGACTCCAAGCATGCCGCCACCTTCACCCCTCGCGCCCAGGAGCATGGCAAAGGAACCACTTGCCCAGGTCTGATAAAGCTGAAAGTTTCACTAGAGATGGTGGAACATTGAAGGAGTAAGCGGTAGGCTGCAAATTGAGAAGCAGCCAGAGCCTCACAGGTGTGCAGCCATTTTGGTCATGCACCCCCTAGGGCCCCCGCTCTTTAAAATATCTGACCCTCCCACAAGGACGGGGTGGGCATTCTCTCCTGAATATTACACTCTAATACTGGGCGGCACTTTTACCCCCGATGTCTATTTTATTCTGTGTGGACACTAACAAAGAGACAGAGGAGGAAAAATATGGCGGAATTCCATCGATATACAAGCTGGCCATAGGGAGACTTGCTGTGGGCTGCTGTTGTGGCAGGTAGAGCAGAGCTACTAAAAGAAGGTCCAATTTAAGGTGGTCTATAGCGCTTGGGAAATCTGTCCAAAGTGCGTAAAGCTATGGTGATTCTAAAGATATGCCAGTAAACCCTATTGTGGTGATCCTCTCTCTTTCTGCCCCTCTTTTATGACACTGTGGGAAGACAGTGGGAACAGGTAGGCCTAGCCAACTTAGGAGACCTATATATGGCAGATCAGCTATGCTCATTTTCCGCACTGCACTAAAAAATCAAAAAATGATGCCTGTGATATATTTTATCAGTATTTTTTTGGAGGACCGATACAATAATTATCTTTCCTTAGAGCAATTAATCTCAAAAGAGCTAAATCAATCTTAAATCGTATTTACACTTATTCATCTAAGTACAATCCTACAAATTCAATAAATCAGAAGAAACAGTCAAAGGCTGGTTAATGTATGAACTTTATTAAACCATATCTTTTTCAAAGAAAATTCATTCTCTTTTCTATTTTTTCTCCATTTTTTTAAACAATTATATATACACATTCAACATATATATCAACACACATTTGAAATATATACATTCACAATATACAAACAAATGGAAAGAATCAACAATGAAAAAATCTATTGAACCTTTTTTGTGGTTCTTTTGACCACAATTATTTAAAAAAAGGATGTTTGGCGATTAATTATAAAACCACATTCCTTATGACGAGGTCACCAAACCCAAATACGGTGGAGCATATGAAGGTACAATCCTTTACCCTTCCCTTATGTTTAGCTCCTCTCCATTAATTTTATATGTTCAACATTAATTCTTGTATGTTGATGCCTTTTCAACAACAGTCGACACGTTTCAGCCTTTCATCAAATTGAGACATCTTCAGGACTTTGGGCAAACGAAACTCAACATCCATCTAAGGAAAGATAATTAATAGTATCGGTCCTGCAAAAAAATACTGATAAAATATACCACAGGGATCATTTTTTTATTTTTTGGTGTTTTATCCAAGATGCAGCCTGGTTTAATGGGTTCACCCTGTTGTATTGAACATTTTCCGCACTGCAGCAAGGCTATGGGATTCCCCGTAAGCAGCATTTTAAATATTTGCAAATCAGAGAATTTCTTGCCACCCACAGACCAGTTATGTCTCTGGAGAAAATACCAGTGATAGAGATAATCGCCCAGAGAGGTAACAGGATAAAGAACATCTCCATAAACTGCTCAATAGCATCCCAGACGACCTAGAGAAAATGTAAACCAACTGGGCTAGGAAGCTGAACAATCCAGATGTTGATATATATATATGGCATTGTCACTAACTAGGAAGATACTCTTATCAACTAGTTGAAGGCAAAACTTTATAAAACTATTTTTAACTTGCATTTCACCCCTGCTAAGCTATTTGACTGGGGCAAGAGAATAGACAAAAAAGTACCAGGGCTCATATCTCATACAAGTTTGCAAAGTTCAAGGTTACTCCAGTCGGGCCGGTCACCAGACAAGTGGGAGAGGGCCTCTATCTAGTGAGAAAGGTATGCACTAATAGGAACAGTGTACTCATTACAGGAACAGATCTTCATGGCAAATACAAAACTCAAATCGAGGCATTTCTCTGAATTTAAACAAAAAAAGTTCCAAACAGCCTAAAATGGGCCTGCAAAGAAAATGGTGAAGCGAATTCTAACTTATACAGAACAATACGTAAAAGTGAACATTTCAAATTTAACATAGCACACTGGTAAAGAGTTAAATCTACCAGTTGTCTGATCAGGTGAAAGCCAGCATAAAGGAGGAGGTCTCTATGATGCTGGAGTTAGGGGTTATCGAGCCCTCAAACAGCCAGTGTTGCGGGTCCCCAAGGTTGCCCCTCCAGATGCCACCCCTGAACTTAGTTTCTGTGTGGGTAATCAGGGGCTCAATCTGGTCACCAATACTGATGCCTAACCCCATCCCCAGAGCCAATGAGCTCACAGACCAGTTGGGAGATGCTAGGTTCCTTAACACATTTGACCTAATGTCTGCGCACCAGCAGATTGTCTCAACCTAGGGGACAAAAGAACGGTCTGCATTCTTTACCCAGAAGGGCAATTCCAGTTCCAAGTAATGCCCTTGGGTTGAAGAATTCCCCTATCACCTTCCAGAGTTTGGTCAACCAGGTTCTGGCTGGGTTGGAGAACTTCAGTGCCACCTCCCTGGATGACACTGTGGACTTGAGTTCTAGCTGGGAGCACCACGTGTGCCACCTCAGAGAAGTGCTTCAGGCTCTGCAGAGGGCAGGCCTGACCATCAAGGGCAGTAAGTGCCAGATAGGGCAGGGTTCAGTGGTCTACTTGGGTCAACATGTGGGAGGAGGCAAGGTGTTGCCACTCCGGGCCAAGATTGAAACCATTCTGGTTTAGGAACCCCCCCCTCCCCAGGCCCAGACAGAGGTGAGCGCCTTCTTAGGTCTCAATGGCTACTACAGAAGATTTGCAAAGAGGTTTTGCACCATTGTTGCACCCTTTTCAGAGCTGACTTCCAAGAAGCAGCCACATCAGGTGATCTGGACAGAAGCGTGCTAGAATGCTTTTGACAGCCTGAAGGAGGCCATAGGAACAGCACACTTGTTCCAGTCCCTTGACTTCTCAAAATAATGTATTGTGCAGATGTCTTAGAGCATGGCATAGGGCCTATGCTTTCAGAGCTAATTGAAGAGGGCCTTGATCAATCTGTAGCCTTCATCAGTAGGAGATTATTTCTCTGGGAACAGAGGTGGAGTTCAATAGAGAGGGAAGCCTTTGCAGCGGTTGGAGCACTGAAGAAGCTGAGACCATACCTGTTTGTAGCTCACTTCTGTGATCAGACATACCACAGACCCCTCAGATGGCTAATACAGCTGAGGGGTGAGAATCCCAAACTGTTGAGGTGGCCCATCTCCTTACAGGAGCCTTAGTGAAGAGAACTCGCAAGAGGTTGGGTAGTTCTCCCCACTATCAAAAGTGGGGGGCACCTGTGAGACTATGTATCCTTTGTGTTGTTTTCCTTTTTTTACCTTCAGACCTCCTGTTTTTGCTGACTTTGTTTTTTCAGGCCTTACAACTCTGCACACTTTACCAGTGCTAACAAGCACTAACGTGCTTGTGTTCTTTCACTAAGACATGGCAACATTGGCTTGTACCCAATTTGTATATTTAATTTACTTGTAAGTCTCTAGTAAAGTGCTCTACATGTGACCAGGGCCTATAAATTAAATTGTACTACTGGGCCTGCAGCACTGATTGTGCCACCCACTTAAGTAGCACTTTAAACATGTCTCAGACTGCCATTGAGGAGCCTGTGTGGACAGTGTGACCTGCCATGTCAACCTAGCAAAATAAATCTTTTGGCATGCCCAAACTTTCCCTTTGAATACATACGTCACCCCTCGGTAGGTCCTAGACAGCCCATAGGGCAGGGTGCAAAGTATTTAAAAAGTTGGATATTTCCTTTTAGGTGTTACATGCCCTGGTAGTGAAACACTCTTAAATTAATTTTTCACTACTGTAAGGCCTATCTCTTCCATAGGATAACATTGGAGTTACCTTTTTACATTTTAAAAGCATAATTTCCACATGGGACCAGGTAACCAGTGCATGTTTGCTGTCTTTGAAATTTAAAACTCTCACTTGAAGTCTGATTTTAAATTACAATTTTGAAAATGAGCTTTTAGAAAATTTGCATTTTCTTGACTCAGCCATTTGGTGCTTTCAGGTTGTCTCTTGTCACACCACAGGGGGTGGGTGACAGTCGAGCTTTGTGTATTCCTCCTAGACAGCCACAAACAATGGGGAACTTAGGAGTGACTTGGTGGGCCATCACTGATGGGAATGGTGAACTAGGCTCGCCTCACTTACACTTAAAAAGACAGGGTCCTTTCTCTTACAAAGGGCTGCATACTCCTGTAGTAAGTCTGGAGGCAGGGCAAGAAAGGCAGGGCATCTGTTAAATTCAAGGGCATGCCTCTAGATACTTCTTCCAACTTCGTCCATCAACTGTGGTTTTTGCATCTTCCAACTTCAAAGGCACAGCTGTGTATGAGTACTGGACCTTAGGCATCAACTCTTCAGTACATTTCTGGAGCTGTGGATAAAATGCCAGGAAGAAGGACTGTTGTGTTGCTGAAAGGGCTGTCTCTCTGCTGGACTGCTCCTGTGATGGAATTGCTGCACAGCTGTGCTGACCTGCTGTCTGTTGCCTAGGGAGGAAGAACTGGACATGCAACCACATCTTGAACCCAGGACACAGAGTGACTCCATGGGCTAGTCTACTGGCCTCCTGATCTGAGCCTCAGGCATATAGAAGGCTCCCTAAAATCCTGCTCCAGCCCCTGGACCGAGCGAGTTTCTGACACCCATGCGTTGTCTCTCAGGTCTTGGACCCTTGGTGTGGCTCACAGGTGTTGAATTCAGGCTTCTGGGCTCTTCGTGAACACAAACAGGCTTGTTCACACCAAGACCTAGCTGATCACACCGCAATTTAGTGTAAAGCTCCAACTGCATGTTGGCACTGTAGCATCGACTGCTCGCAGGGACTGCCAACGCAAATCATTAGTAATGCCCACCCACGATGCCTGGGCTGCTCTCCGCGCCATGCCAGAAGCCTCCTGCAACGCTCTCTCTCTTCATTGTGGCCCCATCCAATGCAAACAGCATCGACTTTGAGAAGGTAAATTTCAGTGGGCCTAACTCAGCAACTGTAGCCGACATGTGCTTCACCGCGAATCGCCTATAGGTGTGATTGTGACCCTGTCCAGTGCATCCTCACATCCCGGGTTGGCACTTTATGCTTTTTGGCGATATTTTAATCTAAGATCTTTAAAAAATAATACCTCTGATTCTACTGATTGAGTTTTTGAAGTTTTGGTTTGGTTTTATTTATTACATTTTGCTCTCTTGTTCTATCTTGGTGTGGGATTCCTTTTGTGTGGGGTTTTCACTTTATTACTGGGAAAGCGATTTGGGTGCTTGATTTCTAGAACCTGAGTGAGCTTAAGTAGTGTGAGTAAGTGCTGCATTGCCCCACGAAGGATGCAAAGAGTGATTGTGTAATCAATATGAACAGATTAATTCTCTGTGTACCTCCACTTAACACGTTATTTATTTCGAATCGAGAAATTCCGCCACCATTCCTTCTGACTAATTAGAATACCTTTGCCCCACACAGATTAGGTTGAGTGTAAGAAGTCCATAACGTATGCAAATATAAACAATATTAAAATAATAATCAACATATACTTTAGAAGCTTTAAGTCCATCTCCCTTCTAAATTCTTATAAACTACAAACAAAAAGTGGCATCACAGGAATTTTCCGTACTTGCATCAAACTTAGATGAAAACTTTTAAAAGTTGGGATTCAGTCTCAAGTTAAAAACATTCACTATATGCTTACACAACAGGTTTTTTACAGATTGACAAAAGCCCCTTAGAAGAATACAAATGGTCTTAAGTTCCACATTTTTGTGATCATAAGTCATGAAGCCAAAGGCGACCCATTGTAGATTACATAACAGATTTTTTACGGATTGACAAAAGCCACTTAGAAGAATATAAATGACCTCAAAAGTTCCACATTTTTGTAATCCTAAATCATGAAGCCAAAGGTGACCCATTCTAGATTTATAACCGACCCCTGAAGATTAGGAAGTTGAAGGCGCCTGTGGATAAAGGGGCAGATTTACTAATATGTGGTGCAATGCAAAACAGCAAGACAACTTGTTGCACCGCACTGTGCTAAATAGAGAGGGCAGGAGTGCATCATATCCACTAAGTTTTGGAGCATTCCTGCTCTCACTCTACGCTGGTGCACTTGTGGCTGCCGAGCGCCAACACAGGCACCCTTTCATCATGGTGAACGGGTGCCTGAATGAAAGCCAGGATTGTTTTTGCAGATAGGGACTCCTTCCACCACCAAAACAATCCTCTAAAGGATTTTTCCTCTTTATATGTGCTACAGAATGCAGCAGAAGTAGAAAGAGGAAAAACTAAAGAGAAATATTTTATATCTCCTCGTTTTTTCCTCTATGTGAGCTAAATTCTGCAACATGGTGTATGAGTGACAGCATTATGGCCAGGATTCTTTTTGTGTAGGAAGGGACTCCTTCCTCCATGAAAACAATCCTCTGAGGCTTTTTCCTCTTTCTACGTCAGCTACAGAAAGCAGAATACATAGAAAGAGAACGAAATGAGGAGAAATAAACATATTTTTCCTTGATACATCTCTCCTGGGAAGGTGTGCCATTTTGATGCATTCCTAGGTTTACTAGTGTTTATAAATCTGGGAATGCACAAAAGTCCATGGATGGATGTGTGGGAACACCTACACTCAAACCCATTGAGTCCCTTACCAGGGCAGAATAATGCAAGGCAGCTATTTGCTCTGCCTTATATTACTCCAGATACTATGCTATGCATGGCATAGTAAATATCAATGTAGGGCTTGTGTTGCCCTTGTGTCACCTTGCCTGACCAAGGGCAATGCGATCCCTTTATAAATCCGTCCATAAGGGTCAGAAATTAAAGCCAGACTACCAGGTTCTGCTGTACGTGCACCAGGTCAGACCTAGCTAATCTGTGAGTGTCTAATACTGTGCATGGTCTGAATATTAATTTGTAGCCTGGCATGGGAATTAGCCAGATGCATAAGAATTACGGGGCCATATGAGTCTGTTCACACTTGAATCACCTCAATTGAGGCATGAATCAAGATTTTATGAGTGTGAAATATTTTGCCAATATAAGAATGGAGAGTCGAGGTTAGACTACATGCTTACCACAGAGAACTCTGTGGGGTACATAAACAAAAGTGATGCATATCTATCTAAATTCTTGGGGCATATTATCAAGACAGGCAATAAAATTATCGCTACTTTAGCGGTAGAAAACTGCCGCTAAAACGGCGATAATAGTCTTGATAATATGCTCTATGGAATTCCAATCGAAGCCCATGTTAGATGCGAAGGACATCTAATCCAAGCTTCAAATAAAATACCATAGAGCATATTATCAAGCCCATTATTGCTGTTTTAGCGGCAGTTTTCTGCCTCTAAAGCGGCGATAATTTTATCACCTGTCTTGATAATATGCCCCCTTGTTTTTCCAATTTACTTTCCACTGCAATTATGTTCTGTCCTGGAAATGTGCTTGAAAGTAACACACTGCTGCAACATCATTCTGCCTTGCATTACTTAACACTGAGGCGGCGTTCCATGGGTGTTGCACGGGCATTCCCCTGCAACCACCCATGATTTTTTAAGTAAAAACCTATATACTAATAAAAAAGTACATAGGGGTTTTGCATCCAATATAATGCCCTTTTTTAAATAGGCGCTATTAAGGAAAAATGCTTTTATTTCTCCTTTCTTTTCCGATTTAGCCTGTGTGCTGCACTGTACAACACACATACAAAGTAGGAAAAGTTTTAAAGTTATAGTAGGCATAGTATTTTTAACTGGAATGGTACCCTTTCAGTACAAAACCTATACTAGACTCATGCAGACACCTTTCACTATGGTGCAAAGGTGTGTGCGTGGTGCTCAGCAGCTGGATTATATTGCAGCGCGAGGGAGAGAGAGCAGTGCCATGTTTCTGTAGATATGGTGCTGTCCTACTTTCCTTCTCATGCAGCACAGCATTTTTGGCTGCTGAACTGCATTGCGTAAGAACTTTGGGGCATATCATTAACAACCGGCGATAATTATCGCTAAGCGCACTTAGTGCTAGGATAATTATCGTCGGCTATCGCTTGTTTTTATCGCGGAGATAACGCGCTATCAGAGACGCTTATTTCCAGAGCGATAAAAATAGCCAAGTTAGCTGCCAAATGTGCAATTATCGCTATTATTCCAGCGATAATCGCACGTTTGGCGCTACGTTGTTGATAGGGCACGGCAAACTTAACCATGATATCCACCTTCCATTGGATATCATGGCTAAGTCAAACTAAAAGCAGGTGTAAGGAAAGTAGCGATAACCGCGGTTAGCGCTACTTTTCTTATGGATTTGCTTGTTAGCGTGCCCAATGATAATTTGAGAAATGTCGGTTAGCGACATTTCTCCAGTTATTTGGGGAAGGAACGCCCACTTTGCATCTCATTAGAGATGCAAAGGGAGGCATAGGGAAAAAGGATGCTAACGTGATTATGCATGTCAGCGCCCTCTTGTTAATAGGGCAAAAATATTATCTCCGCTTTTTTAAAGCCAAAAAAGCAGGGATAAGGCCCTTGATGATATGCCCCTAAGTGACCATACTGCTGTGAATGTTAACAGCTCTTCTCTGTTGTCCCCCAGTCTTTTGTGAGACTCTGCTTGTCTCATTACTTGCAGAGCTCCCCCTTTATATTTCACTGCAGGCATAGGACTGTGTTTTTCTCTAAAAAGGAAGAATCAGGAGGGAAGGAGTAGGCTTGGATGAAATGTAAGAGTTCTCACCTCATTTGCCTGTCTAATCCTGTGGCAATCCTAAATACTTAGTAAATTACCTCTCCTGCCAGTTTTCTAGATTTTCTATGCTATATTTCCATTAAACATTTTCTGTGCTGTAGATTAAAAATATTTCCTTTACAAAATAAAAACCTCTGGATGGCTTGTCCACAGTAAACACTTTGCCTGAGAAATCTATTTTAAACACATTTTAGACCATTTCCTGCAGGATACCTTTGAGGCCCTGATTTAATCAGAGCTTAATTTTGCAAGGTCAGGCAACCTAATATGACAGCATCTGTGAGTTAATTGCCTTTCACTTGATTTATGACTACCAGACCCATTATTTCAAAGACAACAACAGCTATTTGGCTGACTGTACCATCAGTCTGTTGAATGTGTCGATTGGAGTGGTTGAGATGGTCTGGAAATGCTGTTTTGCTATGACGGTCAGGCAGGTCTGGCTCAGACAAGATGGCAGTGCTCTGAGAATCCTGTTAAAATTGTTAAAAATAGTGCTCGGATTTCAAGATTATTTCAATTTCGTAATCTGTTGGACTCATTTTCTTCTTTCTTTGGTGTCTATTTGCGGATTACTGTTCTGTTGATTTTGCACTGACCATTCTCTGGACATCCCTGTACTATTGTAGGTTGGATGGACTCTTCATTATCTCAGAATGTATCTCTTGTTATTATGAGCTACTAACTACTCAGCAATATTCAATTGATCGGATCCCCTAAGTGGATATAAAGCATTGTGCTTGATAGGGTATCACTATTTTCGTAAGGGCGCACCTCATCAAGTTGTCTGAGCTCCATTTTGACAGATGGCGGATAACAGAAAGAAGAATACAAAAGATTCCAAAGAAGTTAAAAGACTGGACAAAAACATCCCAAATCTACCTGCCACTCCCATAACATGTGCTAAAGCCTAAACCTGACCAAGCCACCACCTAGGATTTATACTACAAAGACCTAGCCCAAAGCCCCAAAACTGACACCAATCTTATGCAGGCAGATATTCAAGCGCTGAGGAAGGACTTCAATGATTTAGTGAGCAAAATCACCAAGGCTGAATTGCGATTACTAGCTTGGAGACTGAGAAGACAAAATTGCAGAAACATACTGAGGACTTATGTTCCAAAATTGTCTTGATCTTTATGGATGTCACAGAAATGGAAAATCAGAACTGCAGAGATAACCAAAGGATCTTCAGCCTTCCGGAAGGAGTCGAGGACGAACCAACTCATGTGTAGTATTTGTTGACTCATGGACCCTGAAGGAGGTGACCCACTTGGGGTCACCTGGGTCACTAGTAGACCGCCTCTCAGCCATCCATACCAAATGAAGAGTCAGCGGGACAGTGGAGGAATATACACCAATAACTGTTTATTCGTATATGTAGTATCGTTGCACTATCCCCTTTTATTATAGAATGTTCTAGCTATGATGCTCTGTGGAATGTTGGCAATCTGTGGGCTTAGGCTGGCAGTTGGCTTGGGGCTGAGCATCTTGCAGGATGTTCCTGTTGGGGTCTTTATGGTTTATACCATCTTATCTACCTAACTTATAATAAACCACTTAACTACATCCACTGTCTGAGGACCTAATTACTACAATATCTATGGCGACGAGGTGACCTTCCCACGTACTGGGCAAAGCAGCAAAGCAAAATTCAACACAAAATAACCCAGAAGTAGTCTTCAAAAGAAATAAGTTAAGAATTTTCCTTCACTAAAGAGAAAATGACTAGCGCCAACAAGAAGATCAACACTAATGTAACAAGAGCCACAAGACACATTACAAGACAAGAGAGATACCAAGAGAGATACCACTTAAGAAACATCAGCGCAGTAAGAAAATAGGACCCCACCAGCGTCCAAAACATCGGACGGCCTTTGCCAAAACGTGCTGTGAGTGGTTTCCTTGTACATATGGTCATCATGTTATTTTTTTTTACTTGTTTTGGCTCTTTGAAGTTCAGTGCGACCTGCGATGTGACATTTAAAAAAATCTTGTGCTGGTTAGAGCATGTGGTACACTGTCTACACAGAATTTATTTATTCATTTTTCTTGGTCGTTTGTACCTTCACGAGCGCAAGTTTAACATTGTCATGTCGAAATTCATCGTTTCATTTAAAATGCTTTAAAATACATTAATCGTTAGTTTACATCAAGCAGAAGCACTGTTTACATCTTGAGTTTATGTTAGAAGCATCTTGTAACATTCAACTTTGGACTGGCAGAGAAACGAACAATTAATCTTTTAAGCCGTCCAGCCAAGTCACAGTCATAGCGTTTAAAGGGTGTCTAAAGCTTTTCCTTGAACTGTCTCTAGAAAAAGAACATGAGTCGGGACTGGAGGAATTGGAAGTGTAATTTTACATCGTTATATTTGTTTTTAATGGAAACATCATTTTTCAACTAAAACATTATTTTTCAACTGCGTCATGCATTGTGCTCGAGATTTCAACTGTCATTTTAAATCTTGTTAATGTGCGCGACAAACACGCAAGGCTTACCTTTCATCCTGAGCACTTTATGACGTTTTGGGAGTATGCGTCATCTTCACGTTTGTTAGCAATGCTGTGCGCAGAGCCACTCGGTGCAACGTAGGAGAAGTGCCACCATCTTGCGTACTGGATTTACTTATTCATTGTCACCATGGCAACTACCTTTCAAGGAGAGGCACGTCATTTTTTACTTAATCCTTCGACAAGGACAGTAAAAGACTTGTGTAATGTGGCAAAATGTTTATCCTGTTTGGCAGTGAACTTATTAAAGAAAAAAAAGAAGAAAACTTACAGTTCAAGTCGGAAATATTACAGCTACAACCTACTTGAGATCGACGATCTGCTTTGGAGACCTCGGGTGAGAGACCGCTCACCGGAGCATAGACTTACTCTTATTGTATTTTGCTGGCCATTTTATAATGGAGAAAGTATTATGTTGCGGTATTGTGTGTGTGGCTTTGATCTTAAGTAGTAGCGCTTTGGGTTGTAGCGTTTTTGTGTCTATATACAGTTTTTTTTTTTTTTCGTGTGTGTCTGACTGGTTCTTTTCGTGTGTGTCTGACTGGCTGTCATCTTATATTTCAGCGTTTAGTGTTTCTTTGCAGTCCCATTTTCCTTAAGAATGGGTTTTGGGTTAATATCCTATTTAGGCAGTCCCATATTCTATTTTGACCATTTGTTCACTTTACTCTGGTTGAGAAGTGAGAGGTTTTTTTATTTTGGAATGGGTTTCAGTCCCATTACCCTGGTTCATGCTAAATTTGTGGGAGGTGTATTATTTTGGAATGGGTTTTAGTCACATTACCCTGGTTCATGCTAAATTTTTAAGAGGGGGTGTTTGTCCCACCTTTGTGTTTTTCTTTTATGGGGTGTCAGTCCCACCTAGGTAATGTTACACTAGGGTTTGAGTCCCTTTAGTGTCCCTTAAGACAGGGGTGGCGTTTTTCTTGTCTATGTCACAGTCTTCTCATGTGAGAAGCACTTCGGTGTGGGTTTCTAGTCCCATCACCAAAGTCTTTGGTTTTATTATTCTTGTTTAACATTCTTGGTCCCTAGTTTTTGGGACAGGTTTAGGGTTACAGTCCCTTTATATTTTTATTTGCTTTCACGGTTTCCACGGGTTGTAGTCCTATTGTGTCCTTTATTAAAGGTGTGGCATTATTCTGCTTATGTCTGAATAACTTTTTTTTAAGTTTTGGTGAGCTCTTCTCAGTTTTTTTTTCTGAGATGTTGGTTGTTTTATTTGAGCTCAGGATTTTACATATCTTAAAATTGTTCAATATTAGAGGAGGAGGAGGATGGTGAGGTTTATTCTTTCTTTTCACTTTCTTCCTTTCTTCTTTAACTATTTTTGTATTTCTGTTTTCCCTCTCGCGATGTTATTTTAATTCCATCCTTGGGTTACAGATTTCTCTATATTTGTATTATATTTCTGTTCTTTGTTTCTCCCTTTAACTTTATTGTGTTCCGTTAGTAAAGGGAGAGGATAATGTAGTATCCTTGCACTATCCCCTTTTATTATAGAATGTTCTAGCTATGATGCTCTGTGGAATGTTGGCAGTCTGTTGGCTTAGGCTGGCAGTTGGCTTGGGGCTGAGAATCTTTCAGGATGTTCCTGTTGGGGTCTCTATGGTTTATACCATCTTATCTACCTAACTTATAATAAACCACTTAACTACATCAACTGTCTGAGGACCTAATTACTACAGTATACACTCAGAGCGGAGCTCCGTCTGCACAGTCTCTGGGAATGGTACAGAGGGAACTGAAGATCAGCAAGCACAGAGATACATTATGTACATTTCATGATTAGTTAAAACACACCTATAGTGGAACTTTCCAGGCAGATGCAGCTGGACAGTAAAATACAAAAAAAGACTCCTGCTCTTGAAACCCAGCGCAGTCCAAGGCTGTTGCACCCGGTACTGTGATACGACTACCAGACAAGTGGGTCCTCTATCTAGTGGGAAAACTATGCGCTGGCATTAACAGTTCTTCATTGCAGAAACGAAACTCAGCAAAGGGCATTTCTCAGAAATATCATAGATTAGATTCGATTGTCTTTAAAATGGTGTCTAAACATAAAATGGTGCAGCGAATGCTAAGTTATATAAGGCACTATTTAGAGCAGACATCATGATCAGAACAGTATCAACAAGTCAGCAATTGATAGAGCATCAACATTTAAAAACATAATTAAGATAGCATTTTGGGCACACCTTATAATCAACATTGGGAAATGGTACAGCAAGAAGGGAAGACTTCTCAAATTTTGCTCATCAATATTCATCAGATCATCAATATCAGCCTGAATCATCATGGAAGCATTTGTAACATGGGCTGATATCTTCTCTTTGGGCAAAAAAACAGTAGCACAATAAGAACAACAAGAAGGGAGACATTGTTGAGGACACAACAGAATACTAATACCACAATAAGGTAAATCAGTTGTTGAAGTATCCAATCCCAACTGCCAAAAAGAGACCAATTCCAATTCCCACTTTTCATCCCCTGTGCATTGTCGATAATATCCATAATATGTGCGTCATATTCTTCTCTAAATTTTTTATACCGACCACCCACTGGTCGCCGAGCACTGCGCATACACCACCACTCTTTGCAAAGATAATATCAACTGCATATCTAGTCTGTTCTGAATACAAATGCATCCTTCACTGCTGCAGGGGGAACTTCAGCTCCCAGACTGCCTTGCTGCACATCGCGCCGGGAGGTGCTGTCACTCATCTGCGCGCCCGGAGGCGTGTAAAGACACTCGTGGCTCTGCTTCGCAGGAACCGCATACTTCACCGCTGCAGGGGGGACTTCAGCCCCCAGACTGCCTTGCTGCACATCGCGCCCGGAGGCGCTGTTACTCATCTGCAGCACGGAGGTGCATAAAGGCTCTCGCAACACCCGCTTCGCGGGAACCACATACTTCACAGCTGCAAGGGGGGACCTCAGCCAACAGACTGCCTTGCTGCACATCGTACCCCCGGAGGCGTTGTCACTCATCTGCGCGCCCGGAGGCGCATAAAGGCACTTGCGGCTCCCGCTTCGCAGGAACCGCATACTTCACCGCTGCAGGGGGGATTTCAGCCCCAAGACTGCCTTGCTGCACATCGCGCCTAGAGGCGCTGTCACTCATCTGCGTGCCCGAGGTGCATAAAGACACTCACGGCTCCCACTTTGCGGGACACGCATGGGCGCACCCGGGCGAAAGCCGGGCCAAGAGTGGGCCTGCCTGTGCCTGTTCATAGATGGGAGAGGCTGGGCTGGGCCAGGTACCTAGATCCTTGTGCCCCGGACTTTGTTACACCAGGATACAGCTCAGTGTATTAAAGCCTGCAAGGTACCTGCATGAACTTTACCTATTGTGGTGACTGTGTCCTATCTGGCCATAACCAGCTATAACTATATCATCTAATTTGTAGGGCTTTGTAGCCCCCGGTTTCTAAGCCTAAGAAGTGCCTCTTGTTGTGCTTATTCTGAAGCAGGGGGCATTTGATCTTTGGTACTGTGGGCATGTATCAAGTGTACACCAACTTAAAGTGCTCCTTGATTAGCTGGAAATGGATAAAGGGCAATTAGCTGCTGGGGGACCGCCAGGGATAAATGCTGAAGGCCCAGTTGGAACAATAGACTTTCTTAACTAGGGCAGATGATGCCATAACAAAGAGATAGCCCTAACTGAGAAAAGACTCTCCCTGGAGACTGAGAAAATAGCACTGGGCAATGTTGGGTGCAGTTTAAATCAGGAGAAAAACAGTGTCATAACAGAAGAAATATGTTCTACCATACCCTTAATCACATTGTTGTACGGCCAAATGAGTGATTAGGACTTACTTGCTGGTATTCCTGTGGCCACTCTAACAGTAGGTGATGATTTGGATTGCCCACCAAATAAGAGAAAATAAACTGTGGAAGCAAAGCTTTGAGAAAGTCTCCACGGACAAAAACAACTCAGCTACCGGAACCGGCTGAACTAAACCTGGAATTGCTGCTGGGCCGCTTCTTCTCAAGACTAGAGACTATGACCAAAGCCTTGTTAGTACCTGTAATCTCCAAGCTAGAAGGCATTAAGTCAAAACTTGACTCTTTTGTTTTCATACATAATAATTGTTTTTCGGGGGATGATAAAGTAGTCGGAGGGAGCTTGTCAAGTCCCCACTGGTCCGGAACACACACCCCAGGTCAGTAGCACCCAAGCACATCAGGCAACCTGTATTCAAACCCAAATGGGTAAGTCTCATCCTAGTAATACAATTACTGACTGTGGCCTGGGGGGGGTGGTCACTGAATCCAGGGCAGCCCGTCAGGAAGCCCAGGAAAGTGTCAACGAGGACTCGCTATCTACACACACTTTAGTTCGCCAGAAACAGTTCACGTCTGCAAACAAATGCATACTTGATCTCCCACCCCAATCTGCGCCCATGGTAGCTGTGCTTTTGGGGGTTCCTCCACTTTCATCTGGAATTAAGGAAACCTCATTAGATCTGATACACAAGACAATTCACTGTTGTAAAAAAAAATGTGACAAATGGCTCAAATATTACTCCAGACATCATCATGGCCAGAAGGGTTGGTTGGATCGGCCATGGGACTAGTAAAAATATCGAGGGGGATTGCATATTTGTCAAATTTAAGCATCCCATACAAGCTAAAGCATTAGTAGATTGTCAACACAAAAATGGTATCAAATCTAAAATTAAAATAGTCCTATTGCCAACTTTTTATCCTCCCAAACATTCCTTAGTAAACTGTGACTGGCAGATGCCTGGTTGGCAGAGGCCATTTAAGCTGGTTACATGGCCCCAAGAAAGCAGCGTAAACACTATATTACAATTAACAAATTGTTTTTTACCGCTAGCAAACCCATAATGACTTGATGCAAATGATTGACTGACTATGGTAGCGGGGACAACACAGGTCAAAAATTTATAACCGAAAGCTCACAATGAACCAATAACGGTTGCCTCCACACACCAACGTTTGTTGGATAATCCTCCTAACCCTACCTCTATCCCAGTTATTTCCAATGATGCCTCTATGAAGGTGTTAGAATATAGCTGAGCTTAGGCCACAGTAGGGTGATATTTCTTGGGTACACTTCCTTGCTAAACACCATATTATCGCTCTACAAAACACCTGGGAACCCAATTATTGTTTTTATCTCGATGGCTTCATCTTGTTTTGCAAACACGCAATTCCATCTGATATGGGTAGAGCCTAGGGAGGCCTCCTTTTAAAGTTCAGTCTCAAACTTTGTTATAGGACCAAACTGATTGATTTCTCATCACCCCACATGTTAGCAGTGGAATTGTCAGGAAATAACCTTACCACCCTGTTAGTGGTGAATTTTTATAATTCCTTTTCCAGGACTCATGAGACTGAACACCTCTTGGCCTTAGAAGACCTAGTAAAAAACTATGGGGAAGGCAGCCAAGCTTATTATGACACGCTAATTCAGGGGGATTTTAACACTCGAAAATGTTGCCTTAACTGTCCCTCAATGTTGGAGGAGGAAGACGATTCACAGGGGTCAAAACACTTTGAGCACACACCATCAGAAACTTTCTTAGAAGGCCTAGTCTCTGTGTTTAATCTGAATTGTTTACAACAATCCGATAAGTCTTCCCTGGTTCCCACCTATGTAGGTAATGGTAGCTCTAGTATAATTAATCATATTTTTTTATCTGCCTTATTAACTTCGGCTGTACAGACTTTTAACATTGTCTGTAATTGTTTTAGTGACCATAACCCCTTAATATTGGTTCTCCTCCTCTTTTCTGTCTTAAAAGGGGGGGGCTGCGAACCATATTACTAATACAAATATCAGTATCAAAGACCAGGCATGAAGGTTGAGGTGGTAAAAGATCACTCCAGAGAGCTTCCTGGAGAACCTGTATACTTCCTGTGCTTTGAAGTTCCAAGTATGTATGGACCCACCACTACAGAATAGAGTTACCCTAGATGCCTTTGATATCATTATTAAACAGGCGGGCTCTAATTTAGTGACTAAAACTAAAGTGAGATCCCCTCAACTAAAAAGGTGGTTTGATGGTACTTGCTCAGCCGCCAATAAGGAGTTAATGAAGGCTGTTAAGCAAAAACCGAGGGACCGAATACTAACCAGGAGCTGCAGGAAGGCATATAAAATAGCAGTGTGTGAGAAGAAAAAACAACTAAGAAAGCATGCCTGGGAGGAGCTTGGCCAAGCTAGTGTTCTGTCTGATAGCTCTAGATGTTGGTCTATAGTTAACAGTCCCCTTTTTTCAGATGTATCAAACTCCAGCAAGGATTGCATAATACCGCTAGAGAAATGGGTCCAGCACTTTGGCAATATTTATAGTAACACCAATCAAGCAGAAGCCATGGGACACACAGTTCCCGGACTCGTTAGATCCCCTCTCCATCTCAGAACTGATGAGGTCTATAAAGCCATTATTCAACATCGGGAGGAAAGGCACCTGGCCCTGCTGGGGTACTAGCTGGACTTTACAGGGCAGACCCCAAAGTCTTTGCCAAGATTATAACACATGTTTTTAATGCCGCATGTGCGTATGGCTTCCCCCGTCATAGGCAATGGCAGTCATTGTCCCCATTTTTAAAAAGGGCCGCTGTGACGATACAGCATGTTATAGGCCAATTTCGCTTTTAGATTCTGCGTCTAAAATTATGGGTAAGGTAGTTCTGGATCATCTCACAGCCTGGCTTGATCACGTTAATGTTATTTATGATCTCCAATATGGATTCAGGCAGGGGAAAGGGACACTAGATCAATGATGATCAATGCCTGAATCTCCATTTGGTGATCAGTAAGCATACCATTGCCAAGGGAGATGTTCTGCACCTGGCCTTCATGGATCTAACCTCATCTTTTGATCTTGTCAATAGGTCTAAGCTGTGGTTGATCCTTCGTGTGAAAGGGCTAGATGTAGAACTGATCTCCTTCCTGCATACGGCACCTGCTAACACCACAGCTGCGGTACAGTTTAATGAATACGGCAGCCTGACAGATTCTTGGCCAGTAGGAAGGGGGGTCCGTCAGGGGTGCTTCTGGCTCCCCTGCTATTTACCCTATACATTAATAAATTGGGGGACACATTAATATCATGCTGTTAGGACATACCTAGGGCTAGCACCAAAATGATCCCTGTATTGTTGTACGCCGACAACATGGTCTTATTGTCTGGAACTGAAAGGGGCTTGCAACAACTTTTAAATTGTTTTATTGGTTTATAGTTTTTATGAATTCACTAGATTTAATCACAAATTTTAAGAAATCCCATGCAATGTCCATAGGCTCTTGAAAGATGTCCAAGGCCAAATTTTATTGTAATGGGGATGAATTAACTAAGGTACCCACATTCCCCTACTTAGGGGTACATTTTGATGACCATGGTACATGGTGTGCGCAACAAACACTTAAAAAGAACGTTCTAGCTAGAGCGACTGGGACTTCTCTGGCGCTCTGGTCAACACCCCTCCCTGCACTTTTGAAAGTCTATAACGCGAAATGAATTCCCATGGCTACGTATGGTTGTGATATCTGGGCTACAAGGACGTGAAGAACATACAAGTGGCGGAGAATAATTTTATGCACAAACTTCGTGGGGTCCCTGTGGCTACTCCTGTTTACTGTTTGCATGAAGAATTGGAGATGGGGTATATTTCGGATCAGATTGCAGTTGCCCCATTGTTGCGATAGCTCAGAATCTGGGTGCAACCTTCCCCAAATTTAATTTTGAATTGTACTGCGCTAGCGAGAGCTCTACACATCCCTTGGCTGAAATAGATAGAGGAAGACACAAAATGTCTTGGTTGTCCTGAATTGTTTTTGACCCCGAGGCCCCTGGGCAAGACCGCAAACAAAGACGTTAAACGGCAGTTTGTGGATAGGCCCAAATGCCTCAGGGAGGAGGAGGAACTAGTTAAATCTTCAGTGAGAAGGTACGTTACATTGAGCCTAGGCCCGCAGCTACAACCATATTTATCTTATGTTAACAATCCATACCATTGCTCTGCTTTGACAAGATTCCGCTTAAATATGGTTCCATGGCTGCTGGCATTCCCGAGTGGATATTCGAAACCTGAATCGTTAAAACCTTGCCCTTGTGATAAATTCTCGGAACAGGATACCTTGCACCTAATGTTCTACTGTGCTTACTATGATTCTCTGCGCAGGCAGCACATTCTTCCTTTACTTACAGATTGGCAGTTTGCCCAAGTGAGGCCAGCCCTGCTCTATCTACAAATGCTAGCCTCACCTATGGTTTGCTTTGGGGTCGCAAGTTATCTATTCCGGCCATTAGATATAGGACCAGACTATCGCTGTAATAGCAAGCCTGTGTTGCTTGCTGGCTCAAATATGTCTTCTTTTTTTTAACCAATACCTTGCATTTTAAATGTGATATTAACTATGGACCTGGTTCACTATTCTAGCACAGTGCACTTTATATGATATAGTTTTTTAAAGTATTTTTACTGTGACTGTAATGCAGGACGACTTTATTGTAATGTATTTTGATAGAATGTGTAGTTTTATAATATTGTACTACTTTATGACTCTTGGTTGCCGAGTAGGAGCCTCTGGAGGAGCTCCTGGTTTGGGGATTGATTATTAGGTTGTTATCCCTGCTGAAACCCCTCTTTGGCCTCCCTATCTGCATTACCTTGGCTGACCTGCTTGCCGGAATACACAGTGATCCAATCTGACTTTTTGGAGAAGCCAGTCTGCTCTTCTTACCTGTATGATCTTTCTCTCTGGTGACGTGGGCCAGTTCCACCTCTGTGTGTTGCTGCTTGGGCTCCGTGCTGCACTTCGAACACATCTATCCCAGCATCGACGAGGTTGGTGGGAGCTACAGTTTGCCACCAGTTGCTACAGCTGCTTGCCCCTCCATTGTAGTGATGCTTTCCCTGCTGTGGAGCTTGATGTCAGTGTGAGTGGTGATGATCCCCCAGGCAGACGGCCTTTCGTCAGATTGCCTGTGGTGTCCATGCAAGTGGCAGTGAGCTCTAGCCGGTTACATGAGCCCCATTGTCTGTGAGCACCTGAGCCGAGCTCGGCAACCACCACTGCCCATCTCACGGTCTCCACACAGTTTGCCTTCTCCCCAGATCTCTCGTGGTTGCAGGGCGAGTTGCCTGGGAGCTCACACCAGTCGATGTGTGCAGTCGCTCATTAGATCAGGAACGGAGCTTGGCATCTGCAACCTCCCGCTGATTTCTCTCTTCCCCACCCTCGATGGAAGTCTTTCTCTTCAGCCGGTCGAGGTATTCCAGTGCCCATTAGCTCAGGATAGGATCTTGGCAGCTGCAGCCTCCTGATAATTTCTCTCTCCTCCTCCCTTGACGGAAGTTTTTCTCTTCGGTGTTGGACCGGTGTTTTCGAAGCCTCCAGCTCCACCCTGGCTTGATCCCCGCATCGCAACCCTGGCACTGCGATCCCTCACAGTGGCAGACGAATCCTTTTCCTGCTTCTCAGCGGAGACCGGGCTTGGCACTGTCCCCTCTGGACCTGCCTGATGTCCCATTTATTGAATGTGACGGATGCTGTCCACCCTTCACGGCAAATTATGCTGACATTTTTTGAGATGTTAGATGTCAGTTTATGCCCTCATTTGTCAGTTTATGCCCTCATTTGGTTGTTTTTTGCCCGTACTATGAACCCCTGTCCAGTAATTGGGATTCTCAATTGGTATCCATTTTGTGAGGGGGTTTGCCGCCATGTTGTTCTTCTTGCTCAGGCTAGTTGACGCTGCTCTCTTTCCTGTGACCTGTTGCTGGACATAAAGAGGAAAGAGAAAAAGGACTCACCCCTTTGCACTCATTTGGGGACCATCTTGAAAGAAGCTCCCCACCACAAGAGTTGTCCTGCCTCCTGAGCAGCCACTAGGTATTATCTTTATTTTTATTTTTTACTATATGCATCAAAATACCCCGCCCCCATTATAGGAGCCCGCAAGTCAGCTTAAAACTCCTTGCTTTGCTCGACGACCCAGATATCTCTATTTGTCCGGTGTACAGTAACTCTCTGACTGTCATGTGACTCATTTACTATACTTTTGGTTTAATTTTGCTCCCCAATGAGTCTCTCATTCTATGCTTTTTAATGACTTCACTCCTGATGGCTCAACATGTTACCTCTTTTGCCCAATCCCATCCAGATACCTCTCACCAATTGTATTAACCTGAACTACTTCATAGTGTGATTGTTTTCACTCTAATGTTTCTCAGGTTTTCTACCTAACGGGCAATAAGTCCCCTTTATTTATTTTTGTCTACCTCCAAGAGATGCTGCTGTATTTTATATGTATTCCTTGCTTGCTGCTTGTCAATTTGTAATTCTTCTCCTGTATTGGCAATAGCCTGCTGACTTATCTCTTCTTGTTGCTCTTTCATCGCAAACACCTCGTTACCTGCTGCTATCTCCTGGTTTGTGAAACCTTATGCGCTACCTACACCCAAATCTATCCACCCCATTTCGCTACTATTTATCTCTAAGGTTACTTTGCCTGCTGCTAGTCTAACTGTATCTTTTTTGAACTCGTGACCTGAGATTCCCTGGTCTAATGTCAATGTTTAATGTCAATGTCCAATGTCAATGTCCTCGGTATTTGTAACCTCATGCACTATTTGTACCCAAATTTATCTTTCTCATTCTAATGCTTTTTTTCTCAAAGGTTACCTTGCCTTTCGACTGGTCTAACAGTATTTCATTTGAATTGAAAATTGATGTCCTTCTGTCTAACTGTCCCTCATGCACCCTAACTGATCCTCCTCAGCTGGATGTTATTACATTGACTGTTGTATTGCCTGCTTCTTAATTACCCACTTAATTGCACACAGCTCTTTGCCCCTTAATAACATTTTGATCTCTCTCCTTCCTTCCCATCCTCCTCCCGTCTATCTTGATTGTGTGTTTTCCCCACCTGGTTGATCACTATACCACCCTCGCCTTCTCTTTCCTGCTGATCCAGACTACGGTCGTAACCTCTGGACAGCCCTCCTTACTCCCACACCTCTCTGTCTCAAGCCCCCATAATAAAAGGTCCTTTCTCCATTTTTTTGGGGCCTATTTTCTCATTCTCATAAGTTTTCTCCCGCCCACCATCTCCCTTCCTCCCACAGCCTTACGCATCCCTCCTATCTCTTACCAGCACTTTAGATCACCCTAGTTGCATTACCGTGTCTCCCCCCAAACACATCCCTACTGCACCGGATCCACTCATTACTAGGTTTGGAACCAACTCTTGGACCATCCTTTACCCCCCAACCTCTCTAAAAATGCCAAGAAGAAACTTAAACACAAACTATTAATATGTCACCAAGAAACCTTATTTGTTGACAATTACCTAAGCCTCGCCTCCATTATCAAAACCAATTACATCTTTTACTAGAGACACCCCTTTAAATGGAAACAAATCTTCCTCCACTACATCCCCATTACAAAATCTTGCAAAATCCCTTATGGCTTGAAGCTGTCCACCACTCCTCTCTCCACTTTCTCTGGCGAATTTGACATCTCTATTTTTAAATCCAGAGATATCCTCATTCAAGCCTCAGAAAACCATCTCTCTATCTTTGAGCACCTCTTCTACACCTTACATGACCCAGTAGACTCTCTTTCTCTAATTGCTATAGCCTCACATCAACAGGAAGCCCTCCCGACTTCGCCTCTTCTGACGTCAACTCCACCACTGCATGATACCACTGCTTTCTCGGAAGTCTCCCAATCCCTGACCTTTGATCCCACCGCTCCCGTAGCATCCTCTCCTTCGCTTGACATTTCCACATCTAACTTAGCCACCCAAATCCTCTCTCCCCCTGCATCATTGTCCTCTCCACCTTCGCTTGATTTTCCATCACCCCTCTCGGCCACCCTAACCCTCCGCCTTCCCCTGAAGCTCACCTAGTGAACCCCAATCCCTCCCTTCTTACCTCTCACTCCTCTTATCCCCCGCAGACTGAGCCCCCTACTCCGACCCCCTGACACACTTAGTCCCCTCCCATCATCCCCCCTGCTGCTCCACGATGGACACCATTCCCCTCCTATCTTAAGGACTCCCACCCCCAAAGAGATGATGTCACCTCTCCTCACTTGACCCTTTCCCTCTCATCTACTCATAGCAACCACCAGACCTCTGGGTATGTAGACGCCCACACTACAAGCCTTCCTCAATCGACCATCTCGAACACCCCTCTCCCCCCTCCCCCTGGGTTCCCTCCACATACACTTCCCACTCCTCTCTCGCTGGCTAATGCGGACTGTGCCCCGCTCCTCTCTGGCCTCTTCTCCTCCTTACCATACACGCTTTTATCCCAATCGCTTCTTAACATTGAACTTTACCTCTCCATCTTGACGTCAGAACTTTCATCTCTCAAGAAAGACATGAATGCACTCTCTGTAACTAAACCAGTCAATCACCCACTCTCACTCAGTATCCCACCCACAAACACTTATTTCCTGCTTCAAGGATGTACTACCTCTTACGGCATCTCAGACGATGGACTTCCAGGTAACCGTCTCCCTATACCCTCCCAAGCTCTGAACCTTCACTCCTCCACTAACCCTGGGGACTTAAACAATCATTACCCACCCTGTACCTTGACTGTGGACTCATTTTTACCTCACCCCACTATGCTGATGACACTGGGTAGTAACCTCTTCCCTTCTTCCACTGGCCCACCCATGCCTTTTCCACAATGCACTGCCACTACCGATCCGCTGATACCTCACTGCACTATTCCCGTGATCCTGGGGACAAACCGTATACCTACCTCCCCTGGCTCGCTCATGCCCCCACAGCAATTTACCACTATCCATTCTGGCTAATCCCCCGAAATCAACCATATACCCTTCAACTGCATGCTGGTCAACTGTCGATCGGCTGCACGACATGCAAATGAAATCTCAGAAACTATCCTTAGTGAAGCTATCGACATCGCTTTCCTTACGGAAACCTGGCTCAAGGCTCACTCCTCCTCCATTCTTGACATGCTCTCCCCACTAGGTTACTCTTTTCTCAGAAAAGATAGACTGGACAAAATTGGGGAGACTAGCCATTATTTATAAAGATGAACTCCCACTCACCTTTATCAAGAATTCTGACCAAACCTCCTTCAAATACATGGGAGCCAAACTTACAGTTCAGGGGACCCCTTCTATTCGGCTACACAACATTTACCATCCCCCTAGTGACCCTTTGCTCTTTGTGGAGGAATTGTCTGACCTACTTTACCATGCCTCGATTTCCAACCCAAATAACATCTTCCTCTGTGACTTCAACATTCAATGGAACAATAAGACTGATTCCTCGGTAAGCACCCTCAATCACCTCCTTGACGTTACAGACTTGACTCAATTTTGCCATTCACCTACACACTCCAAAGGGGCTACTCTTGAAGCTATCATTACTAGCAAAGACCTGGATTCCCTTTTGAAAATTGTCTCAATTGATTGGTTGGACCATCATCTCATCCTCTTCACGATCAACAGCGCTGCTTTTCCCCTTCCCCCATAAACATTAAACATAAGAAATTAACCAGAAACCTTCACCTGATAACTCCGGGAGATATGGAGTATAAAATCAAAGCACAACTCCAACTTCCTCCTCCCTCACTAAATACTAATGACCTTATTGAACACTACAACAAAGCAATCATTGAGGTCCTTGACCAAATTGCCCCGGCCAAATTAAAATACCAAAAAACATTTCCTCCAAATCCTGGTTTAATACTGATCTTAACCTTGGGAGATGCCTGCTCAGGATAACTGAACGCACATGGAAACAACATCCCTCCCCTCCTAATCCTGCCCTCCTCAGAACCGCTAGGGCCAATTATAAAAAACACATCTTCAATGAAAACGCCTCCTTCTTCCACACTCAGCTTGACTGAGCCAAGAATAGACCCAAGGAACTATCCAGCATTATCAAAAATCAAACATCTTCTGCCCCTCCCAAACTGACTGCCTCTACCGAACGATGTGAGGAAATTGCTTCCTTCTTTTCTGAGAAAATTGCCAAGATTGATCTATCCTTTGCTTTATCCCCCCACCACAGAGCTCATCACCACTCTATGTCCTCCCACCCAAGTCTCCTCTGATTCCCTCACCCCCTCCTGACTCTGTCCCTCTCCAGCACTCGGGTTCCCCACCTTGAACATGTCCCCGCCTGCCCACAGATAAAAAATAATGCATCTTGGATGTATTTTAGCCCTGTTAATGAGTGAGAAGTCCTCCACATCATCACTGAGCTTAAACCTTCCTCTCACACCTTTGACCAGCTCACCGCCAACCTCGTTCAAGATTTAAAGCACATCATTGCGTCTTATTGGACTACCATCATCAACTCCTCCGTGGCCACTGGTTGTGTCCCCGTCTCCCTCCAGCTTGGCCAAATCTCTCCCATCCTGAAAAATGCTACTGTTGACCCTAATGACCTTAACAATTTGTGCCTTATCTCGAATCTTCCCCTTTTATCCAAGGCCCTCGAAAAATTTGCCTTGTTCCAACCGGACAAATACATCGATCCATGTAATATTTTGGACGCACTACAGTCAGGCTTCCGTAAGGGCTGTAGCACTGAATATGCGATGATCAACATTGTTGATGACATCCATCACTCCCTCGACAAAGGGAAGGCATCCCTTCTCATCCTTCTCGACCTCTCTGCTGCTTTCGATACTGTCAACCACTCTACCTTACTCAACACATTCAAGGATCGGTTTGGCTTCAATGTTCATGTTCTCAAATGGTTAACCTCCTTCTTTCAGCACAGAACCCAGCAAATTAAAATCAACAATTGCCTCTCTAAACCTATGCCTGTTTCCTTGGGTGTTCCCCAGGGGTCTATTCTCTCTCCTTCTCTATTTAACCTCTTTATGGAGCCCCTCACCCTCATTCTAAAGCAAGCAGGTCTTAACTATCACCTCTATGCGGACAATACCCAACTTTACTATAACTATATTAAATATTACTATCCCATGCAGACATTCTGCATCTCAATGATACCTTGACTAAAATTCAACAATGGTTCCATCACAACCACCTGAAACTCAACCCTAAAAGAACAGAAGTACTTCTCTTCACCCCCAAAAACAACCAGCTCCCCATTCAACATTGGTTCTCTGACCTTAAAGCCCTCAATTGCTCCTTGTCCCCCTCCAGCTCAGTCAAATCTCTCGGAATAAGCCTTGACCAAAACATAGCCTTTCCCCACATAAAAATCACAGCTAAAGGCGCTCTCTTCTCTCTACATCCCCTCAAAAAAATTAAACCTTTTATTCCTGCTGATAACTTTAATTTTTTTGTTCAATCACTAGTCCTCTCCAAATTGGACTATGGCAACGCCTTACTCGCCGGAACACCTAAAGTCAATCTAGCCCCAATCAAGTCTGTCCTGAACATTGCGGCTGGGCTAATTTCTGAAGAATGTTCGATCATATCTCCCCTATCTTCAAAGATCTCCAATGGCTTCCCATCTAAGGCAGAGCCTCCTACAAGAACACGTGCATTACGCATAAAGCCTTGCATCCTCAAACCCCACTGCATCTCTCACAAAAACTTCACAAAGCGGGCTGCTCCAGAGACTTGAGGAGCACCAATAGCCTCATACTGGTCCCTCCCTTGGTACACAAGAAATCCACCCAATCTCTCTCTTTCTACAGTTTTGCTCCTACCATCTGGTACTCACTCCCCAAGGAGTTACGTTGTAACCCCTCATACGTCAGCTTCAAAAAAGATCTCAAGCGACACCTTCTCCACAAATACTGGGGTCCTTAATTCAGCCTCCTTTCAGGGTCCCACTACATGCCCAGGATGTTACGACGTTTCACACTACATCATACTTGACTCACTTCCCCCGCCTTTCCCCCCCACCCATTCCCCCACCCTCCTTCTACTTGCTCCCATATAATCACTGCCTTCTCCTACATGCCTTCTCCTCCCCCTCTGCCTCTTTGGGCTTTCCCTACCTCCAAACGTTCCCCCCTCCATCCCTGGCCTCTGACGCTGACACATCTATCCAAATCCTGTTATTGACTAAATGTACTGCTCATTGTTCTGTTTGGGTATTTAATGTTCTTCACATTTTGCTCACATATACATATTTTTTTCATGCTTTTCCTTTTTGTACTAACACCATTTTGTAACTTGTTTTCACTTCCAACCTCTGCAAAGCGCACTGATACTTTCGGGTCTAGCCAGCGCTATATAAAACCATTAAATAAATGAAGAAATAAATAAAATTAAGTACTTTTGACTGACTGACTGACTGACTGACACCCACATACTTTCTAAATGGGTAGTGATATCGAGCAGAGCTGCTATTGTAGTATTGGATAGAATTTGTAGCTTACATCCAAAATATTCCCTAGCTTTCTCACCCATGACCATAGCAGTACCACCCAATGTATATATGGAGAAAAGGATGTATCCAAATGTAATTCCATTACCATAGCTATTTACTTCTCAATCTGTAACCCCTTCACATAATTCTTTTGTTAAGCTCCTCTTCATGCATCTCTTTCTGGGTCAAGCATATTTACATAGAACACCCAATGGTAACACCATCCCAAGAGCTACATCATCAGTACCATTGTGGACATTGGAAAAAGACCCATTAGACAGAAAGAAAAACCATGGGTGTGCATATATCGGCCCCTTATAATTCACTGCGGATTAACCCTGGGCGTAAAACTCTGCTCTGCTTGCGGAGTTTGAAGATTTTTGGCAACTCCACATTCCGCGTAGAATGCGGAGCTGCCGAAAACTCTGCGCTCCGCAACAGAGCGGAGTTTTTTTTTAGTTTGCACGCCTAAAATGCTTTTTCGCATGCTGGAGCAACTTACAGGTTGCCTGTGATTGCTGATAAGATTTCCCATCCGTTCGCGAGCGCCACAAGATTTGGTAGCCAGCCACACGGTCGGGCTAGAGTATGTGTTCGTGAACACGTCATTCGGGCGTGCCATCGGACTACTGGCAGAAATTTGGTGAAAATCAAGATCCCGTACATGAGGAATTTGCACTCTGGAGAAGAATCTTTCTCGAACAGCATCAAAACCTTCTTGAAATGATGATTTGGATTAAAAAATCTCCTCAGATTGACATTTGGATGTACATTCTCATGCAAGGAGTCCTTTTTCTTTTTTTGCTTTTTTTTATTGAAGAGGACGGTAGTGCCCCAGAGTCTCCAACTTCCTATTCCTGTCCAGCAGGCTCTCCCAGTGCTTTGTCTATCTCCTATTCACTTTTCATTTAGATTTGGAGCTGGAAGGATTCCTCTTTGTGTCTGTTGCATCATATATCATTGGATTTGAGGACTTTTGAATTTGAGATTTCACAAGTAAGTTTGAGAATTGGCGTTGTTGGTTTGATTGGGGCATTGCACCTACATTTTTTTGTGCTTTTCTTTGTTTTTTGAAAATGTATTGTGGTCGGCGGATTTTAGTTTCAGTAGGGGCCTAGTTGTTTCTTTGTAAGTAATTTTTCTTCTTTTACAAAGGAAACATGTTGCACAGTTCACTACATTTTCTCCAACTTTTGAAATTAATTAGCAATAATTATTTAGTTCACTAGCCCAGTAATCTGACAATAGATCTTTCAGCCAGTAGGCCCAGAGTTACTCATGGGTATATGTCAGGCTTGTCAGTAGCACAAGATACATAGAACATCACTAACCTTTTCCTGGTGGCCGGCAGGGGCGATGGTAGCTGACATGTCCCCCTGTTCCCCTGGACGCCACCCCCAACAGAGGGAGAAAACCCTGCTGCGAGCGGTCGTGCCCTGGGGAAAAGGGAAAAGGGTTAAAATAACAAACTTGGCTGCAGGTGCTCTTGTCCTTCCCCCGTCTGGTCTAAGGAGTCTGGAAGGTGCCCTTTGGAATAACACCACTGCAGTATAAGAAAAAAACACAACAAGTATAAGGAACCACACTCTCTATCCCGACCAGCTCTCTCTATCTCTCTACACCAACTCACCAGAAGTCCGGCAGATGCTCTCTTATGAAGTTACACATATGAACATTACTTGGAAGCAGCTGGCAAGTCTCATAGGAACCAAGGCAAAAATAACTCTTGTTAAGCTGTTGATGTCACAGCATGAAACAATTAAACCCAGTCTTGCTCCATGAAAATTGTACACAACGCAATAACAGTCAGTCAGTCAAGAAATCTTTATTCGATTTAGTTAAAAATCATACAAAGAGCTAAAAACATTTTTATACAGATAAAAATCTATTGTACAGTTTCACACTAATCAAATACATGTAATACATTTCTTTTATTCGTGCCATATAAAAATGTTACATTTTTTTTTTAATTAATGCTCATTGGGAAAAGCCCGATACTGTCTTACGTCAACGCAATCACGTTTATAGGGAGTGTTTACCCTTGCAATCCCTGTCTTTGGTAGTGTGGAGTACTATAGAAACAAATAATAGAAAACAAGCATCCAGCTCAATAGAGCAAAATAAGCAACTGGTCCGTGCTGGAATAAAGCAGTGACATGGCAAGTTAACTCAAAAATGATATTTAATCCCCGGTATCTAATAGTGGATAATGAAGCCGCTGTGCTACTACCGGGAAAATAATGGAAGGGGCTGATAAACACTCAGCAAACAGTGCTTTTCAATTTATGTCACTGAAAACCTGACGCTCCAGTGTGTCTTATAAGTCTCCGAATATGAAAGGCGTGGCAAGAAAAGAAACGCTCTGGCGTTTCTCATGAGTGAAGCACGGGCATAGAGAACGAGAGAAAGTTTTGAAATTGAAGGAAGCGCACCAGCGCTCCTTCTGTCAATACCTGCACCTTCTACGAATTCTCCGCTTGAATCCAGGTTTGTGGCTGACATCCCTCGGCGCATCTCCTAGGGAAAAAGATCAGGAAAACGCTGCAATGCTTCAGGCTGAAGTCCGGCGGGGATCACCTTCCGCCATTAATCCTCGGGAACGGATTGTCAAGCACCTTCCTCGTGAGGAGGAGGTGCTTAAATATGGGCTGTCCATCTCCTCGTGTAGACGCGCCCCACTGCCTGCCCTAAGTTCTTTCCTACTCTGTGTCCGGGAGGGTGAATGTAAATACAGCATGGATGAGCCTGTCTGGTTCTCTACTTATGGGCAATCGCTACAGTATATGAACCAGCTGTTTCTGTGGTGTCTGTTGAATTTTTAAACATCATTTAGGGCATGGATGGCATTGGATTGATATGTAAAATGTGTTTTTGGGTATTTTACTTTTTTATGAGTGTTAAATAAATGCCTTTGTTGAATGTGTGTGGTTGTTGTGTAACTTGCCAAACTTGTTAGGCCTGTGGATTTTCATTTTTTGGCATTGATGTATTAAAGCTGTGTTGTTTAGCATGCCTCCTTTGTCTAGCGAGTGTGTGAGTGTGTTTGTAATAATGGGCCAGCATTTGCCTTGGCTGAGCCTCCCTATGTGGCCAGGGGCCATTTTGTAAAGTCTGTGTCCATATAGGCCTGCTTGAGTTAATTGTTTTCCAGGCCTCCTGCTTGTTGTTGATGTGAGTGACTGACCATGTGGCTGGCGGCCATTTAGTGAAGGCAGCCAGTGTGCTTTTGCCTTAGGCCTGCATTGTCTATATTTCCTTTCTTGTTGTTGTGGCCTGGCTATGTGGATGGCAGCCATTTTGTGAAGGCAGCCAATGTGCTCCTGCATTAGGCCTGCATATCTTTCCTTTTTCTTCTTGGCTTATTGCTTCGATCAATATTCAGCTGCAGCTCCCTGAATGCAAAATCCCAAGTGATGCACAATGCCAAACCGGGTCTGTTACATTCGTATTTTTGTTGTTAATTCCTCTTCTTTACTATCTTTTCTGACAGTACTGTACACTAGTAGACCAAACATGAAAGCTCTTTTTTGTCAAAGTCTCACAAATGTGTACACTGTATTGTTATGTTTTTTAATAACTGAGGTAATAAATGTAATACTAATAATAACACTAACATGTGTGACCACTCACTAAGTTATATATATTATATTTGTTTGTTTATACTAGTAGTAATTGAACCACAACAAGGAATGAATGCTACATTTCACTGATGTTCTTCTTGCTTCTTTGCTTTTAGGTGCAAAAAATAGAAGAGGCAACATCATCACCCATTGTACTATTAAACAGAATTGCTGCTGCGTATGACATCACGTGACCTGTGACCACAGACATCTTTTCAACATGTGCCACTGCGTGCTGCAGTGCTGACATCTTCAAGATGGTCCCTAAGAAATGTACCAGGTCCAGTACCAAGAAAGTTGCCAGTGAACAGAAGGCACTGCCACTTACTAAGACCGGTCTTTCGCCCAAAACCTTTGCTGGGAAACAAACAATTTCACCTTCAGCAGCGGTGTCCGGGGAGCAACTGGGAGCAGCACCCCCGCATCAGTGGAACCACTGCACCAACCTAGGCCCAAGCCCATGTCTGTTGCAGAGGCAGCCAGTCTAATCACGAGTACAACGCCGACAAGCAGTGACGTTGCAATTGACTTATCGTTATCACAAAGTAGTACCTGATCAATGCAGGGAACTCAGATTAGTGGGCAACAACAACCGCAACCACTCCCAATAGTAGTTGTTCGACCTGAAGTAGGGGCGGTTCAGGATATCGAGCTTCCTGCAGAGGAAGAAGAAAAGCAAGCCACTATTTCAGAAGATCCATTGTCTTCTATATCCCCAGCAAGGAAAAGGAGGGGCTGTCCATCAACTTCTTCTCCAAGCCCGCCTTCTGATGATCTAGACACCACTTGGATCCCGCCTCCGTCTGAGTTGGAGACACGCCGTGCCCATGAGACAAGGCTAGGGAAAAGGACAGTTCCAGAAAGCGAGTTATAGAGGTAGATGTGGAGAGTAGGATGATGATGACTAGCCAGTCATCATGGACATTAGTCCTTCCCCAGTGGAGACCAACATTACCCCATCCCAAGTTGCTGTGAGGGATGTGGCACGAATACCACCAACACATATGATACCACCAACACCACCTCCAGGTTCCATATTTCGCTGTCACTGACCTACATCCACAACAACCACCTCAGTAAATGTAGGTACTGCAGAGAGTCAAACTTCATGCCCACCTACCTGTTCATCTGGCATTGCAAGTGGCACCAGCAACGTCAGAAAGTTGACCTCCCCAGTTTGGGACTTATTTTTGGTTAGCAGGAAGGAGGTGAACATTGCTATGTGCTCCATTTGTGGACAAGGTTTTAGTCGGGGTAAGCTTGGTACAAACTATGGTACCGGAGGCCAAACAACCCATCTGAATAAAAAATATTTGATCCAGTGGGTCACACTTTAGCAGTCAAAAAACTTCACCCAATGTTGTTGGTGGGGATGAAGAAGTAGAAGATCCGATCATGGTGGAGGGTATATAAGAGGGAGACATCTTCTCTGGTACACGAAGTAGCCCTGTTCCCAGCAGCGCAGTTGTACCACCCACATCCTCATAAGCAACATCGCAGTGGCACATGAGTCAGGCTGAGACACCAAAGGGTCTCAGGCAAGAGAGTACCGCAACGAAAAAATGTGTGTTGAGCCTAACAACATCTGGCGTCAAGAAGTCAACTGCATCAGTGGCCCCAGAAAAGGAAAAAATCCAGGCTATCATTCTCAGCATGTTTAGGTAGGAGGAGCAGTATGATCGCAACCACCCAACTGCACGTTTGTACGATGCACAGCTGGCTAAAATGTTAGCGCTGCACCTCCTCTCTTTTTTCGTTTGTAGAAGGGGTGGGTTTTCCTGAATTTGCGACAGCCATCTGCCAAAAATGGAAGGTTCCTAGCCTCTCCTATTTTGGCAAAGTTGCTGTTCCAGCACTACCTTACGGCTGTAATTGCTTGGACAAGCTGTGCAGCAGAGTGCTGTTCACACTAGCCTCCTTGACAACAGACATGTGGACCAGTTGCCAAGCCACTGATTACATGTGCATCACTGCACACTGGATCTTTTTTGTGGGGGTTAGAGAAAAAATATCTGCAGCAGGTATTGTTTGCACTGCTGAGATTTTTAATGCCATTCGAAAACATGCAACTGTAGCCATGTTCACCATGGAGAAATCGCATTCTGTTGCAAACATTTTGGAAGACTTTGACAGCAAGGTCTTTGAATGGCTGTGACCAAGAGGGCTTATTATTGGTTTTGTTGCCACGGACATTGGCAGTAATATTGTTAAGGCCATGGCCGATGGTGGCTGTTTCAGGATCAGCAGCTTATGACCACCTGCAGAAGAATCTGTACACATTTTCAGCCATTCTTTTAAAGCCTGAAGCAGCTGAGGATCATTCAACGTGATAAAAGAATACCAGTTAAAGCGCTCATCCAGGAGGTGCCAACACGTTGGAACTCAACTTATTACATGCTTGAACGTCTGTTTAAGCAGTACAGACCAATCAATGAATATGTCATGCAAAGAGGGGATGCGAAAGGCATGATCATGGAGATGGACCAGATGTTGCCACCTACAAAACCTGGATAGCTGTGAAAGCCAGTCAGTTAGAAAAAGAATGGCTGGTATTTAGAGGCCCGCTACTCCAGAGCACAACAAGTACTGCAGGGCAGCCGACTTCAAGTTCAACTTCATAGCCTGAGGGAAGTGAGTATGGCTCACAGCAGCCAAAACCACTGACACCGAGAACAATACCAACAACAAGAACAGGAGCATTAGCCCCACAATTGGCACAGGAATGGTTTCTACAGCAAGGGCTTGTTAAGTCCATTACTGATGCAAATGCAAAAGAGCCCGAGCAAAGCGGAGCACCTATGAGCATTGAGCGGATGGTCCAAGCCTATCTAGATGACCCAACAGAGGTCTACTTTGATCAAAACCCATAGCTGTATTCGTATGGGAAATCCCGCCAATGGCCAGTACTCAACAGGCTGGCGATAAACTATCTGGCTTGCCGTGGTGCAAGAGTCTT
Organism: Lissotriton vulgaris; assembly: GCF_964263255.1. NCBI lineage: Eukaryota > Metazoa > Chordata > Amphibia > Caudata > Salamandridae > Lissotriton > Lissotriton vulgaris. The sequence continues at coordinate 353,105 of NW_028252487.1, forward strand.
TTCTGAGCATGTTTTTGATGTTGCTGGTGCCGTTCTGACAGTGAGACGGTCCAGTGAGAAGGACCAGTTTCTCGCCCCAAAACGTGGAGAGGTTAACCATATCAAAATGAATCAACACTACATACCACCTGATTACACCTTACTTGAAGTAGCATTGCAGGAAGAGGATGAAAGCGACTTAGGTCATGGAAATAGTGTGTTAGATGACCTGCTTCTGGGTGCACCACCAGAGTTTGAGGACGAGCTCTACTTCCCTGACAACAATTAAACTTTCGACTTGTTACAATCTTTTTTGCTTTGACGCCCAAAAAAAGCCCCCCAAAAAGATACAGCTAAGGAGTATTATTTAACTTTATTATTTTTGTGTTTCACTGTCTTTCTGGTTCGAATCACATCAAATCCATCACCACTGTCTTACTCTTTTATTGCCGGATTTGAGTTGCAACTGTGTGCAGTCAGTGAAGAAGTTAGTCCACTCCTCCAAGTCCTACTCCAGTCCGGACTCACCCTAAATTCATTTCCCTTAAGCCAGATTTTGGATGGAGAATAGTACAACAAATATGAAATGTGTGCCTGCCTCGTTGAGTCCCTCCAAAGAACTTGAATATAGCTATCCTCCTTTCTGAGCCTAGAGGGATTCCCCCATAAGGACAGGTAAATGATGGCATGCTTCGGACGCTGACTCTAAGTGATTGATGTTTCTGTTGTAGTTGTGCATGATGTCTACTAGTATTTATTCCTCACACAAAAAAGTGGCTAACGTCAATATTTCCTTTCTTGTTGTTCCATAACAAAATTGTACTACTGCAGGACGATCCTTTGCATTTTTCTTTCTGGACTCACTCGGTACACTACAGAGTTGGACACCATGATGACCATACGATACTCGCAGTCAGTCAGTAGGATTGGAGATGATTGATGGAATAACTTGGGGCGTTTCATGAAGTGGCCTAAAAAGTAAACGACAAGAACACCACCAGACTTACTTTATCTGTGTAGTAGTCGAGGCGAGTGTAGTGGTATGACTGACAGCAGTGCACTGATTTAGTTACTTTGGAAAATGCTATGTTGCTGTGTATGTGTTCTCAGTGCTGTCTGACTCAAAATCTAAGCTAAGTGGAGGTTGGGTGGACTGGCCTGCTCCTGTTGTTGTTGTAGGTTAACGTTGGAAACAGAGTAGACATGATTTAGCCATGCCACCTCTGAAAGTTTTCTTGCTGCTCACCTCCTTAATTTATGCAGTTTAACTTTACTTTTCCCCTTGATTTTTCAATATCCCTTTTGTTTTTCCATCTACACTTACAGGCCAGCCTTTACCCTGTGCTATAATGGGAAAACCAACTCACACTTACCTTATCAATCTGCATCCGCCACGCAGGCACCCAAGATTTACGACGTAGCGTCCATGAAAGGAAGGACCAAGAGGAATGCCAAGATGCAACTCCCAATTTGACCATAACATAGTTATAGTATCATCATTTCATTGGATTCATTTTTTCTCTTCAATAATATTGACTGTGTGTGTTGTTGTTTATTATGTTTGCTTATATTTGACTCTGACAGATATTTTTAAATTTTATGTGCTAGCTTTAAAAGGAAGCCTAGTACAACAGAACATTAAATGTATGTAACTTGGGTCTCTCTGGGGGCAAACAGACAAGGCAATTGCTTAATAATAATAATTAATAATATACTGCTGCCCTGTACTACTAGTCTAGTACTACTCATCAAGTCATCATCTTGCATTTCCTTTTTCTCCCTTAACAGATTTATGATGGTCGTCTGCTAAGATTGTGTGTTGTCCATGTGTAGTGTTTGTCTTTGTCAAACCTTTCCCTCAAATACCCCTTCCCAACCATTCATCGAACTCTAACTCTCTTCCGCCGGACTGTGTGATTTATATTGAGGTGTGACTAAATTAAATTTACAACAATAATTGATCACACACTTACTGGGACGGATGTGGTGAAAGCAACATTAACTCAAGGCAGGACGAGGATCTTCTTCTGCCAGCCCACCCATGCTCAGTCTTCGCAATTCCATTTTTTGTCCAGAGGAACATAATCCATCATAATTAATTACCGGCGTCGATTCATCATCCTCCCAGCACTAAAGGTTATGCTTGTCCACTTCATAGCTTGAGTCAACTTCAGTTTGCTATGTATACTAGACAATCCCCTGGTGGAGCAAGGACTCGTAAAAAGGAGACTTGCTCAGACGAAATCCTCTCACGTAACTTCTAACCTCATATTAACTTTGTATTGTGAAAATGAATATGCACAACAGATGACATTAAAGAAAAGAAGCTTGTCTAAGTGTTTTACTAATAAGTAACTGGAGCAAGATTCTAAAATGGCCGCTAACTGAAAAACTTTAGTGCGCATGCGTCTACTGCATCTACATAGTATGACGTGCTGTGGCTTGGAGGAAATTTCTTGCACAGTTGACAGTAAAATGTCTGCTTTGAAACTCACATGCTTGGCATATGTTTTGCTGAAAACTAAAACAAGCTATTTTTACTAATGCTAATGCGGGAAAAGCATTAATAAGTAAATTGGGTTAGAGTAGAGATATGTGGTATACAGTGAAACCATTTATTTTTGATTTTTACATTTGTCTTTTTGACTCTTTCAATAGTTTGTATAAGTGGGTCTCTTGCGTGAACCAAAGTCTGTTTCTTCCTGAATGCTGCACATGCATTGTACAAGTGAGCCAGAAGAAGTGCTGCGATACTTGAACACTGTTCAAGAACAAGAAGGGATACATATCCTGGTAAACGGATCAACAATCTACTGACACGGATGGCAACCTACGAACATTAACAATTTGTGACAATTAAGATGTGAATGCGGGTGAGAATAAAGACTTATGAATAAAAACTTAAGGGGTGGGATTTAGAACAAAGAATCCAAAGACTATAGTGAAAATAAGCATGGTGTGATGATCACCTACCCTTGCCTGTCCAATTAGAGTTAGTATTTCTATAAGTTTGAAACATGAATGGGTGGTACATGACTACAGAAAAGTATAATTGGGGTTGTTTGTAGTTAGTTAGAAAGCATGATATGGGGATGCTGTCTGAGAGCAGAGCATTGAGAAGCATAAAAAGCATGAGACCGGGATGCTGTCAGAGTAACAAGAGATGCTGAAGAAGAATCGAATTGCGGTACCATTTACCTTAAGCTAATTAATTAGAAGAAGATCGCAGAAGAATCTTGAGGAGGAAGAGAGTGTCAGAGAGGGGTGCTATGCAAGCATCAGTGATAGAGAGGTCATCTGTCCTGTCCTGATTCCTGGACTGAAGCCTTTGGTCTCCAGATCTTTGCTTGGGGACCCTTCCGTGCTCCGTGGCCTGGGGGTTGGTGTTCACACCATACTTGGTAATTATAATGATATATATATATATATATATATATATATATATATATATATATATATATATATATATATATATATATATATATATATATATATATATATACCTATGCCCTTTTTCTCTCTAACCTCTCCTTTCCATGCATAATTACTTGTGCTAAATTGTTATTTACTTGTGCTTATCTGCGAGAAATACAAAATCCCCTGCACCACACGCCATTACTGACTTGGCTTTTGTTCCGGAGCCGCCTCCCTATTCCACCTCGTGGGGGCCAGCAGTCACTTCTGGCTTGCCGGCACGAAGAGCGGTTAGCGCTCTAGTGCATTAAACTTCTGGGCTATTTAGGCTGAGCAGCGGTAGGAGCTCGCTGCGGGAAGGAGACAGTGGCAGTGTCCCCGACCCGCTTGGCGAGACAGGTCTGTCTTTGGCAACAAAAGATTGTATAGCACTTTTTAATATTGAATTTTTTAAATAATTACTTGTGCTAAATTGTTATTTACTTGTGCTTATCTGTGAGAAATACAATATCCCCTGCACCACACGCCATTACTGACTTGGCTTTTGTTCCGGAGCCGCCTCCCTATTCCACCTCGTGGGGGCCAGCAGTCACTTCTGGCTTGCCGGCACGAAGAGCGGTTAGCGCTCTAGTGCATTAAACTTCTGGGCTATTTAGGCTGAGCAGCGGTAGGAGCTCGCTGTGGGAAGGAGACAGTGGCAGTGTCCCCGACCCGCTTGGCGAGACAGGTCTGTCTTTGGCAACAAAAGATTGTATAGCGCTTTTTAATATTGAATTTTTTAAATAATTACTTGTGCTAGATTGTTATTTACTTGTGCTTATCTGCGAGAAATACAATATCCCCTGCACCACACGCCATTACTGACTTGGCTTTTGTTCCGGAGCCGCCTCCCTATTCCACCTCGTGGGGGCCAGCAGTCACTTCTGGCTTGCCGGCACGAAGAGCGGTTAGCGCTCTAGTGCATTAAACTTCTGGGCTATTTAGGCTGAGCAGCGGTAGGAGCTCGCTGCGGGAAGGAGACAGTGGCAGTGTCCCCGACCCGCTTGGCGAGACAGGTCTGTCTTTGGCAACAAAAGATTGTATAGCGCTTTTTAATATTGAATTTTTTAAATAATTACTTGTGCTAGATTGTTATTTACTTGTGCTTATCTGCGAGAAATACAATATCCCCTGCACCACACGCCATTACTGACTTGGCTTTTGTTCCGGAGCCGCCTCCCTATTCCACCTCGTGGGGGCCAGCAGTCACTTCCGGCTTGCCGGCACGAAGAGCGGTTAGCGCTCTAGTGCATTAAACTTCTGGGCTATTTAGACTGAGCAGCGGCAGGAGCTCGCTGCAGGAAGGAGACAGTGGCAGTGTCCCCGACCCGCTTGGCGAGACAGGTCTGTCTTTGGCAACAAAAGATTGTATAGCGCTTTTTAATATTGAATTTTTTAAATAATTACTTGTGCTAGATTGTTATTTACTTGTGCTTATCTGCGAGAAATACAATATCCCCTGCACCACACGCCATTACTGACTTGGCTTTTGTTCCGGAGCCGCCTCCCTATTCCACCTCGTGGGGGCCAGCAGTCACTTCCGGCTTACCGGCACGAAGAGCGGTTAGCGCTCTAGTGCATTAAACTTCTGGGCTATTTAGGCTGAGCAGCGGTAGGAGCTCGCTGCGGGAAGGAGACAGTGGAAGTGTCCCCGACCCGCTTGGCGAGACAGGTCTGTCTTTGGCAACAAAAGATTGTATAGCACTTTTTAATATTGAATTTTTTAAATAATTACTTGTGCTAAATTGTTATTTACTTGTGCTTATCTGTGAGAAATACAATATCCCCTGCACCACACGCCATTACTGACTTGGCTTTTGTTCCGGAGCCGCCTCCCTATTCCACCTCGTGGGGGCCAGCAGTCACTTCTGGCTTGCCGGCACGAAGAGCGGTTAGCGCTCTAGTGCATTAAACTTCTGGGCTATTTAGGCTGAGCAGCGGTAGGAGCTCGCTGCGGGAAGGAGACAGTGGCAGTGTCCCCGACCCGCTTGGCGAGACAGGTCTGTCTTTGGCAACAAAAGATTGTATAGCGCTTTTTAATATTGATTTTTTTAAATAATTACTTGTGCTAGATTGTTATTTACTTGTGCTTATCTGCGAGAAATACAATATCCCCTGCACCACACGCCATTACTGACTTGGCTTTTGTTCCGGAGCCGCCTCCCTATTCCACCTCGTGGGGGCCAGCAGTCACTTCCGGCTTGCCGGCACGAAGAGCGGTTAGCGCTCTAGTGCATTAAACTTCTGGGCTATTTAGGCTGAGCAGCGGTAGGAGCTCGCTGCGGGAAGGAGACAGTGGCAGTGCCCCCGACCCGCTTGGCGAGACAGGTCTGTCTTTGGCAACAAAAGATTGTATAGCGCTTTTTAATATTGAATTTTTTAAATAATTACTTGTGCTAAATTGTTATTTACTTGTGCTTATCTGCGAGAAATACAATATCCCCTGCACCACACGCCATTACTGACTTGGCTTTTGTTCCGGAGCAGCCTCCCTATTCCACCTCGTGGGGGCCAGCAGTCACTTCCGGCTTGCCGGCACGAAGAGCGGTTAGCGCTCTAGTGCATTAAACTTCTGGGCTATTTAGCCCTCGCAGCCTCACGAGCGCGCAGCGGTCGCGCGCAGCCCCGCCGAAGACCCGCCAAAGAGCTGCCCCTCTGCGCCCGTCCGCACTAAGGCAGCGCCAGGCGCCAGTCCCTCTGCTGTTTCGGGGCTGTAACCTGTGCGGTAAGATGTGCTACTCTAAGCAAGAGCTGCTGATTCTTCAGCATCATACCTGTACTTGTACCAGGCGGAACCCAGCTCATATCTCGCATCCACTGCCACACCCTTCAAGCTATGCACCCTCACTAAATTAAAGCCAAAACCTCCTCAATCCACACAGACGGCCCTCAGGTTGGGACACCTTAACGTCAGATCGATGCAGAAGCATCATCTAGACATACACGATCTCCTATCTGACTACTCCCCGGATGCCTTGTTTATGACCGAGACGTGGCTCCATGATGACATGGACTCGGTCATCAACCTGGCCACCCCCACGGAATTTACCACATATACCTTGAACAGAAATTCAAGAGGGGGCGGACTAGCGCTCATAGCTAAATCGCACCTCGCCTGCCAATTAGTTAAAGCTGATATTAAGGGCAGCGAAAGTGCTAGATTTTCTATTAAAGCCAACCCACAATTTTGCGCGACCGGCCTCTTGATTCATAGACCTCCCGGCGCCGACACTCCATTCATTAACTCGCTCCTACAGTACCTGGGCACTAACATCACTAAAACCTCCAATCTCACGATCATAGGTGACCTTAACCTACACCTTGACCGGGACACTGAGCCCAAAATCACCACCTTTCTTGCAGACCTTGCCACCCTCCAGCTCAATGAACTCGTGAGCGGCCCCACCCATGGAGCGGGACACCTCCTTGATCCCATCTTTTCGAACATCGCGAATGGGATTGATGGTACACCCATTCCCATGGCTTGGACAGACCACCATCTGGTAATCATGACTGTCCCCTGCAAACCTGCCCCCGCTTCTGTGCCTACCCCTCAAGTCCAGAAGCGTCCGTGGAGAAAACCCCGCCTAGAAGATCTTCATAATCTCCTGAGGACAAATCCCCCTCCCCCGAGTGACGACCTTGACTTATGATATGACCAGTTCTGCCACTGGATTACCCAAGCATTGGACACCCTGATCCCAGCTAAATGGATCAAGGCCCATGCCCATGTGACTAGCCCCTGGTATAATTCAGAATTAGCCACTCTGAAAAAAGAATGTAAAAAGGCGGAAAGAGGATGGAGGAAAAATTATGACACCAACCTCAAACATAAATACGTTCAACTTCAAAAAAGCTATGATCGTCATGTCTGCAGAACAAGGGTGGCGTATTATGCCACCGAAATCAACAGTAGCACCAATGCTTCGAAAACTGTCTTTAAAATTTTAAAAGACCTTACTGCAAAAAAAAACACCATCACTGCCGCCACCTCTCCGGACCTATGTAATAATATGGACAATTTCTTTACAGACAAAATAAAGAAAATGTATGATACCTTCCCCAATTCCCCACAGATCTCTGTCACTTTGGACCCCACCAGACCCTACTCTCTTCCCTCCCTACACTAGAGCGTGAGAGCTTTCAAAAAATCTGTAAAAAAATCAAATCTGGCTCCCCGGCTGACCCCCTAAAACCCGAGACCTTTTGTGAAGCCAATGAGCTTGTCACGGAACCTATACGGAATATCATTAACCTGTCTCTTTCTACTGCCAAAATACCCTCTAAATGGAAGCAGGCATGGGTATCTCCCATCTTAAAAAAGCCCACCCTAGATCCCACTCTTCCTGAAAATTTTCGGCCTATCTCACTTCTCCCCTGGCCAGCTAAAATTATAGAGACACACGTCAACACCACCCTCACCAATTTCCTCCTAACCAATAACATCCTGGATAACTCCCAACACGGGTTTAGAGCTGGTCATAGCACCGAGGCAGCCTTGCTCAGTGTTACAGAGGACCTCCGTGCCATTCTTGACACCGGCGGAACGGCAGCACTGATCCTGTTGGATCTCAGTGCTGCCTTCGACACGGTGTCACACGAGGTCCTTCTGATGAGATTGGAGGAATTTGGAATCACAGGGACTGCCCTGGGATGGTTTAGAGACTTTCTTTCCAACAGATCCTTTAAAGTCTCTACCCCCCCCTTACCTCTCTAAAGAGCACAGCACTGGACAGGGGGTGCCTCAGGGGTCATCACTGAGCCCCACCCTGTTCAATGTTTATGTCCGACCGCTAGCAGAAGTGGTTAAAAAGAGTGGACTGGCGTTAGTGTCTTACGCAGACGACACCCAGTTGGTGGTAGCTCTCAATGACAACAACGGTTTGGAGGCCCATCACTTCAAACAGACCCTTACTGACATCACCAACTGGATGACGGCGAATTTCCTCCAGCTCAATGCGGGGAAAACAGAGATACTGCTCCTGGGGAAAAACACCACATCCTGGGGCGAAAGCTAGTGGCCCGACACCTTGGGCCAACCTCCTAAGCCCAAGGAATGTGTTAAAAATCTGGGAGTCTGGGTAGACTCGGCATTGAAATTCACTCACCACACCAAAAAAGTGGCAGCCACCTGCCTCGGCATCCTGCGCAATCTAAGACCCATCCTGAAGTTCTTCGACTGTCACACCCGCCAGTTAATTGTCCAAGCTACCATCCTTTCTAGGCTGGATTACGCCAGCTCCCTTTTACTGGGCGCTAACCTAGCGGAAACTACCAAACTTCAGAGAGTCCAGGATGCTGCCGCCAGGGCTCTGGTAGGTCTCCCCCGCCACTCCTCGGTGGCTGGAGTCCTGAAAAAACTGCACTGGCTCCCGGTGGGAAAAAGGATTCAGTTTAAGGCACTCTGTTTAGCCTTCAAAATCCTTACAACCACCTCCCCCCCGATGTTGCGCCCCCTCCGGCGGAGTATATTCCTAGGAGGTCACTTTGTTCAGAAGGACAACATCTTGTGGTCATTACCCGTACCAAACTGGCCAGAATGGGCGGCCGATCCTTCAGCCTGCTCGCTGCCAAGCTTTGGAACAGCCTACCGGAAACAATCCGTGGCATACAGGACCTTCTGGCATTCAGGAAAGCCATCAAAACCCACCTCTTTCAGTAATCTCCCCTTCTCCCCTCTGATGCTTTTTTCTTTTTCTGCCTTCTGCCTCACTCGCAGCGCCGGGACGCCCCTTGGCTGGGGCAGCCGAGCGCTATATAAATCCCAATAACATTAACATTAACATTAGTCATTGCATAGTATAAATTAATGCATTTTAATGATTGTTTGATTGAATCTTCCTTCACATGAGAGACGGAGCCTGTTCTGTACTTTGTAAGTGGTTCACCTGAAATTATTCTTAGATAAAGATTTATAATATTTCCTGACTCTGTGATTATTTCATATTTGTGAATAAATTGATTTATGTCATTTCACCATCAACTAGTTCCACTAATGGTCCATCGACCAGAGGAAAGAACTTTTTGATCAGTGAAAGATTAGTTAGGAACCAGAGGTAACTAATCTTGATATGGTAAGGAATTTGTTAAAAACATGACCCCAGCGGTATTTGCCAGGTTGTTGTGAATGAATCTATGGGCCAGGTGTGTATGTGGTGTTAGATTACCTGTTCCTGGTAAGCCGCTGGATCAGTTTTCTGGTAGCAGAGCTATGGTTATTATTTTATTTTATATTTCTTTTTTATTAACACAAGGCATTTCCATAAGTGCATAGAACAGAGATCAAACATTCCCACACATCATTACAACTTAACAATAATACTTTGGAGGATACGAGAAGAAAGGAGGGGGGTCGTAATCCTTCACATACGCGGGTCACGGGGATGCAAGTATATCCGGCATTGAGTCAACTGGAGGTACACAAATCTCCCCCCTATATCGATTCCACAGGCTCCAAACAGTCACCCATTTGCGAGGTCGGCCCCTGGCCATATAAACGGTTTTCTCCAGGAACATGCACCAGTCCATACTCTCTTTCAATTCCTCAAGCGTGGGTGGCTTTTTTGACCCCCACTGCTGTGCTATATTTCGTTTTGCTATCATAGCCCCTAGGGTGGCCCACCTAGTCTGCGCTGAGTTCAGATCTGTAGGTTCCCAAATATTAAGGCAGCATCTCCTTGCCTCTGGTGAAACCATTACCCCCAGTACCTCTTGCATAACATCATGTATCATACTCCAATAATCCATCATATAATGAAATTCTCAGAGGATATGGAGGTACGTGCCCACCTGTCCACAACCTCACCTGCACAAACCATCTTCAGATAGCCCCATCCAGACCAAGCGTGGGCCTGTGACATACACCCTATGTAGTATTTTCAAGTGACCCAATTGTGCTGGGATCGCAACCTCCTTCGGGGAGGACACAGCCAATTGCCAGTCGTCGTCGTCTAGTTCAATACCGTCCCTCATCCATTTATCTCTCAACTCTAACAGGAGGTCAGCTCTATGATTGATCAACTTCCTATAAATGAGGGAAATAGTTTTCTCTTGCAAATGACCATCCAATATTCTATCTTCCAATGGCGAGTCCTCAGGTATGTCCCCCTCCACCGGTACCGCTGATCACAGCGCATGTCGGACCTGCACATAGCGGAAATATTCCGCCCCATTCAATTCAAACTCGGTTTGCAGTTCAGCGAATGTCTTAATCCTGTCCTTGACCCAGATATCACCAATCCTAGCAATCCCTATTAAATTCCACTTATCAAAACCTTTCGTGTTCCAAAGTTTACCCAGTCTTTCCGAATCAAATAATGGAGTGGCCAGCGTGAGGCGGCCTTTCCATCCCAAAGAATTGGTGGCGTTGTGCCATATCCTGACTGCCACACTGGTAGGTCCTGTCAAACTTTTCCTTGCCGACTTGGCATATAAAGCTCTATTGTAATTACCACCTGGGAGTAGCCATCTATCCATTGCGTATCCCGGGTCTGAGCCAGGCCCATACGTACCCAGGTTTATGGCCGCCAATTGAGAAGCCCAATAATATCGCCTAATGTCTGGAAGAGCGATAGCACGTCATACCATGGTAACGTCAATTTAACTAGAGCGATACGTGGTCTACCCTCCCATAGTAACTAATGTTGCATCCCCTCCACCTCCCTGAAATAACTGGCTGGAACTATAGTTAAATGTATTCTGAAGGGCGTAAAGGAAGCGAGTAGGGACATCATCTTAAAGAGTGTTGCCCTTCCCAACAGGAAGAGAGACAACTTTCTCCAGTTGTCTATGTCGCTCTTTAATCTAACCAATGGGGGAAGAAGGTTCCTCTCGTATCGAATTTTGGGATCCAGTGAAATAAAAATCCCTAGATATTTAAATCCAACAGTAGCAACTTGAATAAGGCAATTTCGTGGGGGCGTCGGGATATCACCACTCAGAACATACAAATAGGATTTTCCCCAATTTAAAGTGAGCCCCGAATTCCTACCGTAGGAGGCCAAAACATCACAGACGACTTTCTGTGTGATGTTAAATAGAGTAAAATGTCACCCGCATATAGAGAGATCCGGTCCTCTATCTGAGGGGACCATTGAATACCTCGAATGGAAAGCTCCCAGCGGATCCAGGCTGCCAAAGGCTCAAGTGCTAGCGAAAACAAGAGGGGGGAGAGTGGACACCCCTGTTGGGTGCCTCTTCCCAAACAAAATGTTGCCGAAACTCGGTTATTGACTACCACTTGTGCAAAAGGCTCAGTATATAACAGTCTTACCCAGCTAATAAATTCCAGTCCAAATCCAAACTTAGCCAAGACCGCCCATAAATAAGGCCATTCTATTGTATCAAAGGCCATCGTCGCGTCAAGTGATGCTATTATAGCTTGTTTTCCCAGGGTATGAACTCTGGCTAAAACTCTGTGTAACCTACGAGGGTTCAATGCCGTATTTTTATGGGAGATAAAACCAGATTGATCAGCGTGTATCAAGCCACTGATAACCTTGACAAGCCTATTAGACAATAATTTAGCAAGAATCTTGGGCTCCGCTTTTAATAAAGAAATAGGCCTATAAGAGGCACACTTGGTTTTTGGTTTCCCTTCCTTATGGATAACAACTATAGACGCCACTCTCTGATCATAAGGCAACATCCCTTTCTCTCGAGCTGCTACAAACATATCTTTAAGATAGGGCACAATTCTATCAGGTCTGAGTTTATATAACTCAAACGGGAGTCCATTAGGGCCTAGCGCCTAACCCGAATTCAAGGAGCGCACTGCCAGGGCCACTTCATCCGCAGTGAGGGCACTGTCCATTAAGTCACGATCTTCCTCAGTCAGGCCCTAGAGTTGGATATCTCTCAATTGCACATGGGAGTCCTTCTCTGGCCGCCCGCAACCGAAGTGTACACTGTCCGAAATAGGCTGCAAAATTGTCCGCTATACCCCGGGGGTCTGTTATTTTTGCGACCTCTGCCGTCTCCAGTTCCGGAACCACCCGATCGGCCCTGTCTTTTTTATCTAGCCAGGCAATAAGCTTCCCAGCCTTATCGCCGACATCGTATAGCCGGCCCTGCTGCTCTCTACTTAAGGCTCTGGCACTATTAGTGACTAACAATTTAAACTCAAGTTGCTTAAGATGTAGGACATGCAATTTGGCCCGGGTTACCTCCTGTTCCAAGACCGCCTCAATCCTAGCAATTTCAGATTCTATGTTCGCCACTTCTTCATTCCGATCCTTCTTTACCCCTGCAATTAGCGACAAAGCCTGACCCGGTATGACCACCTTAAAAGCCTCCCACAGCGAAAGTGGAGACAATACTGATCCCTCAATTTCCCGAAAATAATGCTCTAATGCTTTTAGCAAGACCTTACGGATTTTAGGATTACGCATGTAACAGGGATTAATGGGAGCTATCCTGCCGCTCGAGTCCAAATTAATGTCAAACCTGACCCAGAGTGGCAAATGATCTGATATACCTCTAGCTAGGTGTGTAGCCTCGGTGATGCAGTATGCCTGAGCCACCGGCACTAAACAGTGATCTATATGTGAAAGACTACCATGCGCACCAGAGTGAAAGGTGAACTGTCGTTGGTCCGGATGAAGCAATCTCCAACTATCGATCAAACCCAACGCATCCATAAATTCGGGAAGCCATCTTTGCGCTCGCCCCGTATCCCTAGGGGGATGCCTGTCCATAGTGCCTGAGATCACAGCATTAAAGTCACCTCCCAAAATCAAAAGACCCCTCTGGAAGTCCAGTAGGGCTTTCCCCAAATCTTCAAAAGTGGTTGCCTGCATACCTGTATACCGACATCATGGATAGGATATGTCCCTCCCAACGGCCCGATATTCCTACATATCTTCCCCTGTCATCCTCAGTCACAGAATCAATCACCATCGGAAGCGCTTTCTTAACCAGAATCCCCACCCCTCTGGACCCCGAAGTGAATCTCCCATGTGCAACCAATCGGTACCCCATTCTGTGCATAGCCCTACATGAGTTACCCACTAAATGCATCTCCTGAAATAGGACTACATCCGGGGCGTGACGTCTAAGATACTGAAGAACCACACTACGTTTAATTTTGTCCCCCAACCCATTAACATTTCAGCTTAACACTTTCAGACCCCTACCCCCATCATAAAACATGAAATGGGTCAGTTTTCTCTCCAGTTCCTGCACCGCGAACCTGCTACAATTTTGAATGAAGCCTTGGTATATAATGCTTACAACAAACAAAACAAAAAGATAACGCATAGGTCCCCCCAAAACAAACCCCGCTCACCTCCCCCCACCCTGCACCCCTGCTCACGGTGTCCATCCGCCCCCAACTCGCAGTGTGTCTGTCGCCCCATAATCTATCTACTAAACTATCGAGGAGTAACTTTGAGGAGGAACACAGCCCCCACTTGCCCATCCAGCCCCAACAATACTATCAGGCCCATCTAAGCAGTTTAGACAATCAACTAGGTACTGTACTCACGCACACGCACCCCACCCCAACTCACTTTGGCCACACCTGTGGCAATAGCAGTTCTTATTCTTTTTCTTGAGTGCCTTCTTCTTCATCTCCGCTCCGTCGCTGTCGCTCATCCCGAGGATAAACCGTGTCCAACCAGTCCGCCGCAACCTCAGGAATGTCAAAGAAAAAAGCTCTCCCCTCATGTTCAACTCGCATCTTGGCAGCATACAGCATGGCATACTTCAAACCTTTGTCCCGGAGTCTCCTCTTGATGCCCATGAAGGTCTGCAGTTGTTTTTGTACTGCCTTCGTGAAGTCCGGGAAAAAACTGAGAGCAGAGACTTCATACTGAAGAGAACCTCCATTTCTGGAAGCCTGCAGGATAGTGTCTCTATCCCTAAAGTTAAGCACCCTCATGATCATCGGCCGGGGTGGGGCCCAAGGGCGCGGTCTCCCACCCGGAACTCTGTGTGCTCTTTCCACCGTAAAAAAATTCCCTAGGCCTCGGGGCTTCAAATGATTGAGAATGATGTCTTCAACAAAGAGATCGGCGGATTGCCCCTCAGTCTTTTCAGGCACACCAATAATATGTACATTGTTTCTACGGGCCCTCCCTTCGTATTTGTCCAACTTGCGACCTGCGATATCACTGGCGGTTTTGAGATCACAAACTTCTTGCTGCAACAAGGCCACATCATCTGTGAGACTGGTCGTTTTAATGTCCAGGGATTTTACCTTTTCGCTGGTTTTAGTAAGGTCCACACGGATTAAATTAACTTCTATCATCACCGTGTCCAGTTTATGATCCAAGGACTCCATCTTTTTACCTAGAGATGTACGCACCCCCTCAATCGTCACCATCACATCCTGCAGCTTAGGCTTCACTGCGGAGGTCGACATCTCCGCGCCCACATCCTGAGATTTCCCGGATCCAGATGGCGATCCCCTAGGTTGCAAGTACCGGTCCAGCTTGTTGGATTGGGTATATCTAGGTCCCCTGGGCACCTTTGATTGTTGTTTTTCCATCTCGGGTTTCGACGCCATTTTGTAAACCGTGAAAAGCGATCCAAGCCTCCACAGCGCTCCCGCCACTGAAGACAAGATCTCGGAACTAGTCTCAAGATATGCGCACCTGCGTGACCGATTGTTCAGACATGGTTTTTGGCTCTATTTCGGAGTGATGATGACTTTAAGCTTGCTAACATCTATAATCTGTATTCTTACCTTGTGTTGGCCCTTTTAAGCCCTTTCTTCCAGACCTAGAAGAGGATAGCTGCTTTATATGATGATAGATCCCTTATTCTTGACTCTAATCCATCTATTGCCTATTGGCTTTGACATAATTATGTGTCCTTTGTAGTCCTGACTTTATATTACATATTGGTATGGTTTGTGTAGGTACTCTGACAGAGCTAAGGGTTATTTCATCCTTCTCAGGCCTACAAGGCCCAGAACTAGAGAGACTCCATTTTGCTTTCTATCACTGCAGAAATGAGATGCTTGTAGGGTAAAGGTAATATTTTAGTTTTGAGCTGTTGTTCGTCCTAAGCGAACCGGAGAGAACCGGCCAGAGCTGAATCTAATCAAGAAGTGTCCCTGGGCTCAGGTCTCTAGACAAAACAAGCAGCTGATCACTGTGGGAGCGTCTAGAGGAAGGAGCCCGGTGCATGGACCTGGTGGGAGGAGGCTACTGGCTGGAACTTTCCACTAGAGGAGAGGATTCCATATTAGCGAATTGCAGGAGAGGAGGGGTGTCAGTTTGGTTCTTGAAGAGAGAGGAGTAGGATGTTTGCTGGAGCTGCAGAGTACAGTTCAGTTCAATTGGTTTTCTGGAATGACGAGAGAAGGCAGATAATTGCTGAAGCTGGAGAGAGCAGTCATATGAACAAAGTTGGAACTATCAGCTGGGGCTGCCAGTTTATCAGAATGCATTAAAGCAGATGGAGGAGTTGAAGCTGCCAGCTGGAGCAGTTGAGCCAGAGGAGTGAAGCTGTGGTGACGGAGGGAGAGAGAGAGAGCCCTGATTCCACCAGAGAGAGAGAGAAACATTCATTCTAATAGGTGAGGTAGTCTGAACTAGTTTGCTTTACACTTACACCTTAATCTTGTCTTTATTCTCTAGGCTATTGTATGTCTAATCCTTTTTCTTTCAGCGGTGTGTTACAGTTCCTGTTAGTTACAGAGACCCCGCAGATCTGTGTATGTGTCTATTCCCATTTTATTGTTATTGTAATAAAGATACCCCAGTTCTTAGTGAACCAGTGTGCATGTGTTGTTCTTATGATAGAGCTAACCTTTCTCAAAAGGAAATAGGAGCGCTTAAATCAGGGAATAACTTTTGCATACAGTGTGTGTCTCTTGTTCTTAAAGCGCAGGTAACCTTTCCTTCTAGTCAGGTGTTACAGCCAGAACAGATGCTGCCCCTGATCAGGTAAGTAGCCACTGAATAATTAGGGAGAGAGAGGAGCCCTTGAGCTAGGGAAATAGTTATACACTAAGTAATTCGGCCATTCCATAATATTATTGTAGTAGTGAACATTTAGTGAATAGTGAGAGAAACTTCCCAACATAGAGAGAGAGAGAGCTGAAGGTATTCATAGGAAAGTGATCGTCGTTGGTAAGCGACGTTAATGAGAACACCAGGTTGAAGCCTGGTGTGTAGGTCCGCCGGATTGTGGACCGGGCTGTGAGTAAGAGAGCACCAGGGGTGAGCCTGGTGTGTAGGTCCGCCGGATTGTGGACCAGGCTGTGAGGAAGAGACCACTAGGGCTGCAGACTAGTGTGTAGGCACGCAGGATTGCGACTTGCCGAGCGAGCACTGACTGTGGTCAGTGTGTAATGGTAAATAATCAGAACTGCCCCAGGGTAGATTAGTCTGGACCCATGTGGTCGCGAGACTATGAGGTATGAGTGTGGTGTAGGGCATGGACGTCCTTAGTAATCAGTGAGTATTCCTAGTAATCCCTATAGATTTAGTGGTGTTTCTGATGATATGAGCTTGTATATTGCGAGTTCCCCATCCTCAGGTAGGTACCCAGGTGCCTGGACAGATGGGTCCTGAGGAGGGAGGTGGTTAAGTTCCGGCTGGGTTGGAGGTGCTCTGAGGAGCTGATCCTATCTGGTCCGAGAATCCGGCCGTTACACCGATATAATAAGTCAAACCAACCCTGGGGAATAGTTTGCCCAGCTCCGAACACAATCCAATGCACGGCAAATCCAAGGACGAGCAGGGCCTCGCCGGTGCCAGTCTGGATCTCGAGGGAGTTGATATTGGCCAGGCAGGTATCGGAAGTGCGGTAGAAAAATGCGCAGTCCCACCAATATTCAATCAGGGTCTGCCACTTGCTTGATCATTGCTTCCCACCGGGGCTCGCCGCAGCAATCCAAATGGGCGCCACCGATTTCCAGGCGCCCAGTGCACCAGTTACTTCAGTGAGTCTCCATGGAGAGGAGGGGTCAAAATATTCTGCCCAGGGGGCCAGTACAGTACAATCTCACTGGAGATGCGAATGTTGATATGGGCCAGCTGTTACAGGGACCAGAGCCAGGCCCTCTAGGCTCCAGCACACCAAAGGGAGAACCAGCCAAGTCCCTGGTGATCCCTGTCTCTCCCAGCCCCCGCCCAGGCAACAATCACATAGAGGAGGGGGAGTATTCTCAGCCGAAGCGCGCTACTGCACTTAATCTTCAATGGTCCTGCACCCGTTCCCCGCACACTCCAAGGGTGAGCTGCAGTTAATAACAGTCCGGGGGGGGGATGAAACGAGGCCACAGCTTTCTCAATCGATGCGCACCACTGCGCTGAATCATCAATGGCCCTGCACCCGTTGCCCGCATACTTCAGGGGTGGTCCGCATTTTATAACAGTCCGGGGGGGTCGCGCGGAGAGAGGCCGCATCTTTCACGGGACCGAGCCGGAGACTTCCGGTTTCGGTCCCGTTGTTGATAACCTGCAGCCGGGTCTCTACTGCCTCTTGAGGCCCCGGCTTCTAGAGTACTAGGCCGCAATCTTCGATGGCCTCTCTCTCCTACACCCCGCGGCCGATCGGAGCGCCGATTGAAGCGCCCGGCACCTCTTCACTTCCCCTGGTGATGCTCATGGCCTGAGCACAGGATATCTAGCAGGATAGGACCCGGGGCGGCGGGGGTCTCGGGAGACCAAGACTCACGCGGCCATCTTGGTCGCGATCGTAGCTCCTCCTTCTGCTAGGGTTATTATTGACTAGTTTGGTGATTAGTATTGAATATTGATTTTGATTGTTCATTTATGTTTTAGCAAAAATGTTAGTGGTTTGTTTTTTGTTGTCCAGAATTCTTGGGGAAATTGAATAGTGGGTGACAACAGAAACCACACTGCAGTGAGGTTACTCGTCAGTTGGAATAGTACTGAGAAGCTATGTGGGCCAGCTGAAAATCTGTGTGCCTGATTCTCATTTGTCAATTTGGTCAAGTTACCTAAACAGGAATCTTGAAGTTTTGCAGATTTCCTGTTTCAACTAGAGAGGGAATTCCTATTCTGCCGCCTAAAATGCCTACTTCATTTATGATGATGGAGAGAGGTTATCATTCATGTGTATGGATGGATACTTGGATGGAGTGCACAAAGGATGATGGTGTTCCAGAGCATGGTACATTTAATCGAAGAATTTTACAGAATTTGAGGATGCGGGTGTATGAATTGGAACCAAGACCTAGATTACCTCAATATGAGGCATTAGATGAATGGGAAACTGAGTCATTTGAGAGGGAAAAAGGTAGAAGAGGATCATTTACAGCATTTTATACAAGACATATGAATGGGCCACATGAAAAACAGATGAAACAGTGGAGAAGAGCAATGGTATCAGAAGGTTTATATCAGGTACTGGCTGGACGCACAAAATCGCTGCCTGCCAGTGCAACATGGTCATCAACAACAAGTAACACTATACAAGGAGGCGTGGTCACACTTTCAGAGAAGGCGTGCAGGCCTATGGCAAAAGCACACTGGCTGGCTACACAATATGACCGCCAGCCACATAGTCACAACAACAACAACCAGCAAGAAGGCATGGTCACAAACAGAGAAGACATTCTGGCCTATGGGGAAACCACACTGGCTGGCTACACAAAATGGCCGCCCGCCACAGGGTCAGAGCAAAAACAATCAGCAAGAAGGCATGGCCACAAAGACATGCAGGCCTATCGAGAAAGCACACTGGCTTGCTACACAAATTGGCCACCAGCCACATGATCAGAACAAAAACAACCAGCAAGGAGGCATGGTCACAAACATAGAAAACATGCAGTCCTATGGCAAAAGCACACTGGCTGGCTACACAAAATTACGCCAGCCACATGGTCAGCACAACTACAACCAGCAAGAAGGCATGGTCACAAACAGAGAAGACATGCAGGCCTATGGCAAAAGCACACTGGCTGGATTCACAAAGTGGCTGGGGCACCGTCACAGGAGCGGGCAGAAACACTAAGACCTGCAACTTCAGTTCTCTGACCCTTCCCGGTTACCGGAGGAGGCCACATTTGGGCATTTCAAAGTTACAGGTACCACAGACCTATGACTAAGAAAAAGGGTGAGTCAAATACCCACCCCTTTAGAGTGCTTATAATATTAGCAACCCAATACTTTCACGCAAGTCCTGCAGAAAACCCTCAGACCCCTCCTGGGCAAGAATACAGGGCTGAAACATGTCGCCCTTTTAACCTTTTCTAAATCCACACGGTGCCATAGAACAGTAGCATTTCTATAGAAGCACCACCAAATGTTTTAACCTTGCCACCTCCCCTTCTGAATAAAGTTTGTTTAGGAGGGAGAACACAGCAATTTTAGCTCACCTTTGCTTTTTCGTTCACCCCACTTTTTCTACCTCATTTCCAGTCACAACCAGTGGTCTAACCTCCAGGTGAAGGAAAACATTCCATCCAAAAGAACCAATGATGATGCTTTCACGTCTCTAGTAGCGGAGAACCAAGATATACCACTATTATGCTCCTGCACATGAATGAGGGTTTATGTGTTACCACACCTGAACCTGGCATTGCAGGTACAAGTGATCCATTCCCTCTATGATTATATTACACAAAATGGCCACCAACCACACGGTTACAACAACAACCAGGAAGCCTGGAAAACAAGAACACATGCAGGCCTAGGGAGGACACTGACTATACAAAATGGCCCCTGGCCACATGGCATAATGAACAACAAATGCAAATTGTGGCCTATGGCAAACACGCATACACACACACCGGCAAGACAAAAGAGGCATGGCAAATAGGAGAACACAGCATTAATTCAGCAATACCAAAAGAAAAAATAAATAAATACCACTAAATAAAACCACATTTGTATTTTAATCCAATGTCATCCATGGCCTAAATGATGCTTCAATTCAACAAATTCCACATAAACAGTTGTTGCATGAATCCATGAATAGTACATGACCTACTGGCTGGAAGGCCCATTGGCAGACTAGGCTACAAAGTGAATTAAATCAGTATTACAAATTTATTTTAGAAAATGGGGAGAAAATGTAGTAAACTGTGCAGGACAAAATGCAGATTTTGTAAAAAAGAGCAAGAGACTCTGCTCCATATTATATGCTTATGTCCTGTAGTACTTGAAAAACGCAGACAGTTACTTTGTTACCAACAGTTTAATCTTCTGAGTGTTCGGACGTGTTGACAAGGTGTTATTGAAGGTATGAACCCACAAAATAAAATCAGTCTTGTAAGCACTGTCACTATATATTTATCAATGCCTGCCTGATGGCTTTGATTATATGTTGAACACAGGAGTGGATTTTGGATGTTTTAAAGAGCAGCGGTGACGCTTTTACACGTAACACCAGAGTTTGGGCCGTCAAACTTCAACCGCAAACTTCAAGGATTTGGTACGTGAGTGCCTCGTTGGCGAGCCCCCAGACCTTCAATTGAGAGGAGTAATATGGGTCACTGGCTGAGGTGGAGAGGAGGTTTCAGCACGAGGAAGTCGGGAGACATTCAGCGCAAGGACTGTGTTCTCTACGATAAGCATGGGTCCGCACTCAGGATGTCAAAAGAAAGGATTTCTGGTTCTGGGCACCGTACAAAATATCGTTGCGTGAGGACTGTGGATTCTTATCGTTTTTATGGAAAGGCCTTCACCGTCCTTTGAGTTATTTACCGCTGTGCTGACCTTGGGATTTCATCTCATCATGTATACCGGAAACTGACTTTTAAGAGCAAGGTGACATTTTTCATATTAACAGCACTATGGCAGAATGTGTCATTTAAAGACATGATATTTGCCTGGTCATCCGGTTTTCTGGTTTTATGCGCAAGAGTTCACCATACGGGATGCAGTTTTTTAGGCTGATTGGGTGGCTACTTAGTGCATCAAGCACTGAATTTCCCACTGTGGGTTTCCTAAATAGTGATGTTTGCATCTTACCATCAGCTACAAAGACCCTGACATCTAGATAAGTGACTTCAATAGCAGTGATATCACCAGAAAATCTTAGATTCAAATTGTTGCTATTCAAATTTTTGATGTATTCTAAGACCGACTCCTTACTGCCTCGCCAGACAAGAAAGAGATTGTCTATGTACCGTCTCCAAATAATGGTTTTCTCAACCCAGTGGTCACAGGAGTCCGACCATGCCGCCCACTTCTCCCACCAGCCAACTAACAAGTTTGCATAGCTTAGGGTGAAGCAGGCTCCCATGGCCGTCCCCCATTTTTGTCTGTAAATCTGATCCTGAAAAATAAAAATATTATTAAACAGGCAGAAATGTAAAAAGTCAATAAGCATCTCACTGTGTTCAGCAGATCTTGATGGTCGCTGTTTCAAAATCGGTTGAATAGCATCTATGCCTTGTTCATGAGAAATGTTAGTATATAGACTAGCTATATCAAGAGTAACCATTAGGAAGTCAGACTCCCAAGGGCTTCCTTCAATGTATATATATATATATATCAATTCAATTTTCAAGCTTTATTCGACATCAGTCATAAAAGCATTTCTACCCTAATACTATACAATAAATACTATATCCACAATACTCAAAGTTTAAGACCAGTATTAAACACATATCCGTCGAATACAATAAGCTGTTAAAACATTGTTAAGAACAACCTTGGCCATACTCACAAGTAAAAACTTTAAAAGAATATGATAGTCAAAATACATCACGGCATCTTTCCTAATAAAGTACGCATTCGAATCACCCAGGCCCGGGACAAGAACTTTGCAACAGCATTCACGAACAATGGAGAACAATCAGTTTCTAAAATTCTAAGTGCTGTAGCTTGGTTACGCGTCCCCATATTGAGGCAAACGGGTCTTATCCATTTATGCCGTGGGTTTGCATATAAGGGGCAACAAAACAATACATGGGAGACATGCTCAGCTTGATCTTTACAGTGGTAACAATGCTCATCCCAAGATGTAGACCATTTGTTTTTAAACACATTTAGTGGGAGAGATCCAACTCTAAATTGAAAATACAATTTCCTGTCGTGCGGTTTCTCAATCAAATCCCAATATGCTTCACACAAAGGAGACATTTTTAAGTCAAGGAAGCGTCTCGACAGAGAAGAGTTAGACCCATTTGCAAAAGTTCTAAAATGCACCATCTCCCAGTACATTTGTTTTAACTTGGTCTTTGAAGGGAAGCAAGACACATCAGTATTACCCCAAAGGTGATCTAGTTTTAGTTGTGACAGTACCCCTCGTAATTCTTTCAACCAGGCAATTTTATGGAAGCGGTCAAGTGAAACAATGTCTGCCAATGCTGAAGCATAATAAGCTAGCTCCGGGGTCACCATTAACCGTCTCCAATATAACAATGGGCGCAACCTTGCTAGGTCCACTATGTTTTCCCTGCCGAGGTCTAGTTTTAAAGGAACGGTAGGCGTACTTTGCGGCATCCCCCACAAGTCCCCGAAGAAACTTGTTTTCTTCTGTAGTCAGGTTTACTAGGTTACCGAATCCCCATAGCTCTGAACCGTATAAGCTAGCACTAATAACTTTCATTTGATAGATCTCAAGAACACAGTTTACTGGTTTAGTTAGAGAAGCTCTGTGTTTTAATAATAATGCTCCTGCAACTTGACTAAACTTTAATACTGCAGTATCTATGTGTGTGTTCCATTTCAAGTTCCCCTGAAGTGTTATTCCAAGGTAGGTAAAAGCTTCTACCTGCTCAAGGGGAGTGCCTTTAAAGGTGATTACACCTTTAAACATCGACCAACGGTTCAAGCACATAAACTTTGTCTTGCTGGTATTCAGTTCTAAACCTTGTGAGTCACAAAACTCGCCAAATGCGTTGACCGCCTCTTGGAGACTGCTTGGTGTACGTGATAATATAAGCGTGTCGTCCGCAAACATTAGGACGGGAACACGCGAGCCAGCTATTATAGGGGCATCAGAAGGTGACCTCTTCAGAAATTCTACTATACCATTTATGTATATTGAGAGCAATGTTGGCGCTAGAACGCAACCTTGCCTCACCCCGCGCTCTACCGGGAATGGCTCGGTTACTTCTCCCTGCGACCCCATCTGATTTTGGCATAGTTATTATCATGCAATCGTACAATGAGGGTAAGAAGTTCTTGGCTTATCCCTGCGTCAGCTAGGACATTCCAGAGCTTGTCCCTGGGGACCAAGTCAAAAGCTGACTTTAGGTCCACAAAGACAGCATACAGGGGGCCGTTGTTTAAGGTAACATTCCTCCAGTACAGGTCAATGAAGTAAAAGACCTGATCGATGGAACTTGTCAACGGACAGAACCCTGCTTGATATGGTGACAGGATGTTGTTTTCCTCTATCCATACTTGGAGCTTGTTCTGCACCATACGACCCATCAGCTTCTGGGCCGAATCTATGAGACTGATGGGTCTGTAGTTGCAGGGGGGGATTTGTCACCTTTTTTAAACACAGGGATGATTTCCACTCCTTTCCAGGACGAAGGAACTTCACCACCCATTACCACTGCATTGGCAAGCCAAGCAAAGTTTACACACCATGTGTTCCGGTCACTTAAATAGACTTCTGCTGGTATACCATCCATACCTGGCGCTCTTCCCCCCAAGACACAGTCGAGGGCAAGACTTACATCCGTTTCATGAAATACATTGTTCTTATAATAAACAGTTGGTGGCAGAGTAACACAGGCTTGCGATTGATTGCGAGCGTATTGCAGTTTGAAGAATTCTATCCAATCATTGACGGCAACATGGTTTTGAGGGGGGGCAGCCAGCCGTCCCCTATCCCATTTTACCTTGGACCAGAATAACTTCGAATCTTTGGCCGCGCATGCAGTTTTAAGCTCGCCCCATAGTTCCTCGTCCCACATCCTCTTCGCCTGCTTTTGTGTGCATCTGTAAATGTCCCTGGCTTCCCTGACTGCATCAGCATTCCGTGATTGAAGCGCTCTGCTAAGATTTTGGCGTGCCTGTCAACAACTTTTGCCATTCCACCCCTGACTACACTGGTGTTTTTTGCCCTTGTTATTGCCTGCTGGTTTAAGAAAGAATGTTTGTAGTCTACAAAAGAGTTTCTTGTGGGCCTCCATCACAATATCACAAAAGTTAGTGTTATTTGTGAGTAATTTTATGTAGTTAACTTCCTCTCTTACTACTCTCTTCAGATCATCTAATTTCCCCTCCTCCTCTACTAGCTTCCCCCATTTTAAATGCCGCTGATTGTTTGAACAAACTAGATCCAGGGTCACCCTCTCCTCCTCTGGGCTGTCCCCCCTTTCCTCTAAATAGGGCTTGCAGTCCATACACAGTGGGTTATGATCGCTTTCCAATCTTTTTACTACAGACATATCAACCAGTTTACTCCAGACCCTGGTATCTACCAAAAAATAATCAATTCTGCTGGATGCCCGACCATTGTCAAACGTGTTGTTTCCAACACGGTCAGAAGTTGTGCGACCATTTGCGGCTCTAAGGCCTCTAGCTAAACAGAGGCTCTTCACCTGTATGGCAACCGTACTCCACCTTTTAACTGCAGCTATCTCAAGCTGGGGGATTCCCCACTTGCTGTCTTCTTCCTCGGCTAGGAATTTATCCTCTTGTCCCAGAGGTTCAAAAGTAGTATTAATATCCCCCCCTACAATAATAAATTGTTCTAGGGGCAATGCTTCTAGCTCATGTTCGAGGACCGTTATTACGTCTGAGGTCTTACCCCCTTTGACCCCCCTGGCATATATGTTAAAAAGGGCTAAATCTTCACCATTGATCCATCTAATATTAACTGATAGTATATCCCGGGTAGGAAGGGATCTTTGCGTGATTGTACAGTTCAGTGTTTGGCGAATCCAAATCAGCATACCTCCTGAGGGACGGCCTTTACCATTTGTCACTACGGGGATAAAGAAGTTGAGGTACCCCATTCGATATACAGGGCCTAGTGACCATGTTTCTTGGAATAATATAATATTGTGCATATCGATAAAATCACACCATTCCGGAGATGTTACTTTGCTCGCTATCCCAGCGAGGTTCCAAGAGATAAAGGTCAGTGATGGTTAAACAGTAGTTAGCCCTGATTGGCCAGGTTTTAAGAGATTACTTATGTTTGTATTCTGCTGTGTAGTTTTTATTACTGAAATTTTTGGAGGGCTAACAAGGGCATCATCTAGGCGGAGTTCGAGAGAAGGATCACTGCCATTACACCGAGGTGAACTACTATGACCTTCCAAGATAACTGGCATCCCCTCTCTTTTATTGTTATTGGGAGCTAACATACGATTGTCTACCTTGGGCAGGGCTAATGAGTCCTCCTTAATAATGTTACCACTATCTATTTCCACAAGATGGGAATGTCCTATCCTATTATTACATTGATATGCGAGTCAATCGCACTCGTTTAAGTTTGATAATGCTGTGAATCTGTTTTCTAAGCTTATACCCCAGTCACAACTTTGGGCAATCCCCACCCCCGCCCCCTCCCCCACCCTATCTTTTAGCCACTGTAGTCCAATTGGTCCTCAAAACACTAGGTTTAGCAATGAAACCTCTTCTACTATAGAAGAAGTCAAGTGTGAGGGGGATAATTTCTGCTGTTCTACGTTGGGGGGCAAAAGATTCGGTAAAATCTCAGGCAATAATTCCGGTCCTTTGAAGTTAAGTATCACGCAGTCGCCCTCAAATCTTTTGGGGATATTGCCTATCCATTTCACTCTTCTGGCAGTTGCTAATTCATCTGAGAGTTTTTGTTTGCCCCAATGGGAGATGTGAATGTTATTAGTCAGCCAGTATAGGGCTTTGCTTAAGAGTGATTGGGGAGACTCTGTCTGGCCAAACTTCAAGGTTGGTACATTAGCTAGGACCAGTATCAGTGGGGATGCTTCCACAATTAATTCCATTGGGCCTGTTTCCAGTAGAAGAGGATCTTCTCTGGCCCCATTATTTATCAATGGATCAGCTGTGTGGTGGATATTAGCTGTTAAGCTTGGGGTGGGGATAAGTGGCTGAGTCATGACCAAAGGATCCTTACTTTCTCCAGTTCCTTCCCTATATTTTGTTTGCTCAATTTTGTCCACCACCTTGTTTGGTAAATCCCCCATATTTTCATTTGTATTTAACAGGAGGCCCTCAAGCTTATTAACTTTATCAGTAAGATGATCAATCTTAGATAACAGTGGCTTGATTATGCCCCTCATTTTTTGCTCAAACATTCCCATACGTTTTTTAATATTGGCCTCATCCCATAACATACTACCCTCATCCTCTACCCCTACATCCTCTTTACTATTTTTCCTAGGTGGAGTTGCTGGTCTGTTCTTGCTGGAGCTTAGGCGCAGGGACGGGCATGGGATTAGAGGGGCTATCCTCCACTATTTCTAGGTCTAGGTCTGCGGCATCATGAACAACCTCATCTACTTTGCTCAATATAGCAGGTAAGGATGCATTAGCAGTGGGGCTCTCAATACTAATTTGAGAAGACGCAACTGCATCAATGGTATTTTCTAGTTCTTGTAAATTATCTTGGTGTTGTTCGGATGAGATGTTGCTATATATATATATATATAACCTACTGGAGGTCGCCAGTAGGTAGTTATAGTTAGGACCTAGCTACCATAGGAAAATTGCAACATTCTATTCCCAAAAGCTTTGTCTCCGATTGACAAATCTTCGTGAAATTCTCAAAACGTATGGCCTACTTCGGTACGCTCCTATCTTGAAAGTTTTAGGGTGATTCAGCAAGCGGGGGGCAAGAAAAAAAGGGGGTCCCAAAACGTGTTTTCTCCATGCAATTTTCATAGGAAACTTTAGACATGGCTACAGCCTGAACTGCTGAACGGAATGACACCAAATTTGGCAAAAAGTTAGCCCTTGGAGCAGAAAGAGCCCTTTTTGATAAATTGTGTAAATCTGTTCAGTAGTTTTTTTTATATATTAATGGAATAAGAAATATATATATATATATATCTGGGTGGAGCCTAACCACACATCTCATCCTGAGATCTGATTGGCTGCCAGCACTTCATCCAAGAAGTGTTGGCAGCCATCTTGGGACCAATATACATGATAGCACCTCATTAAAAAGTATTGCAATTAATAGAAGGTTTTAAGACTTTAGTTACATTATAAATAATTTCTTGATGGCACCATACTCTTTTTAGGAATTGTGGTGTGTTCTAAGATGATTTTACCATGTGAAAAAGCCTTCTGCTGGGATATCATGAATCATGTTTGAGAGAAAACTATTTTCTCATGCTTTTCCCACAGAGGTTTGGAAGGTGATCTATAAGTTAAACTGAGAGCATATTTTCTGTAAATTCACATTATCTTTCTCAGTCATGTGAGAATGAAGTCTGACATTCTCAGTAAAACAGGTACATCCAACAAGGACAGAGACTGTCAGTTGATTCCTTTGTGTTCTACTGTGTTCTACTGCAGCTTCCCAGAGTGTTCTAAAGAGCAACTAGAGTGCGAACAATCCTACTTATCACATACGTATTGCACACCTGAAGCAATCCTGATTGGAATAAAGTGGTAAGTCTTAAAACATTTAATTTAAAAAGGAACAAAATGAGGGGGTGCATTTTGCCATAAAAAGTATGATTATTGCTGCTGAATGAAAAATTAGGGCACATTTTGAGTGACTTCTCAAATCCTCTTCTATTTCATAAAACAATTCGGACATTCAGACTGAAACATGCACTTTTAATACTAGCAGCAGACTTCTCTGGTGAGCAGTAGCTTTACTACAGTGATCTAATGAGCAACTAGAGTGCTAACATTCAGAATTTATGGCAAATGTGTGACATATCTGAATACCTTCTTGATGGAATCAAAGTAAGAAACTGAAAGCTTATCCTACTGAGGAGACTGCAGTAAATGGGGAAATTAGGAAACTTCATAACAAATAAATCTCCCAAGATGGCCACGAGAGGCAAAAGAGACTAAACGTAGCACAAATATCACCCAGATGTAGCCAACATGTAACCCAAGGACAGTGGTGTGCAAAACACTTGATATTTTGCATTTTTGCAGTTTTATATAGTGCAGACTTGTCAGGTACTGGAGTGCTTTACATGAGCATTGGTTACATCACACAAGAACAAATTCATTTTGGTTTTAGACATGGGAAGATTAAGTGATTTGACCAGAATCACAGAATGTCGAGCTGAAGCAGAAATTCTAACCTGGTTCCCCAGTTGCAAAGTCTGCAGCTCTGGCTGTAACACCACATCCTTTCCCCTAAGGGCAACATTTAATCAAGTGGTCAACTGGATAAAAAAACATAAAGACAACAAATAATTTAAAAGTGCTTTGTCACTATTTGAAAACTCTGAAAACAAGTCCTCATTTCAGTTTTTTAGAGCACTAACCATCATTTTGATGCAAATAAGACCCTCTCATATATGTAATTTCTAAAGGAAATGCTCTGGGTATTACAGTTGTCATTACATCAAGATGACATAGGAAAGGGGGCAGGGGTAACAAACCAACAATACAGGACTGGCAAGAGAGGCTGTGTCAATATAATAGACCATTGTGGGCAGAAGGAAGAGGCAGTGGTAGTACAACCATACATTCCAACAGACCCGATTCAGCCAGGAAACGTCCAATGTTTTTAAGCCCAAATGGGCTTTATTTGATCTGTCTCTTGTCTACAATCTCCTCTTTTTCAATGTAAGTCAAAGGGGAAAATCAATACCCCAGTTTTTTTTCAAAATCTCCCTCTTACCAAGTTCAAAATGTTAGCAAGTATGGTACATTGGATCATGGAAGGCAGGAGGAATTGGGATTAGGGAAATGGGCTCGGATAACAGAGGACAGGAGGGACATGGAGAGGTACACCAAACTGACCTTACAGGGCAGGCATCAGGGTTTGCAGCAGCACAATACACCACACAGGGCATGCGGGACGGTAGTGCAGCACAACAATCCATAGAAAGCAATAGGGAGGGCACAGGACCATGCACATGGACAACAGAGAATAGAGGAGAAGAGGAAATTGTAGCTAGCTGACCATAATGGACAAACAGGAGAGAAAGCTGCAGCATAACAGAAAATAAAAGGCAGGAGGGACGGATCAGGGGCATTACAATGGAACAGACAAGCCAGGAGGGAGGGAATAGGGATCTGTACATGGAAACAGAGGGCTGGGGGGGCAAGGGAGTAGGGCAGGAGAAGCAAAATGACCATGGGGGTCAGGCAGGATGGGCATTAGAAGCAAGACACACCATGGAGAGCAACAGCGAGACTATAATGGCATACAGACACCATGGAGGGAAGGTGGGAGGGGGTCAGGGGCAGCTAGTCGACCACACTTGGAAGGTGGGAGGGGCCATGCAGCACAGAAGACCATGCATGGCAAGCGGGAGGGTTAGTGGCAGCACAATGGCTATGGTGGGCAAGAAGGAGGGTGCAGGGGCATGCACAAAGGACCATGGAGGATAGAAGGGAGCGTCAGGACCTGGGCACAGACAAGAGAGTTCAGGGGAAGGGGGCTCACTATAGACCAAGTGGGGCAGGCAGGGGGAGCATTTGCAGCACCAGGGAGGGCAGAAGGGGGTGGCAGTAAAATGGACCATGGAGGACAGGAGGACAGGAGGAAGGGGATAGAGGCATGGAATGTGGCAGGCAGGGTGGAGGTGGCAGGCACAGGTTACAGTCATCTGACAATGCTAGGCAGGTGGGAGGGGAGTGGTAGCTCAACAGAACACTCAGAGTAGATAGGAGTGGCAGGTCCTTGGAACATGGTGGGCAAAAAGGATAGAGCAGGGGCATGCACACAGACATTGGAGGGCAGGGGGAAGGAGAATAGGGGCAGCAAGCTAAGCACAGAGGCTAAGCTGGAGGTCAATTATGGGGCATAGAATTGGGCAATGGAGGGCAGGAGTAGTGGACTGGGACAGCATGCTAAATGGAGGGCAGTGGCAGCACATCAGACCATGCATGGCAGGAGGGAGGAGGCTAGTCCATGGATTTAGACAACAGAGGATAGGGAGGAGGTGGATGGGGCTGCAAGGTAACTGTTCAGAGAAGCTAGGAAGGCCAGTGGCAGAACAATGGCCACACAAGGCTGTAATAAGGGAGCAGGGACATGGACTTGGACTATGGATGGCTAGGAGAAGGGAAGGCAGGAGCAGCATGCTTGGGTGGGGACAGCACAATGCCAGGCCCGGCTTCCAACCCCCCACCATCCACTGTGATATGCATCTTACTTAACGTTTTAAAAAAACTACACATTTTCTGAAAAAAACAAAGATTACAGGGACAGTATAGTTAGACTCAGATTTCACTCATACACAACCAGTGAAATTCATCAGTTATAGTTACCTGAGCTAGCTATAACGTATGCCCCCGCAATGTACTACTAATGAACTCAGACACTACATCATTCATGAAATGGTCACCACATCACTCATGACATCTCAAATGAGCTGTGAATGGAATGGAACTATAATGCTAGACCTTTATTTAGGGATAGTGTGTGTATATTAACACCCCTTTCATTTCTTTTCTTTCGTGTAAGAACCATTATAATAAGCAACGTGCCCAGAGTAATATGGTCGATAGCCTTTCACTTTAAAGTAATGTGTAGTCCATTGTTTATGTTGATGTTTTCAATCCTAAGTATGTTTATTATGAATAAGTCCATTCACCCATCCAGCACTATCTACGTATCTTATCACTCCACCAATACCTAAGCACTTATAAATTCAGCACACACTTTCTTTGCAACACTGAAATTACTCTAGTTATTAGTCGTATACTTAAGGAATGGCGTGGTCACTAACACAAGTGCAGGTACAATATTTTGTACACTATGCATGCACACCTCTAACCAGCTACAAACTATTGATACGCTCTTCCAAATACCCAGTTAGTACCTATGCAGTGTAGGAATCCTCCTGTCTGTCCCATGCATTTCTCCAATCACCCATTCAGCCCTATCTACTTATCCTATTACTCCACCAATACCTAATCACTTATAAAGTCACTATACACTCTGTACACTCTGTTTGTAATACTGTAATTATTCTAGTTACTAGTCATGAACTTATGGGATGCCTAGCTACTAACGCAAGTACAGCTATAATATTTTGTGCACTATCCAAGCAGACCTCTAACTAGCTACATACTATTGATACACTCTTCTAAATACCCAGTTAGTACTCATGCAGTGTAGGAATCGTCCAGTCTGACCCATGCACTTCTTTAATCACTTAGCTACCACTATCAACTTATTCTATCACCCCACCAATACGTAAGCACTAATAAATTAAGTGTTCACTCTGTTTGCAGCACTGTCATCATTCCAGTTACTAGTGCTATTCTTATAAAATGACCTAGTAGGCACCAACACAAGTACACATCAAATATTCTGTACATAATCCCTACAAATCTCTAAGCAGATACATACTATTGGTCCACTCCATTAAATACTGAAGTAATACCCATGCAGCGTAGAATACCTCCTGTCAGTCTCATGCAATTCTTCAATCACCCATCCAGCACTATGTTCTTATTGTATCAGTCTGCCAATACCTAGGCACTTATGGGGCAGATTTACAAGCACACTCCGCCACCAGTATTTCACTTTTTGTAACGTAGTGATGGTGCCAGGCACTCTTTCATATTTACGAGAGGAAAAGCCACCCTGCATGGTTTTTCCTCTCCTTGTAAATACGACCCCTTCATACAAAGAACTTTGCATTGAAGTGGCATTCCATAGGTGTTGCTGTGGGTGTTCCCATGCATCACCCATAGAACAAGACACAGCTCCAGATTTATGAGAAATCGTAAATCTGGAGATGTGTGCGAATGCTGCGCCATCCTAGAGTTGGTGTAGCAAGGCGCAACAAGAAGAATTGTTTTCATTTCTCCTAATTTTTTCCTCTATCAATGCATGCTGCATTCCACAGCATACATTGAAAAAGGAAAATGCCTTTACTGATTGTTTTTGTGCAGGAAGGTGTCCCTTCCTGCACAAAAACAATGTCTGCATGACACAGACATCCTTGCACCATGGTGCAAGGGTGCCTGTGTCACTACATGGCTGCAGTTTGTGCAGCAGTGAAGAGGAAAGCACAGAGAGTTGCAACATATTCATGTACATATTTCACATCCCTGTGCTTCGGAAGTGCCACAGTGCTGTGTAGCTAAAGAGCTTGCAGTGTCACGCTGCAGTACTTCCTTAAATTTTCACCTATAAATTCACCACACAGTACTAATGCATTTTTTCAGTCAATCATGCTGTACACATATATTCAACCAAACTTTCAGACATTACCTTGCAATTATAGGTATTTCTTTAACCAGAAAAAGTAGTTCTGATAAGAACTTTTTTCTTCTTTTTTCTTTTTTCTTTTTTTATTATTTTAAGCAATTTTGTATTTTTTATTTTGGTGTTTTTTCAAAAAATGAACAAAAAAAAGAACGAATAAAACAGGAAACTTTTGGAATTACTTATCATTCCCCCCCCCAAAAAAAATTAACAATGATGTTTGCATTGTGCAGCAGAAACTGCATCCACCGACTGCTCACTGAAGCATATACGTTTCTTACACTTAACGCAGTGTTGCTCGAGAAAGGCGAATTCTGGCCTAATGTCCATTGCAGGTGTTCCTGAGGACACTCCAGATGTACTTGCCACAGCAGGTGAGGGGTTCAAAGCAGCTCGCCTCATTTCCTCCAAAGCAAGATTGAGAGGATGTGTGGTCCATAGAAGCAGTGCCACATGAGTATTTTTTTCACTGCCTCTTGACAGGACTCCGTCACAAATTTTGCACTTCACCTCTCTCACATTTACTTTCTTCTCTCCAGGTGGAAAAGTGAAGAATTTCCACACAACAGATTCTGACCTATGTGGACCTGGTGCCTCCTGCAAGAATTATTCTTCAGAAGATACTTCCTCCAGCTGCTGCTGCTTGTGTCCAGATGCCATTTTGTTTGATATTTTTTGAAAAACACTACAAAAAAAAGCAAAAAGGGTTCTTGTGGGAAAAGTGATGTCTCTCTAAAGATGCTCCAACAAGAATGATTAAAATGCGTGGGGTCCTTCAATAGTTACAGTAGGAAAGGTTATGAACCAATGAAATCTTTTTTTTTAGGTCACATGGGATCCGCGCACTCTGCACTCACGAAGCACACACCCGACGCGACTTCGCGAAAATATATTAAAAAATAATATAAGTTTATTATAAGTACAAATATATTATTTTTATGAATAGCTTAGATAATCTCTTGCCCTAATATGAATAATAAGGACACATACATATCATTTTAGAACATCATTTTTTTTTGCGGGAGTCACACTACCAGTGCGCCCAAGCACGTATATGAGGTCACGCTGCACCTGCCACCGCTCAAGCGTCGCGTACCATAATGCGCATGATGCGAGAATGTGCGGGAGCACGAGTCACTGACTGGTTGCATACCAATCACGCACATCACGTAATCTTAAATGTATATGATGTAACTGAAAACACACAGCTGTAGCACACCGTACGCGGATCCTTCATGACTATTCCAAAATGGCGGCTAGAATCCACACACCCACCGTGATGTGTACGCTTTGGGTGCGCAACTCCGTAAAAAAAATTGGAAAAGAAAGAAAATAATATAAATATATTAAAATTAAAAAATAAAACAAAAAAATTAAACAATATTTCGGTTCTAATTTTTTTGTTGCAATTTTCAGAAAAATAAATATTGTTATTTAATTAATAAAATATTTATGAATAAACAGTTCAAAAACGGTAGAACATCAGTACAAAAAATTAGGTATAACTACTATTACACTTAAAAATGAGCATTTAAAAAAGCTTTGAAATTCACTGAAAAAAACATAGGTTTCAGAGACATTATAGTTATAAATTAGCATTTAAAAAAGCTTTGAAATTCACTGAAAATAACAAAGGTTTCAGAGACATTATAGTTAGAAATTAGCATTTCAAAAACCTTAGAAATTCACAGAAAAAAACATAGGTTTCAGGGGTGTTATAGTTAGCTGGACATTTTACTCGTACAAAACCATAGAAATTCCTCCATTATAGTTAGTTCTGCTAACTATAACTCGCGCAACTGCAATGCACTGCTGATGATGTCACATATTACTTCATTCATGACATGGTCAGTGACATCACTGATGACATCTCAAATGACATCACTGATGACATCACTGATGACATCATCCACATGAACATCAGATGCACCTACTAACACCTTAATAAAACCTTTGATACACCCACTCTAAAATATAAACTACCATTTTCAAAACAATAGAGACACCAATACCAGTTACTACGTACGCAGTCACTGATTCCTAGTTCTACACACACATCCACTTATTCACCCATACAGTCACTCATACATACAGTGACTCATCAATACAACACTATTATAGGCACTCATACACCTATACAAATACTCACACACAGCCACTTATCCAGAGTAGGCCTGGGTGGAAAACTACGCTACACTCGCGGAGTGTGCGTAGTTTACACAACTACATGCTACGCGAATTGCACATAGCACAATGCAAAAATAGGTTTCAGGGACGTTATAGTTACAAATTAGCATTTAAAAAACCTTGAAATTCACTGAAAAAACCATAGGTTTCAGGGACGTTATAGTTAGTCAAACATTCCACTTGTACAAAACCATAGAAATTCCGCCATTATAGTTAGTTGAGCTAACTATAACTCACGCCCCCGCAATGCACTGCTGATGACGTCACATATTACGTCATTCATGACAAGGTCAGTGACATCACTTGTGACATTACTGATGACATCATCCAGTGACTGTGTGTTTCTTTAAAGTTTAAGTATGTTTTATATATATATTTATTGCCCAAGGTGTATTGAAGAATGACTGGGTGTATAAGTGTTTTGGTGGAGCGACCCTTGACCCCTCCAGGTAGGACGCTCCCCTTCCGCACAGCTCCGCCTGTGTGCCCCTGCCGCTGATGAGGTCTCGCTGGTAGGTGTGTTTCTTCAGTTATGGTGCCCCATTTTTATTGCCTTCTGTGCCACTGTTTACTTCTCGTTGTGCCCTGTTTTTTTGCCTTCTGTGCCACTGCTTACCCCCTTGTTGTGCCCCGTTTTTTGCCTTCTGTGCTACTGTTTACCCCCTCATTGTGCCCTGTTTTTTTGCCTTCAGTGCCACTGTTTTGTCCCATCTTGTGCCCCGTGTCTAGCTTCTGTGCCACTGTTTTCCCCCTCCGTGTGCCCTGTTTTTTGCCTTCTGTGCCACTGTTTTCCCCTCTCTTGTGCCCCGTGTTTTACTTTCTGTGCCACTGTTTCCTCCCTCCTTGTACCCCTTTTTTGCCTCATGTGCCACTCGTTTCCCAAGCCGCTGTGTCCCCTGTGGCCCCGCCCCCTTGACTGCCCATTTACTGCTCCCGCCTCCCACCTCCCAGCTGCTACTCCCTCCCACCTCCTCATATAGGCCGGCCGATGCGTGGTGAGGAGAGCGACCATTGACCCCTCCAGGTAGGTCGCTCCCCCTCCGCACAGTTCCACCTTTGTGCCCCTGCCGCTGCTGAGGTCTCGCTGGTAAGTGTGTTTCTTCCGTTTTGGTGCCCCGTTTTTATTGCCTTCTATGCCACTGTTTACCCCCTCTCTTGTGCCCCGTGTTTTGCCTTCTGTGCCACTGTTTACCCCCTCTTGTGTCCTGTTTTTTGCCTTCTGTGCCACTGTTTCCCTCTCCTTGTGCCCCGTTTTTTTTTGTCTTCTGTGCCACTGTTTTCCCCCTCCTGTGTCCAATTTTTTGCTTCCTTGCCACTCATCTACCCTGCGGCCCCGCCTC
The DNA here is from genome assembly GCF_964263255.1 of Lissotriton vulgaris. Classification (NCBI taxonomy): domain Eukaryota; kingdom Metazoa; phylum Chordata; class Amphibia; order Caudata; family Salamandridae; genus Lissotriton; species Lissotriton vulgaris. Next base: position 389,266 of record NW_028252487.1, read on the forward strand.
TCTGACTGACCACTGCCCATTCACTTCTCCCGCCTCCCAGCTGCTCCTCCCTCCCACCTCCCCATATATGCCAGACCCTGCGCGGCCGCTCCGCTGGCGCGCTGATGTCACTCCTAAGGCAAACCCGTCTGCGCCCGTCCACGCCTGGACCGCGCCCAGCGCCAGGAACCCTGGACCCCGCATACACCATGATACCCGCCTTCGCTAGAACTCACGCACTCAACGCCGGATGATCTCGCACCTACTGCCTGGCTGCCCTGAAATGCACCCAAGGACCCTTCTCCTGCCGGAACTGCAGCTTCACCAGCATCTCGCCCGTCAACTCACCCAACATGGAAACCAACTTCCTCAGATGTATCCTGCTCAACACCCTCTCCGCCCGCAAACACGCCGTCGAACTCTGAGATCTACTCGACACCAACGCCCCAGACGTCGCCTTCCTGACTGAGACCTGGCTGACCCCTCCTCAGCACCTGACATCGCCTTAGTCATCCCGGAAGGCTACAAGATCACCCGCAAGGACTGCACCAACGGAATAGGAGAAGGAATTGCCATTGTCCACAGAAATACTCTCAAAATCTCTACACACGCCAACGACACCCTCAGCACTGCCGAACACCTGCACTTCCAGATCCACACTGACCCCAACACTACCCTCAGAGGCACCCTCATCCACAGACCCCCAGGACCCCGACCGCAGTTCTGCGACCCCATCACCGACCTCGTCAGCACACACGCCCTCGCCTCCACGGACTACATCCTCCTCGGGGACCTGAACTTCCACCTCGAGAACAACAACAACCCCAACTCCTGCACCCTGATCAACTACCTCGGCAACCTCGGACTCAGACAACTCGTCACAGCACCCACACACTCCGCTGGCCACACACTTGACCCCATCTTCTCAGCGAGCAGCCACGTCTTCTTCGACCACACCACCGAACTCCACTGGAACGACCACTGCTGCATCCACTTCACCTTCCAGAAACCCACCACACACCACTGCACCCAGCAGATGCCTCACCGCAGCTGGGGCAAGATCACCGAGGACCAGCTAACCGCTGCCCTCGCCCAGAACCCACCCGCAGACCCAACCGACGCAGACGTTGCAGCCCACAGCCTCAGACAATGGATCAATGACTGTGCCAACACCCTCGCACCGCTCAAGAAACCCCCGAACACCCATACCAGCAAGAGAGCCAGCTGGTTCACTGAAGACCTCCAGGCCTCCAAGCGAACCTGCCGATAACTAGAAAAAAACTGGACCCACGAAAGAACACTGGAAAGCTACACAGCCCACAGGAACGCCACCCGCCGACACCACCAACTCATCAGATCTGCCAAAAGGACCGCCTTCAGAGATCGCCCAGACAACAACGCACACAACAGCAAAGAGCTCTTCAGCATCGTGAAGGAACTCTCCAACCCCAGCTACAACACCAACCACAACCCACCGTCACAAGACCTGTGTGACTTGCTGGCCACCTACTTCCATCGCAAGATCACAGAAATCCATGACACCTTCGATGCCGTCACTACCCCAGCAACAGCCCACTCCCCGCTCCCACGACCACCACCCGCACCAACCACCTGCATGCCTGGACCAACATCAACGACAAAGACACCATCAAGATCATGAACACTGTCCACTCCAGATCCCCGGAAGACCCCTGCCCACACCACATATACAACAAAGCCAGCAGCAACATTGCACCCCACCTCCGGAAAACCATCAACATCTCCTTCGAGACAGCGACCTACCCGGAGAGCTTGAAGCACGCAGAGATCAACGCCCCACTAAAGAAACCCAAGGCGGACCCCAAGGACCTCAAGAACTTCCGACCCATCTCCCTGCTCCCGTTCCCGGCGAAGGTCATCGAAAAGGCTGTCAACATACCACAGACCAGCTTCCTTGAAGAGAACAACATCTTGGACCCATCCCAGTCAGGGTTCCGCAGCAACCACAGCACCGAAACTGCCCTCATCAACATCAGGAACATGCTCGACAACGGAGAAACCGTGGCCCTCATTCTCCTGGACCTGTCAGCCGCTTTCGACACAGTCTGCCACCATACACTAAGAGCACGCCTCCACAATGCTGGAATCCAAGAGAAGGCCCTGGACTGGACTACCTTCTTCCTCTCCGGGAGAACCCAGAGCGTCCGCCTTCCCCCCTTCCACTCCGAAGCCACTGAGATCATCTGCGGCGTACCCCAAAGCTCATCTCTCAGCCCAACATTGTTCAATGTCTACATGGCACCACTCGCCCACGTCGCATGACCTAAACATCATCTCCTACACTGACGACACCCAGCTGATCCTCTCGCTCACCAAGGACCCCAACACCTACAAAACCAACCTCCACGAAGGAATGAAGGCCATCGCCGACTGGATGAGGAACAGCCGACTGAAGCTGAACTCGTACAAGACAGAGGTCCTCATCCTCGGCTCCACCCCCTCGGCCTGGGAGGACTCCTGGTGGCTGACGGCACTAGGAGCACCCCCTACACCCAACAACCACGCACGAAACCTAGGGGTCATCCTCGACTCCACACTCTCCATGACAAAGCAGGTCAACACAGTCTCCTCCTCCTGCTTCAACACCCTCCGCATGCTTCGCAGGATCTTCAAGTGGATCCCCACCAAAACTAGAAGGACGGTCACCCAGGCCCTCGTCAGCAGCAGATTGGACTACGGCAACGCACTCTACGCAGGAGCCCCGGCCAAACTCCTGAAACGACTCCAACGCTGGGATGTTGATTTTGCTTGCTCGCGGTCACCAACTTCACGTTGAGGAGCGCGAGCAAGCAAAAAATGCCTGCTATGCTACGCGTTTTTGCACTGTGCTACGTGCAATTCGCGTAGCACGTAGTTGTGCAAACTATGCACACTCCGCAGGCGTAGCATAGCTTTCCGCCCAGGCCTACTCTGGATGAGTTGCGGTGTGTGCGTGTTTCTATAGGTGTATGAGTGCCTTTAATAGTGTTGTATTGATGAGTCACTGTATGTATAAGTGACTGTATAGGTGAATGAGTGGATGTGTGTGTAGACCTAGGAATCAGTGACTGCGTACGTAGTAACTGGTATTGGTGTCTCTATTGTTTTGAAAATGGTAGTCTATATTTTAGAGTGGGTGTAGCAAAGGTTTCATTAAGGTGTGAGGAGGTGCATCAGATATGCACGTGGATGATGTCATCAGTGATGTCATCTGTGATATCATTTGAGATGTCATCAGTAATATTATCAGTAATGTCACTGACCATGTCATGAAATATGTGATATGTGCCGTCATCAGCAGTGCATTGCGGGGGCGCAAGTTATAGTTAGCTCAACTAACTATAACAGCGGAGTTGCTATGGTTTTGTACGAGTGAAGTGTCTAACTAACTATAACATCCCTGAAACCTATGGTTTTTTTCAGTGAATTTCAAAGGTTTTTCAAATACTAATTTGTAACTATAACGTCCCTGAAACCTATGGTGTTTTCAGTGAATTTCAATTGTTTTTTAAATGCTAATTTCTAAATATAATGTTCATGAAACGTATGCTTTTTTTGTGATTTAAAATCATCATTCCATTCTCAACCTAGTGAAAACAACCGATATCCCCAGTTTTTCACCAATAGCTTCCGCAAAACAAAATCGCCACAAATGAGAGCAACAACTAACAGTAATAATATGCACAGTAGGCGTTCCCGTGCAAAAATAACACAAAAACACCACTTCCCGATACTTTTAACGAGCAGCCAAATCTAAAATCAGGCAATAAGCCGCATTAGCAGTAGGAATCTAACATCTGACTACCTACAGTGTGAAAGGGAGCCCAACCCAGAATCACATCTGAAGACCAACACATGTCATAAAGTTACTGATCATGCAGCTCCGACACCCAAGAAGGCCACAACACCCACTGTCACCAGCCTAAGGAAGCCCCCCGGACCACCCCCCTCCCCACTACCACGAGGCAGTGCAGAACAGGACAGCGGACCTTCCAAAAATGGCATCGTCCCTCAGCCGCACAATACTTGAATGTTGACATATGTGGCAACCAAGTATGTGTGAAGGATGCAAGTCACCCATCAATAAAAATGCACACATTACCAAGTGTAGTGGTGATGTGCTGCACAGACCTCACTATGCAGAGCACAAACCGCTCCATGTGTACATATACTGCTGGTGCTTGTAGTGTTGTGGACAATAGACACAACCATATTACCTCAGGCAGTGAGGAAGATCTCTGTCATGTCGCTGTATTGTCCCCCCTGGAAGCAGAAGTGAGTGGGCTGGTCCAAAGTACGCCACTTCAACGTAGGAGTATGAATAAATACGCCAGAGGTCTGGGTGTGGTTTACTTGTAGGAATGCCAAACCATTTCCAGAGCGGTGGCCCTCACCCTGCCACCAGGCTGCCTCTGTGACCACCGGCCTCCTCGACACAGGCCCCCTGTGAACCTAGCGGCAGAGCACCGCAGACTTATGTCTGTACAGGCTACTGCCTTTGATCTACACTGCGGACTGCAGGGCTCACAATTCAGATGGAGTGGCGATTGCAGATGACACAGTCTAGTACGCAAGACACATTGCTCCCAGTGCGGCCCCCCGGACCACGCATCATCGCAGAGTGTGCACACGCTGAGTGCCAAAAGTACCACTAGCTCAGTGCACCAGAAGTCAAAGCCACGTGGCCTTATTAAGGCAGAATTCACTAGACAAAAGACATTGCTCCCACTGCGGCCCGGCCGGACCATGCATCATCCCAGGCTGCGCATACGCTGAGCATCAAAGGTACTACTAACTCAGTGCACCATAAGTCATCGCCACGTGGCCTTATTAAGGCAGAATTCAATAGACAAAAAACATTGCTGCCAGTGCGGCCCGCTCAGACCAAGCATCATCGCAGAGTGCGCACATGCTCAGTGCTTGAGGTGCCACCAACTCAGTGCACCATATTTCATTGCCTCGTGGCCTTATTAAGGCAGAATTCAATAGAAAAAAGACATTGCTGCCAGTGCGGCCTACCCGGACCACGCATCATGTAGGGTGCGCACTCGCTGAGTGCTTGAAGGGCCTCTAACTCACTGCACCATAAGTCTTTGCCACGTGGCCTTATTATGGCAGAATTCAATAGACAAAAGACATTGCTGCCAGTGCGGCCCGCCCGGACCACGCATCATCGCAGGGTGAGCACACGCTGAGTGCTTGAGGTGCCTCTAACTCACTGCACCGTAAGTCATCTCCAGGTGGCCTTATTAAGGCAGAATGCAATAGACAAAAAACATTGCTGCCAGTGCGGCCCGCCTGGACCACGCATCATCACAGGGTGCGCACATGCTGAGTGCTTGAGGTGCCTCTAACTCACTCTGCCATAAGTCATCTCCACGTGGCCTTATTAAGGCAGAATTCAATAGACAAAAATCATTGCTGCCAGTGTGGCCCACCCGGATCATGCATCAATGCCGGGTTCACACACGCTGAGTGCTTGAGGTGCAAGTAACTCACTGCACCATAAGTCATCGCCACATGGTCTTATTAAGGCAGAATTCATAGACAAAAAACATTACTGCCAGTGCGACCTGCCCGGACCACGCATCATCGCAGGGTACACACCCGCTGAGTGCTTGAGGTGCCACTAACTCACTGCACCATAAGTCATCGCCACATGGTCTTATTAAGGCAGAATTCAATAGACAAAAAACATTGCTCCCAATGCAGCCCGCCCGGACCATGTATCATCGCAGGGTGCGCACACGCTGGTTGCTTCAGGTGCCACTAACTTAGTGCAGCACAACTCATGGACCCTTTATGATACAATATTTTGTTATTTTAAAAAAAAATGAGTACTGCATGCAGTTGATACCTGTGGTTGTTGTAATGAAGTGAAAAATGTCTCTCCAATTGAAAAAGAAAAGATAGTTCCTAGTAATGTTGAACAAGTAACAGCTGAGGAAGTTCAAGGGAGACGTACCCAGACTCCATTGTAGTACTATTTGTAGTATACGTCAACAATCTAGTGCTATATTACTAAATTTCTTAAGACAATATGGAAGAAAAACTTTGAAACAGAAGATTAAGATATTACAAGGACTGGATCCTTGCAAAGTGAGAAAACAGGGTTGCAAGGTCATTCTCTAGCATGTCTTTTTGGGAAAGTGTGTCAAAGTTGTTTCCATCATTTAAGAATGTTAGCAGTACATCATTCCGAAATGCAAAAGTTAGTTAGAAGATTTTACTACGTGGAAAGTCCTGCATTATGTCTAAATGAAATTAATACAGCTCTTTTGCATGCTTCATTGTTGTATGTAAAAAAAAATGTGATGATATAGAGTTACGTTTCTTTGCTTGTCAAGAGGAGTGTAGAGAAGGTAAGAGTTTGATAAGTGTAGGTGTTGAAGAAGAGATGGAAGATAGTACTGATGTGAAGTTTGAAAAAGAAATACAAAGTTTGAAGTAGTTTCTGGTGAAAATCCCAACTATGGAGCCGATTAGGATTGCGGTGAATCCGGATCCTCTGGGCCGGCGGAAGCCACCGCCGGCCCGAAGGATGCAGATTCCCAGCTGCGGTGCTTTCAAAGACCCCCGCCACATTAGGATGGCTGGGGGGTCAGCGGCGGACGAGAAGACCGACCGCCGCCTTCCCGCCGCGGTCGCCGTACGACCGTGGCGGAAAAGCTCTTATATGGTGGCGGTGTCTGTCAGACACCGCCAGCCATATTAGTATGGGGCAGAAAACATGCTTTTCCGCCGTGGAAAAGCATGTGCTCCTTTGTGTTTGGGGGCCCGTTGCAAGCCTCCAGGGTGTTGGGGGGTGGGGGGTGCACATGGGGGGTACCTATGGTACCCCCCTGCTTTGGCAAGCACAGGGTGGCAGGCACCACACGGTGCCTGCCAAGTTGTGCATGCCAAGCCTACACATGCATATTTTACATTGCGGCGGGTGCTGCTTAAAGCAGCACCCGTCGCAATGTAAAATATACGGGATGTGAACGCCAGGGTGGTGGTCACATCCTAATTTGCACGGAGGGAACGCCGCTGCCCCTGCGGGCGGTCCCTCCACCTCGGGGGTGGCGGACAGACGCTGGTCCATCCGCCATCCTAATAGGCCCCTATATATGTATCTGTTAACGACGTACTCATTATAAAATTCAAACTAGGAATGTAGATGTGTTTTTTAAAAGAGAAAAGGAAAACTATGACAAACAGAAAAAGTGGAGAATTCAAGAAAAGAAGAAATGTATTAACATTATACTATACACCCTTTACATTCAAAAGAACTGATAGGAGATACAATTGAATTGTTCCAGATGAAAAAAGCAAAAGGAAGTCCCATGAGTGTGTGAGAAAAAAGTTTGGAAGGTCGTTGTTTTCTAAAGCTGTTCCCAACTGGAAAAGGTGGACGATATGATGATTGACCAGTTCAGATTCCAGCTTCAGAATACCGTACTTTACAACTGTACTCAGAAGAACCAAGATTTCATCAGTGTATTCCATAAATGTTTTATCTTTTGTTCCATACACGTACACTGCGGTCAGCAGAGCTCGCAATTTAAATTGAAACATGATTTATTTATTGCAGAGAGAATTGTACTCTTTGTCCTCGAATTTTGTCAAGAGGAAGTGACTAAAAGCATTCCTCGATGTCTGTGCCGACTACTGCCTTTGATGTACATTGCGGATAGCAGGGATCACAATTCACATCGAGTTGGGATTGCAGATGACGCAGTCCAGTAGGCAACACACATTGCTCCCAGTGCGGCGCGCCTGCATCACACATTATCACTGGCTGTGCAGACACAAAATGCTTCTGATGCCTCTATCTCAGTGCAGCACAACTCATGGACCCTTTATGATACAATATTTTGTGTATATAATTTCACATCTGTTGCCCCACAAGTCATAGACCCTTTATGATAGAAACGTTTGTGTATTATTTCACATCTGGTGCCCCTACATTACTGCAGCACAAATCATTGACCCTGGGGAAAAGTTTAGTTATGTAACTTTGTCTCAGTCATTGTACAAGTACGTACGTAGAGACTAGATCATTACAGTACTGCAAGCAGAGTGTATACTGAATTTATAATTGCGTGGGGATTGGTGGAGTGCTTGTATAAGTACATATGTTTGCGCAGCCTAACTCCGATAAACTTGTCTCTAATTGGCTGTCCTCCATGTGCCAATAACTGAAACTTGATCTTTCCATGGCCCTGTATTGCTACAGCTGCAACACTCCACTGAATGTGTAATAAACATTCATATCCACATAGATGTGTCATATATCACCATCTATCTTGTGTGGAACTATGGATGAATGTAGGGTCAGTGATTCCTATACCTTCCATGTTGGCCAAATTGTGGGACTTGGCTCACTGAGTGACACATTGGTGATTGCTACCCGGGTGACAGCAACACTACAACACGGACACCTGCATCCAGTGCTGCCAGATTTTTTAGTCATTCTCTTGCCCAAAGCCAACCAAAAAGTAGCCCAAAGTAGCCCAATATTGCAATTTTAAGGAAGGAGGGGCAGGGACAGCGTCTATCAGGTGGTGAAGGCATTGGAATTGATGTTGCATCAGGCTGCCTAGTAATTATTAGTCTAATAAAGTGCTTTACCATACTACTTTGCTGGAGCTCTGTATATATATTTATAATCTGGCAAATAGCACAAACCAGGATTTTACCACACAACAGAAAAATATAGCCCAATTGTGCGTGATCTAACGCAATCTGGCAACACCGCCCGCATTAGTTGATTCCTCCTAGAGCTCTCGACGGAGCCATGCCATGCCCATAGCTCCGGAGTCATTCTTCAAAGCCTCACGAAGGACTGGCATACGCCAGGCCAGCCCACTCCGCTTACGCTTACAGGGAAGGACAACAACTCCACATGGCTCAGAATTTCATTGTAGTGATCTGTTGGCAGTGTTGCCTTTTTTTCATGCATTCCTTAGCCCAAAACCAACCAAAAAGTAGCCCAAAGTTGCTCAATATTGCTACTTTAAGGAAGGAGGGGCAGGGACAACATCAAGCAGGCAGTGAATACATTGGAATTGATGTTGCAGCAGGCTGCCAAGTAAATATTTGTCTAATAAAGTGCTTTAACATACTACTTTGCTGGAGCGCTGTATTAAGCGCCTAGAGGCCTGTAGGTGATTGGGCGCGCTATAAATCGAAATTAACAATAACAATATATAGTTATAATCTGGCAACTAGCACAAACCCAAATTTTACTGCACAACCAGGAAAATACAGCTCAATTGTGCGCGATCTAGCCCAATCTGACAACACTGTCTGCTGGTCACAAGTCTAGTTGTCAGTATGCCACAGCCACTCCCTCTCAGCTGGTATACACCCACGCCACACCCATCCAGCACAGGCGTCACAGGACATGTGACCCTGCTAATAAAAAACACAGAGTGCACGTGTTCTACGCAATTTTAGAGTTGCTCGCACTGCATGGACTGCGGACGGCAAACGCACATCGCCACGGTGATAGCCCATCCCGGTGGTCCAGACACCTCATGTTTTATGTGCCCTGCTTGACCTCAGTGTAGTCCTGAGCCATGCACCAGCAGTGGCTTACCGCCATGTGCATGGCCTCACTGATCACTGAGTCAATAGCACCGCAAGGACTGAGCAGGTGTGCAACCTGCGATGATGATGGGTGCACTAGTATGTCCGTTGCTATGGCAAAATCAAGACGCAGCACCAAACGTAAGAATTTTTAGCTTGCAGAGCAGGCCTGCCTTGATGTGTAGGGTGCCCTGTCTGCAAAAAGGTGAGCAGTGAGGCCTGGGTGTGCACCATCAGGTAAATACCTCGGGGCGGCGGGAGTGCAGCAGGCTGGATGCACAAAGGTGGCACAGCAATTTAGACATACGCAGTC